>NW_026622775.1:67073425-67380740 GCF_023065955.2 Ursus arctos | reverse complement strand
AGTTGTTGTAGAGTAGTATCTCATCTAGAAAAAAAATACTTACATTGAGTTGAATTCACCCTATTTAGTGTACAGGTTTTGAACAATGCACACAATCATGAAATGCCAGCACAAGATAGAGAACAATTCTATCAGCACCCCCAGATTCTCCCCTGTCCCCTGTACCAACCTCATACCACCCTCAGCCTCGATCTGTTTTCTTTCCCTATAATTTTGCCTTTCTTAGTCCTGGCTTACCAGGACGTATTAGTTGTATTTTTTGTCTTAGTTTTCAAATTTATCATTGTCATAAATGCATATAATTTTAAAGGCCAAGTCATTTCTATCAAGTTTATAATGATAAACAGCAGTCTCTTCCTACCTCCTCTTGGTTTCTGATCCCACTTGCAGCCCTTTGTTGTGGTATTTGCTTTTTCATTTCTAAAGAATCGTGCTTCTATTACTTGGTATTTCCATTTCATTAACTGCTTCTTATGGAAGCTAAGGGTTTAGCTCTCTTGCAGTTCCCACCAGCCACGCGTATACTTGTCTGTGTCTGATAGAGACCTCCCAGTATAGATACATCATAATTTTTCAAAGTTATTATTTATTTTTTTTTATTTTTTAAAGATTTATTTATTTATTTGACAGAGATAGAGACAGCCAGCGAGAGAGGAAACACAAGCAGGGAGAGTGGGAGAGGAAGAAGCAGGCTCATAGCGGAGGAGCCTGATGTGGGGCTCGATCCCATAACACCGGGATCACGCCCTGAGCCGAAGGCAGACGCTTAACCGCTGTGCGACCCAGGCGCCCCCAAAGTTATTATTTAGATTACTGAGTCTATGTAGTATAAGCAGCAGATGCTGTGGAACGTACCTTCATTCTATTTCCTGTCTTGAATAATGTGTTTCTAGAGGTGTTAATTCTTCTTTTCCTGGTTCTCTGTGGACCTACTTCTCCTTCATATCCAGACTTTCTGACAGAAGTGTTTACCTCCTCCTCATATGTTCAGACAAATGAGATAACTTCGCAGTTCCACTTGCTTGGATTTGTTCTTCGTGGAGTCCTCTGCCCTCCTGCTGCATCTTGGACACTACATAGCTTCTTTTCTGAGCTCTCCATCATCTCTCTCAGGGTCAAAAAAATGAGAACCAATAGGTATCAGCAGAACCAGGGATAATGCGCATATGCGTATAAAGACAGGTTAACACATCCATTAATTTTGACCTGTCTACCAATTTTAGGAGTCATATGTACACATGGGTACCTGCACGTGCAGTCCAGCATCTCAGGGTTCATTCTAGTTTTTTCCCTTTCTTGTAACTCCCTTCTGTGGCAGTAAGAAACCTGGCTTCCAGGATTAATGTATTTACTTATTTCATTAGGGCCTCAGCATGTAACCAATCTCTTGTCTTCATGACCATACCTCCTCCCACATGGACACCCTCTTCAGCCTGTTCTCTCTGTGATAGCTCATGTCCCCCACCATCCCCCACGCCCAAGTTGTGGTTGTGGATGCCCTTCTCTTCACCCTCTTCCTGCGGACCCCCCATCCCCCATGGATGCCCACCTTGTTCTGCCTGCCTGTGACAGGCCATGCCAGTCTGGTCCCCTGTGTGGATGCCCTCCCCACCCCCCTTGCAAATGCCCAAGTTGCCCTGTCCCACCTAATGGCTCAGGGCTCAGTTGTTGAGGAAGAGAAGCAGAGGGGCCAAGATACATCTCTTGATTCTGTCTCCCATCCCCCAATGCTTTCCTTTTTCCAATCTTCCTATCCCAAAGAATTAATTCTGGCTACCTATTTGCTTAAACCCAAGATCTGAATGCCCTTGAATATTTGCCTTGTGGATGGGGGGGTGGGGGTGGGGGAGTGGGTGGGTCTCCATCCCAGATCTTGACCTGAGCAGAAAGGAGGTGCTTAACCAACTGATTGAGCCCCCCAGGCCCCCCAGTGATTAGATATTTGTGTTTATTGCAAAATGTTCATCACAATAAGTCTAGTTTACATACGTTAGCATACATAGTTGCAAAATGCTTTCCCCTTGTAATGAGCAGTTTTAAGACTTACTCTCTTAGCAACTTTCAAATATGGAACACGGTATTATTAACTGTGGTTGCCATGATGTACATTACACCCCCATGACTTCATTATTTTATGACTTGAAGTTTGTACCTCTTGACTCCCTTTACCCATTTCGCCCTCACCTCCACCCCCTGCCTCGGGCAACCACCGGTCTGGTCTATGTATCTATGGGCTTACAAATTCACTCTTTGAGACAGACATTTCATCTAAACCAAGGTAGGACTGGCCCTCTGGACTCACCATCCCCCACTATTCTCTTCATTTTACTAATGTACTAATTTTTAAAAGCATCCGAGATTCCCCCCAGTTCACACTGCTTACTGGTAATAGGTGCCTGTTTGATAGAGCCTTCGCTATCTCTTTGCATCGTGACGCATTTGGAAGCCTTAAAAGCATACCATGTTTAACTATAATTATCCTGTTTTAAATATTGGGATCATTGGAACACCGTGTTCTTGCTTGTATCTCTTGCAGTTGTTAGCAGTTGAATTTATGGGGTCCTGACAGCAGATGATTAAAACTCCAGGGATGGACATTATTCTACTAGTACCTAACCAAGCAGAATGAACATGCTACAAATTCAGTGTGGTAATTTTGTGCCTTTAGATAGGGTTTTACACAAACCCCAATTCTAGAGGAGACTTAGGAAGTAAAGAAAAAAAATTTTTTTTTTCAAAAATGACAGGTTTCGGAAGCATAATTCTGTGATGAATGGCTGCGCAAAAATACTGTTTACACAAGTACAGAGAAATTCCTCTGACAGTGGAGCAAAGTCCAAACTGTTACATCTTGGTTTTGTGGGACGCAGGGAGATGAAAACTGCTTGGAAGAGACCATTGTTTCTCAGCTTGCCTGCCCCTCCCCCGCCCCAGGATGAGCCTGAAGCCATTCATTCATTCGTGCAAAAGCACTCTGCTGTGACAGCAGAACCAGCTAGCAAGGTCTAGCATCGTGTTCTTCTTACACCTGGCTGCTCGCACACTTTGGCACCTGAAATTAGGAGCAGTGTTTGCTGTTCAAACACCTTTTTCTCAACCGTGGGCCTTGATATAAACCTATAACGATTTCACAGCATAGTACCCTAGTCTTTCCTGTTTTAAAAAAAAAAATTCTTTAAATTTTGAATACTGACAGTTTAAAAATTTGTGAAAATATTCTTAAATTATGCTCAAGGTAAATTCAACTTTCTTCTTGTAACATATCCAGAATACTTTGTGTGTCTCTTTTCTGGATGATTTCGTATAGAACAAATTACAAGACAGTTCTAGAAGCCTGTTGGCAGATGCCTGAAGTTGTAATTACAGTTTGCATCACCTCACTGTATGTAGATGGCTGCTTGACACATATGTACCACTTACAGTCGGGTTTGCTTAGGGAAGATGACCAGCTTGATGCCTTATGGACATGGGGAACGTGGGGAATCGTTATAGTAAATTACTTCTAGTAGGTGTTCAATAAATATTTAATATAAGTTATCTGTTTATGGATCAATTAAATTGTATACTCCCTTTACCAGATACAGCGTGGAAAAACATCCATAGGTGTATGTGTATTTATTGAAGTTTTTATAAAAAAGTCAAAGGCTTTATTTAAAGCCTCATCAAGCCAACAAATTTTTTTATTGTCAGGGGTGTGAATAGCATTGCCAAGAATTATTTAAAATGTTCTTTTATTATTTGTTTCAACTCTTTTAGGTGCAAATATTTATATGTGTAAATTTTCCATTTCAGTTTAAAATTGTTCCAGAATAGTGGTTCTTCACCTGAGAATTTAGATAAGAGAGAGCCTGTAGAAATTATTTTAAACTATTTATTTTAATAGTATAGGGTGACTTGTAGAATATGTGTATATGGATGAAAGACCTTCTTCATTCATGCAAAAACACGTACTGAATGTCTAAGGTATTAAGGTGTGAAGAGGTTGAGCTGCCTTCTGTCTTGTCTTTTTTGTTCTGTCCTTTCTCCAAAGGAGCAGAGATGAGGTATGGTTCTGTGTGAATTTTAAATCCTTTACCTATGAAGAGAGTAAAGCTGTAAAATAGATCTAGATTGTGATTGTGTAATCAACCCAAATGCACATATTCTAATTAGTCTGCTAATTACCTCTTGGATTCCATCCCAGTATTCTAGTAGAATATGAGGATGCATATTGCTCCTATCTTTCTATTAGATAACATAAAAGATTGTGTTTTCTTATTCCCCCACAGGTTGGTACAGAGGATATACCCTCCAAAATAAATCTAAAAAGGTATGGTTTGTCATTTACTTTTTAACTTTGAATCTGTCTGCTAGTTTTGTGTTATGCTACCTGGTACAATTTTCTGCTCCTTGCTGTCTCTGGACCTAGTTTGTGTTCTCTGGGATGGCTGTTCTTTAGATCTGAAAACAAATTCTCTGACCTCAGTGTATAAGTAAAATAGCACAAGTCCCATGGACCGTATTTCCCACCGGCCCACTGAAGGAGAGAGGCCAGAGGTGAATTCACACACCAGGTAGGGCCCTTGCAGGCTTCTTGCTCCCTGTCCCTCGAGCTCAGCAGGGTGGTGACACAGTGACATTGTTATTGTTGGCTGTCTCCTTCAGGGGGGACCCGTGCTGCTTCTCTGTCCTTTATCTCCTGTGCTGACATCCCAGAACTAAAGCATCTCCCCATTTCTACTTGAGTCCATCCTTCACTATAAAATGGATAAGCCAGAGCAGTAGTTTTGAAGCTGTGAACCTCACAACCAACCCCAGTAACAGATCATGAGATCAACATCGTGGGTTATTAACCAACATCTTCCAAAAACCGGAACTCTGAGAAGCAGAAAAGAAAACGGAATTCTGTGATGAATACTGTCTCATGAAACTTTTGTGTGAGGTATATATGTTTTATGTATTTTATGTATTTTGAATTATATTTTATGTACAGTTAAGGACTCGGTTGCATGAAGCTGTATTTCATCATGGGCAGAGAGTTTGAAAAGTACTGACCCTAGCAGGTTCCTGTACCTAGTGCCAAAACTGCTCACCATCAAGCTAAAGAAAATCTGTTAGTTACGTTAATACCCCCCTCGGCTTTTCCGTTGATGCTGCACTCTGGGGCAGCAGTGCGAGTCAGCACTTTGTTTTGAAAGAGCAACATGGAGAGGACCATCGTATTTCACACTTAGTTCACATGCAAAATAGCTAATTAGGAGAGGGGCAAGAGAAACATTGTAGAATTTATCAAGAAGTGAGTGGAAAAAAAAACCCAGCAAAACCCACAGTTCTTATTTTTCAAACATGGGATGAGATGCAAGTAATCTGAGCACACAACTCTTGAAAGAGCTTGGGGCCTAGAGAAACATCCCCCCCCCCTTTTTAAGATTTTATTTATTTATTTGAGAGAGAAACAGGGCACAGCAGGGGCAGCAGGCAGAGGGAGAAGCAGACTCCCTGCTTGAGCAGGGAGCCTGATGCAGGACTCAGTCCCAGGACCCTGAGATCATGACCTGAGCTGAAGGCAGGCACCTAACTGACTGAGCCACCCAGGTGCCCCGAGAAACCCCGTTCTACAGGTTGTAGTCATTAGTAACCAGTGCTGTTTAGATCAAGCTTTCTATATATTTGGCTCTGAAGTCACTATTTGCACATTTACATGTCCACACACCCAGTTTGTTAACGTTGACAGTTTAATAATCTTCTAAAATGAAGGAGTGTTTGCTTGTCATGTGAGTATGAACTCCCACAGTTTTGGTCCTTTTATCCCTCCCTAAGTCCTGATGCTGAATTTTTCTGCCCACAGTTTGATTCCTGTGTTTTCCCATATGTTTTCATTTCCAGCTTAACTACTTTTCATTTAATCTCTTGCTGACTTTAATTTCTCCAGGCCTTCAAATAGAGGACTGATGATAGGGACATTCTGGCTTGAATGAGAGCATAGTAAAACGAAAGCCTCTCTTTCAGGATCCTTGTATGTGGTTTATAGATACTCCCGTTTCTTGGTTTGGGGTTAGCCCTATCTTTGTTTATTTTACTCGTAATTATAGAAATGATAGTTATTTCGAAGCACGATTAGAGTTAACCATTTTGAAGTTCTGAATTTTTAAAGAGCAAGAAGATTTATGCCACTTCCCAATCTTCTAAAAAAAATGTCAACTTAAAAAAAATGAACAAAACCCCATTCTCAGATAAGATCACACGAACTTAAAGAACAAACACAATTCTTGATTTTTAACTGGTGATTGTGAATCATGTTGAAACAAGGTCCCCTGCCACACTTTTCCCTTTCAGAGAGCTACAGTGTGTTAGGATCCTTTTTGCACATAGAAGACCTCAGTTTCTAAGGCATCCTGTGATGCCCTAATAGATCAGAATCTATCCAGCTTATACCCTTGTTGTTGGCTTTGAAAAGAAAATAGCATGCACCACTAAGGTCTAAATGACAAGTTCTGGGTGTGTTTTTAATTTTTTTTTTCCTTAAAACCCTTGTTTAAACTTTATTTATTTATTATTTTTTGAAAAGATTTTATTTATTTATTCCACAGAGATAGAGACAGCCAGCGAGAGAGGGAACACAAGCAGGGGGAGTGGGAGAGAAAGAAGCAGGCTCATAGCGGAGGAGCCTGATGTGGGGCTCGATCCCATAGCGCTGGGATCACGCCCTGAGCCGAAGGCAGACGCTTAACCGCTGTGCCACCCAGGCGCCCCCCTTGTTTAAACTTTAAATCTCACCTTTAGGAAGAATTATTTCAGGAAGAGCTTCTTTTAGTTCTTGATAATTCAACTTTGTAATTCAATGAAATGGTAGTACAGACAAGGATGGTGCATTTACTTGTTGATTTTTAAGTTCAAATATCTTCTTGGTGGAGAGCTCTAGGAGGCATCAAGGGAATTTAAATTCAGTCATCATGAATTATGTTCAGCTTTGACACCCTTTCATTAGGAGATCCAGCCTATTTGAAATCCTCTCCTAATGCTGTTTTCCTGCCTTTGCTGGTCTTTAGGGGAGGAGCTATTTGAAAGGCCTTTTATTTTAATGGAAATTTTTGGTGTCACTTAGCAGACCGAGCCCTTTAGAGTGGTGATAAAATGAGCTCGTGGTTTTATGAATTGAAGAAGCCAAGAAGCTTTGCAGAAACTGAGTATTGATCCTGGCAGGATTGTGGAAGTGTGGATAAGGGCAATATCTAGAAAATCATTAGTTTATTTATTTTTTCCTCAAGTGAGTAGGTTGCATTGAGAAAGGAAAATCAAAATTGAGATAAGCTATAAGTTAGTAATCTATCCCCCAGGTTTATCCTGCCTTTCTGTGTGTCAAATGGCATAGGAAAAGTTCTACAAGGCTCAGATTTACCAGAGCAATTAAGTGGATATAAGTGAACATATGTTATCATGGAAGGATGGTGCCTACAAATAACAGGGCAGTAATGCAACAAAATAAATATTCTCTTAAAATGAAAGTCATCATATCTGTACATTCATTATAAATTATCTGCTTGTAATCTGCTTGGGTGTTACAACATAAGATGTTGTTTATATTTCAGATGCTTCTATCTTGGATTTCTCCCAATTATTAGGAGGAGACCAGTTATCAGATTACGAATGCACACAAATTTTAATTGGTCCTTTATCTTCTTGATGAGAAAATTTTTCTGCAGGGATATTCTCTGGGATAAGCAGTGTTACATCTTATTTTAACCTCCAAATGTTGCCCCTTATAACTACTGCTTTAAGTGGTTCATCTTTTACCAACTGTCCCATTCCTCCCCCACCCCACCCCGGCAGCCCCCATTCTACTTTCTGTCTCTATGGATTTGACTATCTAGATCCCTCCTACAAGTGGAATCATAACAGTATTTGCCCTTTTGTGTCTGGATTATTTCACGTAGCATCATGTCCTCAAGGTGAGTTCTGGGCCATCAAGTCTGGTTCTCCACCAACATGGCAGTCAGCGAGACATTTACCTCAGCTTAGCAGATGGAAGAAACACCCAAAGTTCCTTAGACACCCTAAGGACAGATCTGGAGCTTCAGAACACCAGAAGTTAGGCCCCAGAGGAATTACATGTACACTGAATTTTTGTTTAACTGTTTGATCAATTTTCCAAAATCACTTTGAATCCTGCCCCTGTAATGAAAGAGGTCAGTGTCACCTTGCCTCTCTCTGTGTTCTGGGCTTTATCAATAACGGATTGGCATAGTACTTTCTTACTTATACACCCCATGCCTACCCCTTTCTCAAAGTGAGGAGGGGAAGGTAATTTTTTGTTGTTGTTGTTGTTCTTCCTGCCTGGCCCCTGAAAGGATGGTCATTTTGCTTTTGACTCAGGCAGTGGCGGGATCTACCCCGTCATCACCAAGGCTGGGAGCAGCGCAATCTCCAATTTTCTTACTGGTTCCTGTTTTGTTGGCAAAGGGCTAAAATGGAGATACAAGACTGTCAGGTAAATATAGCACACGAAGCCAGACACAGGACTGACTGACCCCAATGGGAATTAACTAGGTTTCCGTCTCTGGATCGATTAAGGATCACTGGGTACATCTTTGACCCCGTCTCCCAGGTAGGAAGATCTTCCTTTCCCACGGTTGTGGTCAGCCCCCCCAACCCCGCCCCGCCCCAGACAGAGAATGTCTCACAGGGTCGCACTGACCTCCACAGGTGCAGGGCTAGGAGCAGTCGAGCCAGTGGTGCCTATTAAATAGGTTCTCCTACCTCTGCTGGTCTGGCATGCAAAGTACCCTAAAACTAAGAATAGCAATGCCTTTTCCAGATGGCAGTATTTATCGATGAGCGTATCACACAGTTAAACAACAGAAGCCACTGGCATTTAGGAAAACTCAGATCCATGACCTGCTTTCTGTTGGTTCGATCTGATCTTCACTTCTTCAGTTTCTACTGATCAGTTTCCAGTCTTTTTCTTAGGCCCTTGTGGGCCTTAGTTTTCCCATGAGCAGCGTGACAGCAGTGATACAGAATCACCTCTTAAGAATACGGAATGGAGAGCAATTTGAGACTGGGAAGTGCTAAAAATAACCAGATAACTAGTACTAATTGATTTGGGGCACATTTGGTTTAAGTGAAAGTGCTGAGAAGGGATTGTTTCGGAAAATCACTATAATTTTATGGGCTGCTAAGTACATAGCCCTCCATGTCACTAATTATGTGGAACCCTTTCAGGGCAGCAGATCATGGCATTAGGACCTGGAGGGTTTTAGGAGCTCGCTGTGGAACCCCTTACTGTTATTGCCGCTCTGAGCAGACCTGGATACGTTTGCCTGTCCACTTCCGAAGCGCTTCTCCCATGCTCTGTGAACCCCACTCTTAATTTCTGTCTTTCCAGCCATGCTTTCATGGAGGCGCAGTCAGTGTGGTCAGTCCTGCGAGCCTGACCACACACTCTAGCAGCGGTCCAGGTATCCTGTCTCCTCCTCATTCATTCCCAATGCCATCTATGCTCTTTACCCTGAGGTTTTTATGGCCGTATAACCGATCTTCTTCTCTCTGTAGGGGATTTTCCCTGAAACGTACATCCATTTGAAGGAGGCAACCGTGGAAGACCGAGGGTAAGTCCAGTCCCAGGAAGACACCTAAAAAATGGTGAACGTGTCAAATTATCATTAAAGAGTTTCTCGTGTACGTTATTGCTCTCATCTCGTCAGTTGCCCTTCTCACAGGAGAGAGAAGTGAATACAAACTTTTTCCTGAGATGACTCCTTCTTTTGTAATTGCTGCTGTCTGGCATCCTTCCCCAGGAATAGTAAAGACAGAGAATGAATGAATGAAGGGCCTTTGTCTTCCTCTTGCACTGCCTGCTCACTGAGTGTGTGTGCGCACCCATGAACGTTGGGCACTCTTTCACTGCTAAGATCTCCGAGAGCCTCCAGTTTGGCAACCTTGGGAGAGAGATGAGCAGCTGCATCCAGCAGTAATCAGCTCTGAAGCTTACGCAAGTCAGTTAGCCTTACTGCACCTTGGACTTTGCCAAGACAGATTGGAGGAAATAAATCTGGCCCTACGTTGGCCATGAGCCTAATGTGAAATTATGAAATTGTGTGAACATGCTCTGCAGATAAAATCCATTAAGTTTTGGATATTCTAACTTCTCATCCACTTACCAGTTATCCTGGAAAGTGCTGCCTCTGTGGAGACTGAGAGGGACTAAGACACTCAGCCTAAGGTGGGAGGAGTGGCTGCTGGGTTGGGGAGCCCATGGGCAGGAGAGTTAAGGAGGGGAAGGAGAGCCCGGAGCAGGACTGGAGTCCCAGGGTTGATAGAGAGGAGAATGGATCAGAGTCACGCAGACGCTAAGCATCAAAAGAACATTGTGAGTTGTAAGTTCTGCAGACTGCACGAGAGATGGAGACATGCCCAGACTCACACAGCTCTTCAGTGGCAGAACCAAGATGGAAAACCAGGTGTCCTGCCTTCCTGCAGAATCTTCTTTCCAGGGGACCATTCCTGGGCAGCCTCCATTGTCACTAGCCGCAGCCACATTGGTGGAAGGGCACGTAGGGAGACGTATCCCCACTAACTAGGGTTGCCAGATGAGAATGCAGGGTGTCCAGTTAAATTTGAAATTCAGATAAAAACAAGTAATTGTTTAGGTAAATATGTCCCAGGTATTTCATGAGTCATACCTCCACTAAGAAATTATTTTAATCTATCTGAAATGCCAACTTAACTGGGCATCTTGTAGCCTTATTTAAGTCTGGCAATTTAAGTCTGGCAATCCTACCTATATTTCCCATTTGTTTGCTTGCTCTTATTTTTCCTTTTGCTCATCGTAAAAATACCAGAGAATTGATGTGACTAAAGGTCAGGCCTGCCTTGTTGTGAGTCTCCCGTGAGCCAGTGAGGTATATGGTATATACGCATTTTCAGTGTAGTGAGGCAGCAGATGAGAAGAAAATCGAGCCCCATTCCCCAAGAGGGGGGAGCCTTGGTCCCCACCAGCAAGTCCTGAGTGAGAGTCCCAGCCCCACGACCCTCGTGCCTTGCACACTTCTCCACCCACCCTCCCTAACGGAATGGTGGCTTGGCAGAACCAGCCTGGCTTTGCAGTTGCTCCTGTAGAGATGTAAAATGGGGTGGTCAGAGCTGGGCCCAGCCTTTGCTCCATTGCAGAAACGATTTATTTTGAGAGCCGTATTGGTAAGACCCTTCTTTTCTCGGGTGTAATAAAGTCTGCTCAACAGACTTTTATTTCCAGCCAGACCAGCCCCACACCCATCTTTGCGCTGTGGGGAATATGACCCCTGTCAAGAAAGGCAGTGATGGTCAGCCCAGAGTAACGTAAGCATCTGTCTGGTTCTCCTTAGGCAGCACGAGACTGTGATTCCCGGGGAGCTCCCGCTGGTGCAGGAGCTCACGTCGACGCTGCGAGAATGGGCTGTCATCTGGCGCAAGCTCTATGTGGTGAGCTTTCCCCGGGGTCTTGAAGCTGTGGCATCGTTTCTGGGCTCTCAGCCCATCTGTTCTGCTGCAAGGTGTCAGCAACGTCTTAGCTGTCTGCATGGGATCGGGTACATGTTAGCTGGACCGTACAATGGCTGATGACCAGTGGATGGATTCTCATTGTCCTGGAGTAGGGCCATTGAAGACATGGGATAGTGGAAGAAAAGTTGGGACAGGCTCTTAGCCTCGACTGGTATCCTGGTGAATAGGAATTTGTCAGTGTTTCACTGCCCAGCCGCATGAGGACTCCCAGGAGGGTGGCATTCTTTACTTTAGCCAGCGCACCTTATAGACTCTGCAACTTGAGTGGTATTAAGCCATGGTCTGAAGAGTCTTTTCAAGGCCAACTCAAAGTACCGTGTCTTGCAGCAATGGTTTGACCTCAGAATGCTAATAAGATACACCAGTTCAGTAGGAAATGACACAGGAATGAGCAAGTTCTCTCCATGGTAAACCATAATTACAAGTTGTGTGTAGGTTTGCAAGTAAGAACAGGTAGATCTGGCCTTTAATATTATCAGAATGAAAATACCTGGGCATCTATCTTGCAAGAGGCCAGGAATGCTCCAAGGCCCCTGGCAGCAGCTCTTTCTTTGACGTTGGAATGCACAAACACCGTTTTCTTAAAGTTCCCTCTTTCCTGGGGACCTGGAAGGAAGTAATCATCACTAGGTCCTGCCTTTGTAAGCATCTTCTCCGGCTGACCAGAAATTCCCAAGAGGAAGTTTTATTTTCTCATTCGATGCGTGGGAGATGAGTGCAGCAAGGGAGTAGACTAGACCCGTTGGCCTGGAAGCCATTCTCCATCCTTTATGTGACTTTGCTTATCTAGGTTTTTGTTCAGTCATGTGTTGATTCTTCATTTGAACTCTCAAAAGCCAGTCTTAATAACTTAGGGAGAACACCTTCCTCCAGACGCTTAGTACCAAAAGCAGTAATCAGAAGCTCATTCTAGCATGACTTCCAAGAGTTAATATATGATTTCCTTTCCATCCTGGGCTGTTGTTACCCATGATGGATCACAGCAGCAGAAATCACCAACCCCTTTGTTGGGAAAGCACAGGATTTTTCTCTGCCTGCCCATCTTTCAAGGCCTAATTCAAGTTCTTTTTTCCTCATAATGTAGCTTCTAAACACAGCAATCCATAATGTTTCTGGACCATAGGAGCACTTACTGCTAAGCCCATCATCTGGCCCTTGGGGAATACTGCCTTGTAATGCAAGTGATCTTTTGATCTCTTTATGTGTAATTGAGGAGAGAGCTACCTGTAAGTTCTTAAAACACGAGGACAGACGTGCTGTTTTAAGCCCTTTGGCCTGCATTGATCATCTGGTGCCTCTGTTGAAAGCACTCTCAGGTTCTGGTTAATTGATTGGTTAGTGGCGGATGCAACAAGTCTGAAAGATGAGGAATGCATATACTTGGAGAGCTTCCTTAATGCATTCTCTCTGGAAATTGGTGAGTGGTGAAACATACCGCATAGTAAAGACTGGGAAATGAGATTTTTAAAGTGGTAATGTTGGGGCACCTGGGTGGCTCAGTCGGTTAAGCAGCTGCCTTCTACTCTGGTCATGATCCCAGGGTCCTCCCGGCTCGGTGGGGAGCCTGCTTCTCTCTCTGCCTGCTGCTCCTCCTGCTTGTGCTTGCTCTCCGCTCCCCACCCCCACCCCACCCCCGTGTCAAATAAATAAATAAATAAAATCTTTAAAAAAGAGAGAGAAAAAGAAATTGTAAACAAAAAAGAAAAAAATAAATGAAGTGGTAATGTTGGAGAGTGGAGAATATGGATGAGGTAGACTTTTCCTCTTGTTAAGACCAAACTCCTGTGCTCACTTCATTATCTGTGTCCTCCACGTGTTCACAGGTGACTGACTGTGCCCCGCCCATTATTGATAGAAATGAGAAATAAGTCAACCAGGGAACAGGAAGCCTGATTCGTGAATTTGGGCTTCCAAAATCCCTCAGTAGTTAGGTGCGGGTAAGCCCAGGGTGAAGATTTCCTGTGAGGGCATTTCACTATTTAAGAGCAGAAATGGGTAGGGAGGAGAGGAAGGAGGGAGAAAGGGAAGAAGGGAGGACCTCTGTCTTCTCTCAGAGGGCAGCATATTTCCCATCTTAATTTTGGCAGCTAATCAAATAATCATTGTGTTAGTTGTGAATATTTAAAAATGTCTGATAGCTGTTATAGATGACTAAAAGACATTCATTGTGGGAATCCTAATCAATTGGTAGGGCCCAGCAATCTGCTTCTGCTTTTGATACATGCTTATTTATTAAAAAATAATCCACTTAAAATGGGTTTGTTATTAATCATGACTTTCTCTGTTGTGTTCCCGTTCCTAAAATGCTGACACTTCACTTCAAGCAGGATTTCTGAACTTCTTTCTCAAAAACTTGCATCAAAGTAACAAACCTTAAAATATTATGCTTCACTGGGTAAAAGGTAAAAGGACCCCAAATCTATAGTTTCCACCCCCCCAACACGGTTTTATCAGTGTTTTTGTTTTCTGATTCTGTAAGTTCTTTCAGTTTGCATAGAGATAAATACTGATTTTACTAATCTACGGCAGTGCTTGTGTTTCTCTCCTGCATTTCCTCCCTCAGATTATGAGACCAGGTGTTCTGTTTGATATCTTTACTTTTTTTTTTTTTTTTAAAGATTTTATTTATTTATTTGACAGAGATAGAGACAGCCAGCGAGAGAGGGAACACAAGCAGGGGGAGTGGGAGAGAAAGAAGCAGGCTCCTAGCAGAGGAGCCTGATGTGGGGCTCGATCCCATAACGCCGGGATCACGCCCTGGGCGGAAGGCAGACGTTTAACCCACTGAGCCACCCAAGCACCCCCCTGTTTGAGATCTTTCAGGACACTCGTAGAGTCTTAGAACCTCCACAGTTCTCTACAACTCATTTACTAGTTCTCTCCTTTTCAGTCTGTGCTCACGAGAAATGTACGTAGTAGATCCCGAGCTTTCTGTGAGAGGAAACTGCCATCCACTCACCAGTGTAAGCCCAGCCATGTAGACACAGGTGACTGTTCTAGATAGGAAAGACGTTTGCAGAGTGGTGATTTATTTTTAGTAGTCATACTGTATCCTTGTGAAATAACCATAAATGTGTTTTAAGGGGGGAGGAGTTCCTCAAACTGAAGAGAGGAGAACCCACTCCTCCAAAGCAGAAAAAGAAACGATGACAATCCCCATGTGTGCCTCCTTTTCCTCTTTGTTATATTAGTATTACTTTGTCCCATTTAATTGTCTTTCCTGGTGATGTTGGCTTTATGCTTTTGGGAGGAAGCAGGCTGTACGAGACAAACACTGGACTAGAAATTCAGAAGCGTGGTGTCTCATCCAGGCCCCTCCCTAGTTAGCTCCATGGTCTTGGCCAAGTCAACTTGATGTTTGCAAGCGCCGTCTGGATTCTGCCTTCTTGTGAAAGTGATGTAAAATCTACCTTGTTAACTCCATGGGGTTGTGCGAGCATGAAGAGAGGTGCTGGCCGTGAAGTCATTGTGCAGACGGAACATCCAGGCCTCTGCACATGGCATACTTGCTGCTGTCTTAGCTTGAAACAGTAGCTGCTCTGGACGTCCTCCCTCTGGGCAGCCTTGACTTGGCATTCCTCTGACCCAACTAGGAGTCTCTGAGGCTCTCTTGTGTGTGCCCCCTCCCCCCCCCCATCCAAGGCCACTTCCTTTGCCTTGTGTTATCATCTTAGGCGGAGTGGCCTTGAGCACTCAGTAAGCAAGCTAAGTGTTTCTCACCACAGAGAGCAAGCCTCCTTCGTTTAGGCTCAAGTCCGAGAGGCATGGATCATTCCGGCAAAGAAAGGGGACACCTGTCAATGCAGAGTGCAGATTCACAGCAGTTTCTGGCTTTGTCTGTACTACTCTTCCTCATTTGGAGCCTGTGTAGTGGGTGTGTTTTCAGTGGTTAATTTGGAAAGGGGAAAACTTTATGAATGAGGAGGTGGTCACCTAGTGAAATGACAAGACTGTGGACGCTGGGGTCAGACAGGCTGCCGGTTCCTAAAGTCTGGCTTGCTGCCTTACTTAGTATTTACTTTTATATTCAGAAAAAAAAAATCAAACCCAGTAATAGTTACTGCAAACAAACAAACTAAAACAGAAAGAACTCAGATCCTGAAGGCAGGGATTTGGGTCCAGGGTATGCCACTAGCTGATTCTGCAGCCGGACACAAGTCCTTTGACCCCTAAGTTGTCCTTTCCTCACCTGAAACGGTAACTATATATTATATATGCCTTGCACATTTGCTGTAAGGATTTCGTTGGATCATCTGGATAAAACTTCCAGGACAGTGCTGGTGCTTTGTCATCAAACTGTGACGGCCCCTGACTGTCCCCTTACAGCACTGCTTCATGTAAGAGCTCACTGATGATGGCAAGTGTCAGAAGAACTAGACTGCACGGTGGAATTGTGCCTCGAAGTCATTTTAGGGTGCTCCCTCCAGCTTGGGGCTGACGGGTGGGCTCCCTTCCAGCTCCATGTGAAGGTAACCGCCGTAGGTCAATGGTTTGTAAGTACTCTGCCCATTATTCTCGATTGCCTCTCAGGATCATTTGTTCTCCCCAGCCTGAGAAAGTAGTGAGGAATAGATACAGTGAGCTGAACTCCGGCCTTCTTTCCTTTCTAGCAGCACATCTCCCTTGTTCGATGCGAGTTCCTCTCCGCCAGCTGGAGGGGCGGATGCCTATGCGTTGATTTAGACATGATTAGACTGATGTAATACCCAGATTTCCCTTCTCACTAACAAACCAGCTACACTTCTTGAATATGCACGAGTCTACATCCCACATTTTATTTTCTCAAGCAACAATCGGGATTTGAAAAATGACAAGTTAGAATGTATTTGTGGGGACGGAAGGAGGAACATTTCTGAAAGAGGGACTGTCCTGGAGATTCTGAGATATTTGGTGATGTTAAACACACTCTCTTAACTTGTCACCCCGAGATTTAACTCAGTGCTGTTCCCCACCTTAATGGTGGTTCAGTGACTTTTGGCCAGCCAGGCTGTGTTGTCCATATAATTTTGGGAGACGGAGTCTAATCCTTTTTCCTTACAGAAAAGAGACACGAGACAAGCCTGGTGTGGAAGGTGGTTAATATGCATTGTTGGGGCGCCTGGGTGGCACAGCGGTTGAGCGTCTGCCTTCGGCTCAGGGCGTGATCCCGGCGTTATGGGATCGAGCCCCACATCAGGCTCCTCTGCTGGGAGCCTGCTTCTTCCTCTCCCACTCCCCCTGCTTGTGTTCCCTCTCTCGCTGGCTGTCTCTGTCTCTGTCAAATAAATAAATAAAATCTTTAAAAAAAAATATGCATTGTTGAATCAAGTGAACATAATTGGTGAAATGTAGTTAATAGAATGGACTGATCTTCTCTCATTTATTTATTTTTTAAAAAAGATTTCTTTATTAGAGAGAGAGTGCATGCACGTGAGTAGGGAAGGGGCTTAGGGAGAGACAGAATCCTAAGCAGACTCCCTGCTGAGCAGGGAACCCCATGCAGGGCCCAGTCCCAGGACCCTGAGATCATGACCTGAGCTGAAACCAAGGGGTTAGATGCCCAATCGACTGAGCCACCCAGGCGCCCCTGATCTCCTCTCATTTAAAATTCTCCAGGACAATAAAACCTTGAGCTAATCTGTAGTTGTATAAAAATCTGGAGGGGAGAAAGTGCCCATAACTGTGGTGGGGGTGGGGAACTTGCCAGACACAATGAATTGCCTTTCTTCCCATCATTGCATATCCACGCAGATTAAAACTACTCAAGTCTAATCTTTTTGAACTGGTGGTTATTACTGGCCGCTGCAGCATATGCTCTGAAGTGTAATTAAGCTGGTCTCATGGTTGGAAACCAGCGTCTGATTGCTTATTACCAGAGACAGAAAATTCCCATAGAAAACTTGGTCTTGTTGTCAGGGCATTCCATCTGTGAGTGACAAGCCCTGCTTGGGCCTGGAGCTCTCCTAATAGACAAGATGAGCCGCCGTGGCGGTGACCAGGACAGGACAGGGGGTGCACTTTGGGTGTTTTTCCAGTTTTGTTTTACCCCGTCTTGGTTGCCTGTCTCTCAGGATTTCTTGCGCTGCTCCCTGGGGCAAAAATAGCCTTACTGGAATCTTTTCTTCAAAAATGAGGGTTTTGCTATTCAGGCAAAGCCTTTTTCTGGCAAAGAGAAGAGGCACAAGGATGGAGAGGAGGAGTGTCAGGACCCCATGGATTCCCTTTCTCCCAGAGTGTGGAGGCAGTGCAGTGTGAGGACACACAGGAACCAGGACACCACTCGGGACCCCAGGAGTTACAGAAAGGAGAGTCACTGCAGAGAGCTCTGCACAGGTGAAATTTGATCTGGAGCCTCCCTGAGCCTGTGAGCACATCAGGAGGGAGATGGTCAGAGTCAGACACAGTTAATCAGGAAGTTGCTTGCAGGAGTAATTAAGTTTAATGTCTCCACCATAGACTCAGAGGCGCTCAGCCTTGGGAATGGGTCTCAGAGCCAGTCCCTTTGTTTTACAGACGGGCCTATCTCAGGGGGAATGATTTGCCCAAAGACATTTCGCAAGTTAATGATAGAATTAGAGATAGAGACCAAGTCCCCACACTTGCTGTCAAGCCCTTTTGCCTCTATTTTTTTTTTTTTAAGATTTTATTTATTTATTTGACAGAGGTAGAGACAGCCAGTGAGAGAGGGAACACAAGCAGGGGGAGTGGGAAAGGAAGAAGCAAGCTTCCAGCGGTGGAGCCTGATGTGGGGCTCAATCCCAGAACGCTGGGATCACGCCCTGAGCAGAAGGCAGACGCTTAAGGACTGAGCTACCCAGGTGCCCCAAGCCCTTTTGCCTCTAAATCAAAATCTGCGGGCAAGAGGAAAGGCTGGCAAACAGAGGAGATGGGGAGGACCAGAGAAAGGTCTTTTGACTGTCTTCTGCATTCTTTGGGGAACTGAGGAATAGAATCCAGGTTTTCTGACACTGGGGAGGTGGTGCCATTGTCCCAGTGGTCTCTAGAATTTCTGAAATACTCAGTGGAGGCCTTCTGTATCCCTCTTTGCCACTGCTGAAGGTAAAGCTGTTGTTTTTTTTTTTCTTGTGACTTTGTTTTTATCTCCAGAAATTCTTAGAGAAAGAGAGAGCACCATTCAGAATAGAAATGTAAAAAGTAAGACCCTTGAGATCTCCAAGTGGAAAAGAGGGAGAAATTCTAAGCAGGTGCAGGAATGCCTCTACTATCTGGTGGGAGAATATTTCTCTCTTTCATGCAGCTGTAGCTGAAAATGAAACCAGAGTCGTGTTTTACAGCTGAACTGTCAAAATTGGTTTTTGAGTTGCTCCTATGCCCTGGGATTGTGGTGACTTTGCAGAGATGATCAAAGAGGTTATTAAATAAATTCCCTGCCCTCTTAAATTATTTCACAGTGGCTGCTATTGCAAAAAGGTTGGAATTAATGGTCCCAGAGAAGGTACTCTGCAACAGGCAGGCTTGGGCAGTGTAGGATTCAGGAAGGAAGATAGGAAGGGGGCGTGATGGAGACTCAGGTACTTAGCTCAGGGTCTTGTGGGGAGTGCTTGATTTTCTCCTCACCTGTCCTCATGTGCTTCCCCAGAAACCCATAAAGTATCTGGGTCCAGCTATTGCAAAGAACATCCTACTTAGAATAATTTTAGAAATGTGGCGATGAAATCCATTTCCTTAAAGTAACTAGGAAAATTGCTTCCTTTGGTGTGTTCCAGCTTGTCTATTCAGAATTCATTTGGCACAGTGAATCAGAGAAGAATGGCTGTCTTCATCCTTCTTTGCGGGGAGATCTTGGCAAACAAGGCTGATATGAGCAGGCAATAATTAAATTGCCTTGGGTAGTGTCTAATATAATTGAGACCAAGAACTTGTGAATGTGTGCCACAAACAAAGCCCTGCCAGAGATCTCTCAGAGAGGATCCCTGAGTCTGAGCCTCCCCCATTTAACTATAATATAAAGACTAATATCTTCATTAATATTAGAAAACACTTAAAAAAAAAACCCACCTAAGTAAGAGTGGGCAAATTGGTTGCAAGAAAGAAAAAAGATCCCTGTTCTGCCTAGCAGCTTTGAAAAGCAAAATTTTATGGGCTTAATTTCTCACTCCCTTTTTCAGGTCTAAAGACAATGGGATGGCAACATTTTATACAGAATTACATGAAAAAACCAAACAGGGATTTAACCTTTGCTTACTAAAAATGGAACTTTTTAAAGTCCTGGTTTTTTGGGGTTTTTTGTGTTTTTTTTAATAATAATATTTTTTATTATATTATGTTAGTCACCATACAGTACATCCCTGGTTTTTAATGTAAAGTTCCATGATTCATTAGTTGCATATAACACCCAGTGCACCATGCAATACGTGCCCTCCTTACTACCCATCACCAGCCTATCCCATTCCCCCACCGCCCTCCCCTCTGAAGCCCTCAGCTTGTTTCTCAGAGCCCATAGTCTCTCATGCTTCATTCCCCCTTCTGATTACCCCCCCTTTCTTTATCCCTTTTTTCTCCTACTGATCTTCCTAGTTCTTATGTTCCATAGATGAGAGAAACCATATGATAATTGTCTTTCTCTGCTTGACTTATTTCACTTAGCATTATTTCCTCCAGTGCCGTCCATGTTGCAGCAAATGTTGTGAAATCGTTCTTTTTGATAGCTGAGTAATATTCCATTATATATATGGACCACATCTTCTTAATCCAGTCATCTGTTGAAGGGCATCTCGACTCCTTCCACGATTTAGCTATTGTGGACAATGCTGCTATAAACAATGCTGCTATGAGCATATGGCCCTTCTCTTCACTACGTCTGTATCTTTGGGGTAAATACTCAGTAGTGCAATGGCTGGGTCATAGGGTAGCTCAATTTTTAACTTTTTAAGGGACCTCCACACTGTTTTCCAGAGTGGCTGTACCAACTTGAATTCCCACCAACCATGTAGGAGGGATCCCCTTTCTCCACATCCTCTCCAACAATTGTTGTTTCTTGCCTTGTCAATTTTTGCCATTCTAACTGGCGTAAGGTGGTGTGGTTTTGATTTGAATTTTCCTGGTGGCTAATGATTTTGAACATTTTTTCATGTGTCTGTTAGCCATTTGTATGTCTTCATTGGAAAAGTTTCTATTCATATCTTCTGCCCATTTTATGATTTGTTTATTTGTTTCTCACGTATTGAGTTTGAGAAGTTCTTTGTAGATCTTAGATACCAGTGTTTTATCTGTAGTGTCATTTGCAAATATATTCTCCCTTTCCATGGGCTGCCTCTTAGTTTTTTGACTGTTTCCTTGGCTGTGCAGAAGCTTTTTATCTTGATGAAGTCCCACAAGTTCATTTTTTCTTTTGTTTATCTTGCCTTTAGAGATGTGTCATGAAAAAGGTTGCTGTGGCCGATGTCGTAGAGGTTGCTGCCTATGCTCTCCTCTAGGATTTTGATGGATTCCTGTCTCACATCGAGGTCTTTCATCCATTTGGACATAATCTTTGTGTATGGTGTGAGAGAGTGGTCAAGTTTCATTCTTTTGCATGTAACTGTCCAATTTTCCCAGCACCATTTATTGAAGAGACTGTTTTTTTTCCACTGGATGTTTTTTCCTGCTTTGTCAAAGATTAGCTGCCCAAAGAGCCGAGGGTCCATTTCTGGGTTCTCTATTCTGTTCCACTGGTCTATGTGTCTGTTTTTGTGCCAGTACCATGCTGTCTTTGTGATCACAGCTTTGTAGTACAGCTTGAAATCCGGCATTGTGATGCCCCAGCTTTGTTTTTCCTTTTCAACAATTCCTTGATGATTCGGGGCCTTTTCTGGTTTCATACAAATTTAAGGGCTGTTTGTTCCAGTTCTTTGAAAAATGTCATTGGTATTTTGATCAGGATAGCTTTGAAAGTGTAGATTGCTCTGGGTAGCATGGACATTTTAACTATGTTAATTCTTCCAATCCATGAGCATGGAATATTTTTCCATCTTTTTGTGTCTTCTTCAATGTCTTTCAAGAGTGATTTGTAGTTTCTAAAATATAGATCCTTTACGTCTCTGGTTAAGTTAATTCCAAGGTAACGTATGATTTTTGTTGCTATTGTAAATGGGATGGATTCCCTAATTTCTTTTTCTTCAGCCTCATTGTTCGTGTATAGAAATGCAACTGATTTCTGAGCATTGATTTTGTATCCCGCCACATTACTGAATTGCTCTATAACTTCTAGTAGTTTGAGGGTGGATTCTTTTGGGTTTTCCATATAGAGTATCATGTCATCTGTGAAGAGAGACAGTTTGACTTCTTCTTTGCCGATTTGGATACCTTTTATCCCTTTTTGTTGTCTGATTGCTGTTGCAAGGACTTCTAGTACTATGTTGAATAATAATGGTGAGAGTGGGCATCCTTGTCGTGTTCCTGATCTTAAGGGAAAAGCTTCCAGCTTTTCCCCATTGAGAATGATATTTGCTGTAGGCTTTTGATAGATGGTTTTTATGAGATTGAGGAATGTACCCTCTATCCCTACACTCTGAAGGGTTTTAATCAGGAAAGGATGCTGTATTTTGTCAAATGCTTTTTCTGCATCTATTGAGAGGATCATATGATTCTTGGCTTCTTTCTTGTTGATATAATCTATCACACTGATCGATTTGGGAATGTTGAACCACCCTTGCATCCCCGGGATGAATCCCACTTGGTCATGATGGATAATCCTTTTAATGTACTGTTGGATCCTATTAGCTAGGATCTTGTTGAGAATTCTGGTGTCCATATTCATCAGGGATATCGGTCTGTAATTCTCCTTTTTGATGGGGTCTTTGCCTGGTTTGGGGATCAAGGTAATATTGGCTTCATGGAATGAGTTTGGTAGTTTTCCTTCTGTTTCTATTTTTTGAAACAGCTTCAGGAGAATAGGTATTATTTCTTCTTTGAATGTTTGGTAGAGTTCCCCGGGGAATCCATCAGGCCCTGGAGTTTTGTTTTTTGGAAGATTTTTAATCACTGCTTCAATCTCTTCGTAATTAATTGGTCTGTTTAAAAAATCAATTTCTTCCTGTTTCAGTCTTGGTAGTTTATAGGTTTCCAGGAAGGCCTCCATCTCTTCCAGGTTGCTTAATTTATTGGCATAAAGCTGTTGATAAAAGTTTCTAATGATCCTTCCTATTTCATTGGTGTTGGTTGTGACCTCTCCCTTTTCATTAATAATTTTATTAATTTGGGTCCTTTCTCTATTCTTTCGGATAAGTCTTGCCAGTGGCTTATCTATTTTATTTATTCTTTCAAAGAGCCAGCTTCTAGTTCTGTTGATCTGCTCCACTGTGCTTCTGGTTTCTAAATCATTGATCTCTGCTCTAATCTTGATCAGCTGTTTTTTCGTGCATGCATTAGGCCTGTTCCTCTGTTGCTGTTCCAGCTTCTTGAGGTGAGAATATAAAAACTGCATTTTAGATTTTTCTATTCTTTTGAGTGAGGCTTGGATGGCTATGTATTTCCCCCTTAGGACTGCCTTTGCAGTGTGCCATAGGTTTTGGACCGTTGTGTTTTCATTCTCGTTGGTCTCCATAAATTGTTTAAATTGATTTTTGATTTCCTGGTTTACCGAATCATTCTTGAGCAGGATGGTTCTTAGTTTCCAAGTGTTTGAGTTTCTTCCAAATTTTTCCTTGTGGTTGAGTTCCAATTTCAAAGCATTGTGGTCTGAGAATACGCAGGGAATAATGTCAGTCTTTTGGTATTGGTTGAGACCTGTTTTGTGACCCAGAACATGGTCTATTCTTGAGAATGTTCCATGGGCATTAGAATAGAATGAGTATTCTTTGGTTCTGGGGTGTAGTGTTCTATATATATCTATGAGGTCCAACTCGTCAAGTATGGCATTCAAAGCTCTTGTTTTTTGTTGATTTTCTGCTTATGTGATCTATCTATTGCTGATAGTGGAGTGTTGAGGTCCGGTACTATTAACGTATTTTTATCCTTATGTCTCTTTATTGTGGTTAAGAGTTGGCTTGTATTTCTTGCTGCTCCCCTGTTGGGGGCATAGATATTTATAATTGTCATATCCACTTGTTGGATACATCCTTTAAGAATAATATAGTGCCCTTCTGTGTCTCTACCTATAGTCTTTAGTTTAAAATCCACTCTGTCTGATATGAGAATTGCTACCGCAGCTTTCTTTTGAGGTCCACTGGCATTAAAGGTGGTATTCCATCCCTTCACTTTCAGTCTGGATGTATCTTTAGGTTCAAAATGAGTCTCTTGTAGACAGCAAATGGATGGGTCATGTCTTTTTATCCAATCTGCAACCCTGTGGCGTTTATGGGAGCATTTAGGCCATTCACATTGAAAGTGATTATTGAGAGATATGATTTTAATGATGTCATGTTGCCTGTAAAGTCTTTGTTTCTATAGATTGTAACTTTCTGTTCTGTATCACTCTTGGGGCCTTTTTACTTTTATAGAACCCCCCTCAATATATCCTGTAGGGCTGGTTTCGTGGTTATGAAATTGGTCAGTGACTGGCGATTCTGGAAGGTCTTTATCTTTCCATCAGTTCTGAAAGACAGCCTTGCTGGATAAAGGATCCTTGGCTGCATGTTTTTCTCTGAAAGAGCTTTAAAAATGCCCCCCCCCCAACCCTTTCTCTCATTCCAGGTCTGTGTAGACAGGTCTGACAGAATTCTGATAGCTTTGCCTTGGTACGTGAGAAATTTCTTTGCCCTGGCCGCTTTCAATACTGTATCCTTGGATCTAATATTTGTGAACTGCACTATGACGTGACGTGGCGTAGGTTTGTCGTGGTTGAGCTTGGGAGGGGTCCTCTCTGCCTCTTGGACACGAATGCTTGTTTCCTTTGCTAGATTAGGGAAGTTTTCAGCTATAATTTGTTCAAATATCTCTTCTAGACCTCTGTTTTTCTCCACCCCCTCGGGGATGCCGATGATTCTGACATTGGAACATTTCATTGAGTCAGTAATCTCTCGTAACCTACATTCTTGAGATTGGAATTTTTTGAGCCAAGTTTCTGTTTTAGCTTTTTCTTCTACTAACCCATCCTCCAATTCGTCGATTTGTTCTTCTGCCTCATTTACCCTGGCCGTCAGAGCATCTTGTTTTGACTGCATTTGATTCATAGAATTTTTAATTTCTGCCAGATTCTCTCTCATTTCCACCCTTAGAGATTCTATATTCTCATTTACATTTTCGTTAATACTTTTTTCAAGTCTACACATCATCGTGACCATTGTTACTCTGAACTCCATTTCTGGTAATTTGGTTATATCCATATCCATTAGTTCTGTGGCAGAGGCCACAGACTCATTGTCTTTTCTTCGCTGGGGGGGATTTCTCCTTCTTGTCGTTCTGCTGAGGAGTGGTTGTGGGGTTCCCCAGAGCCCAAATTATTGACCGGGACCCAGGCCGTGCGCCCTTGTTTTATAGGGACCTTAGGGATGTGGGCTTCTTGATTTTTCAGCCTGCCTTCTGGGGGAGAGGCCTGCTGCGCTGATACTCAGGCAACCCTGTTTGGGTAGATTTTCTGTGTCCCCTGCGAGAGGGGATGGGGATGGGCACACTGTGAGCCGGTATTTCCAGGCTTTTGTTCTCTGGTGGCTTTCCCTGGCGGTTTGCTGTGCCTCTTCTGAGAGTCAGAGCAGCAGTGGCCGAATCCCAGCCTCTGTCTCAGAACAGAGAGATCACAGTCCACTCTCCACTGAGCTCTTCTGGCCACTTTAACTCTGTTTCTGTTGGTGCTGCTAAACCATACAGCGTCCCGGGATGTGCGCCCCACACCTGGTGTCCCAGCCCTCACTTCCAGGGCTGGCGGGTCTCTGTCCTTTGTGTTTCTAATACCGCCAGCCGCCTCCACGTGCTTCGGAGCTCCGTTTCAGTGTGGTTCGCGTGCACTCTGGAGCTCCGTTTTCAGACTGGTCGCGCGCGTTCCCAGGCTCACGGTCTTAGTCTGCTCTCTCGCGGGTGCTGGTCCGCACGTCTGCCCGCTCCCCAGCGCAGGTGGTTACCACTTCCCTGTGCCCAAGCATGGAGGCTCCCTCCCCCTTCTGTTTATCTTCCGATATCTGTGTGAGGATTCATGGCTCCCCGCTTCGTACCTCAATACTCAGTGATGGAGATGATCATTTGTAGAGATCCAGATGTATCTTCCTGCATCTCAGGCTGATTCTGTGGATGTTCAGGCTGGTCTGGTACCTATCCAGCTCGACTCAGGGGACCAGCTGAAAAAGGGCACCCCTACTCTTCTGCCATTCTTAACTCCTCCCCCCTAAAGTCCTGTTTTTATGCATTTTGAAAGACTGGCTGATGAGAAAGAGGCAATTCGGAAAATGCAAAACACATAAAATGTAGATAGTTTCAAAGTTCTAAGCAGGTTTCGTGGTCTGTATTTTTTCAGATCCACAGTGTTAATGGAGCGTATAAGGGAGTTCTTAGACTCTCTCCTTTGTGTTCTCACAGAACATTGACCTTCTTTTAGAGCTTTTATCCCACTGGGCTCATCTTTGCTCTCTCCCCCGTCCCCGCTTCTGGGCTGAGGGATCTTGGCTCCAGGTTTACTCTTGGTTCAGGAGTATCTTGGGTATTTCAGTATCTTGATTGTCCTTGATAACTTGGGCAGGAATCTGCCCCAGGGATTGTTGTAGAAGAAGATCACAGAAGAGCGCACTCCGCCGCTGTCCACAACTCCTTCGTGTGTGTGTGTGTGTGTGTGTGTGTGTGTGTGTGTGTGGAGGGGTTTCATTATTACTATAGCAGATGATGATATTTCCTATAATTTAAAGTATATAGTTATATAAATATATCATGACTTTTCACCTGTAAATAAAAAAGAAGTGATTCATAGTATTTAAGGTGTAAGTGGAATTGTGCAGGTTTTTATTTTTAAAAACACATGTTTCAAAAGTGATACACAAAACAGTTTTTCTTGATGATTTTATCTCAGGCGTCTTCCTTTCCCCATGTACACCCGATCATATTGCCCCCATTTATTTTCCTTCTGGCAACTTTTCACAATTTAAAATTATCTTGTGTGTATAAAATGATTAGATATGTGTTATTTATGTAAACAGTATTGTATATGTTAGTGATATGATCTGTTATTTATATATATTAATCATTTAGATAAAACCAAGGTCAGAATGGGTTGGACATCAGATAGTTGGCTCTTAAAATGATACAAGTCCATATAATTAGTTGGTCATAAGTTAGTTTGGTTCACATATAGAAGTTCTTACTGAAGCCCAGAATAGTGGTGTAATTATTGTAGGTCTGACAATTTCCAGGATTGTCTAACAGTTTTATGAGGACTTTAAAATGATATTCTCCATTTCATTTTCCATTATCCTTTATCTCTGAAATTATAGTTCTTTCTCCATCCATAATTCATACATGTAGTACATTTTATGGAACATCTGCTCTGTACCAGCTCCTAGGGATACAAAAACGAACAAGCTCCTCGTCCTGTCCTGTAGAAGCTTACGTCTAGGAAGAGAGACAGGCCAGGATGGTCTGGGTTTTGAGTGCCAGGATGGGAGTAAATTCCAGGGCAGTGGGAGGGATAGCCAGCCCACAGTTAGGGTTTCAAGCAAGAGACTTCTAAGTTGAGAACAAAGAAGTAAGAATTAGCAACAGGTGGAGGTTGTGGTGTGTAAGGAGGTATGACATGGGGGTAAGTTTGGGGGAAGAGGAGAAAAGTGGTTCCAGGAGAGGAAGTACCATATGAAAAGGGTCTGGAGCACTCAGGAGAAATGGATGGACATAGCTTTTGCATGGAGGGAACATAGATTTTTGAGGTAGAGATTGGTGTAAAATGCAGCTGGGAATGTGGACAGAACCCAAAATAGGAAGGGGTTTACAATGTGATATGCTGTGTCTGCAGAGGAAATCCCTGGAGGGTTTAAAACAGAGGAGGGACATGGTTGAACTTAGGGTACATGGACAAGTTGCTATACTTATATGAGTTAGGTACAACCATCCATCCTACAGTAGCTCATCTGATTCTAAAGTTGGAATGGAAGACGGATGAGAATGGCCTAGAGCAAAGCCATCCCTATTTAAAAAAAAAAACAAAACCAAAAAACAAAAGCCCTTTGAAGTGCACAGCTTACCATATGGGAAAATTAATTGCTTAAGTAACACCTTATAAAGTAAGAGTCAAGTCAAAAGATGGCTCCTTCCTCCATCACACTTTTATTTTTTGTTCTTTCCTCCACCTCATTTTCCCATCCTAGAGCAACAAGGTCACACTCTTTCGCCAGCTACAGCAGATGACGTATTGCCTGATTGAGTGGCGGTCCCAGATCCTGTCTGGAACCCTCCCCAAGGACGAACTGGCAGAGCTCAAGAAAAAGGTCACAGCCAAAATCGATCATGGAAACAGGTACACCAGGGATGATTTCACTGAGAACTTGGAAAGAGATGGGCGCATTCATGCTAAGGGCATGGATGGCCATCATTTTTGATCTTGGAATTGTCAAAGAATGATGCTTACTGCTCTGTTTTTGCGTTGGAGAACTTTTAATTTTGTTGGGAAAATGTGGCAGTCCCTTGCATAGGCCATACCCTGTGTGGGATCTCTGGGTCAAGGAGATGACAGACAATCAGGGAAGATGGGACTTCGCCGCCAAACAAGACTGAAAGGGACAGGGCATCTGAAGTCACATTTTCTGAGGCCTGCATCAATCTCAGTTTTTATTCCAACAGTGGATTTTAAATCAGCATCAGACTCATTCTGTCTTTCTCTTCATGTGCCCTAACTGGGACCATGGTGTGTAGTGTATGAAAACCAAATTTACAAGAAGAGTAAAACATATTTTTAGCCTGTTGATTATGTCTCCAGTAACCTCTAAAGAGTTAATCACTTCATTAATCTTGTGATTAGCTCAAGTAGATATATAGGTTCTAGACATTACTGCCCTTTAGAAAGTGAGAAATCAGTCAGCTCATCAGTTACCAGTGGCCTGGGTTGCATCCCTCCTGACCAGCTCCCTTTAAAAGCCTGGATTGGTTCCTTAGTTTTGTTGATGCTCTGTTTGACATTTCATTTGGTTTTCTAAATTTCTTCAAGTTGTGCATATGTGATTTTTTTTTTCCCCTTCTCCCTTTGCCTCAGGACTCTTCTGACACCTGGTAAAATACAGCTCATTATCCTACTCACTTAAATATTATAGATTCTGACAACTGTATTCAGAAATAGCTGGAGTGAATACAGATACAAGATTCAGATTCAACCATTATTTGAAATCTCCTATGTACCCTTCACATACATTACTTGATTATAACCCATTTTATGGTTAAAGAAATAGACCAAGTGAGGTGAAGTGATTTATTTCCAAGTTACAGAGATCATAATTGGGGAAGTTGGAATTTGAACCCCAAACTTACGATTCTATGTTTAGTGGTCCCTTCTTAGGGTTAAGAATGAACTGTTCCCTCCCTTGTCACCTGTCCATTCATAGGACTATAACCACAGGTTATATTGCTAGTCACGCACTGGGATATTTCTTCAAAAACAGCTATGGTCGGCTAAGTCGGGGCCCTCCTTGCACCTCTGCTGCCCCTGTATTTTTGAGACTTGTCACAGTATTACATGGGCCTAGAGGGTTCTGATCTTCAGCAGAGGATGTTAATGTCCCACAGACAGACATGCCTGCCATCCCACAAGCCTTTAGAAGCAGCCTAAGAAATGAAGCTGCCTCATTAGTGTGTCAGTGCCCAGTCTCGGAGCTGCCAGCAAGACCCTATAGCTCCTGCGTCTGGTGGCCTGTGGGTCTGGCTGCCATGGAAAGGAACCTGCCAGATTAAATCAGTTGATGGAGATGCTACAAAACAGGGAGAGGAGGGTAATTAGACATTTTTACTTTCTTCCCACAGACTTGGTACATTTCACTATTATCCCTCTGCTTTCTTGCTTTTTGACATCCCTGCTCCCAAATTGCTGGTTCCTGGAATGTACGCTGGGCATTCAGATAGCAGTATCCTGTTTCCACCACAGTCCCCAACATCTTGGAACTAAGCACATTTTTTTTCTACTTCTTTGTGCACATTGGGCATAAGAGCCTGGGTAGGGATTGTGCCCTGCATAGATCACATGGCTCTCAGTTTTCCTGTGTAACACTCAGAGCTACGACTTAACACAGCTGGGCGTGTTCTTGCGCCGGTTACTGCGATAAGACCTGCCATGGATGGAGAGTGTACTATATACTAGACACTGCGTTACGTGCTTTACGTGTTATCTCATTAAATTCTCGCAACAACCCTGAAGGGTAGGGAATATTTACAGATGGGGAAGTCAGGGCTTTGCAAAATTAAGTAAATTACCTGGAGTCCTCTTGCCAGCATGTATTCAAGCCAAGATTCAAATCCCGATCTGAGTAACAGCAGAGCCCATGCTGTGAGATAGGTTATGAGATTCCACCAGCCAGGACCTACTTCACCGATCACATTTAAGACAGTCTTGAATTAAAGGCTGTCCTCAACATTGAACTTTTAAGGAAATCAGGCAAAGCCACCAGATATTTGTGCACTGGCCTATCAATGCCAAACAATAGAAGATCAGGGGAAGAGGCATTGGTCAAAGGAATCTGGTCAGAAGCAGTGATGGTTTTGCCTTTTCTGTGGAGTTTCTGCGAAACAAATTACTTTGCATATCATATGAGTTTGGTTAACATTACCATACGTTTTCATAACTTATTTACAACAAGTTATGTGGAAAGGAGGCAGAAATCAAAAAGAGAAAAGCCACGGAGGTGTTCTTAACTTGACCGGTCCAGCACCCAACTTTCTAACCATGAATCCTCTGGGTTCTTTCCTGGGGACTCCTCAGGAAAGGGTCTGTTCTTAATGAGGAGAACTTGCTGATGACTCCTTTCTTTCTAGAATGCTTGGGTTAGATCTGGTAGTGAGAGATGACAACGGGAACATCTTGGACCCAGATGAAACCAGCACCATTGCCCTCTTCAAGGCGCATGAAGTGGCCTCAAAAAGGATTGAGGAAAAGATCCAAGAAGAAAAGGTACACTTCCTCCAATGTGCAGATTTGGGTCACTGAGATTCCATTTTTGCTTTTGTTTTTAATGAGAGAAAGGGAGTCCTTGATAACAAGAGGTAGAAATGTTTAGAAAATCATTCGTTGCCTCATTGAAAAGCAAAACATAACAAAAAAAATGAGGCAGTGATATGCCTTCTGATACAGAAAGATTGCAAAGATATGCATTAATAGAAAAAGAGCTAGATTCAGAACAGTGTGTACAAAACACTAGTCTTTGTGTTTCAAAAAGGGATATACATACCTCTGTGTTTGCATATGCGTAGACTAATTCAGAAAAGATAGACAAGAAATTGATAATTACTTGTTGCCTCTAGGAAGGAGAACTGGGTGGGAGAGAACCTTTACACTGTGTAACCTTCTGTATTTGGTATACATAATACAGTTTCCAAACTAAATAAAATAATATTTAAAACTAAAGCATTTGAAAGGTTTTAAAAGTAACAATTGGACATTAAATAAAAATTAGAAAAGTACAGAGAAAGAGAACAAGAAAAATTCCCCACACGTGATGGCACAGACCCAGCTGTATTGATATCTTGGTATATATTCTTCCAGTCTTCTGTCCTAATGAGTAAAGGCTTCTGTTCATGTAGTTTTAGTTTTGTTTCTTAAGCACAGTTGTGATAATTAATTGTGTTTCTGGGTCCAGTGGCTAACCACACTTGAGAGTGAAGCCTTTCCAGTGGACTCTCTTATTTGCAATGAAATCTGTTCCCAAAAAGAGGGATAATGGATCATGATTTTTGTGCCTCTGGCGTTCATTCAGAAGCCATGTGACAGATGAGAAATTCCTGAAGCTATTAAGCCAGGAGTTGTCATTTTTAGACAGCACTTACTGAATTCGCTGGGCTCAAGGCCCTGAACAGGACAGTCTTTTTTTTTTTTTTTTTCCAAGATTTATTTACTTACTTGAGAGAGAGAGTGTGAGAGAGAGTGCACATGCACAGGGTGGGGGAGGGGTGAGGGCAAGGGAAAGAGAATCTCAAGCAGACTCCCTGCTGAGCACAGAGCCTGACATGGGGCTCGATCTCACAACCCCGAGATCATGACCTGAGCCGAAATCAGGAGTCAGACGCTTAACTGACTGAACCACCCAGGGGCCCCATGAACAGGAGGACAGTCTTTTTTTTTTTTTTTTTTTTTTAAAGATTTTATTTATTCATTTGACAGATATAGAGACAGCCAGCGAGAGAGGGAACACAAGCAGGGGGAGTGGGAGAGGAAGAAGCAGGCTTCCAGCGGAGGGGCCTGATGTGGGGCTCGATCCTAGAACACTGGGATCACGCCCTGAGCTGAAGGCAGACGCTTAACGACTGAGCCACCCAGGCGCCCCGAGGAGGAGGAGGACAGTCTTGATCGTCCAAATCATAGCGATTGTATTTTGCGCACTTGATCATCTGGCCGCATATACACACTTTCTTCTCAGTCGGTGCTTCTGCCCTCAGGTGGCAATTATATTTGTCCCCTATTTGCCGGCCTGTGTCTTTGCCATTATTCCCCATTTGCTGAAACCAAGAGGCTTGTCTCTTTTCCTCTGTATTCAGTCAGTTCTTCAGAACCTGGACTTGCGGGGCCAGTCTGTCTTCAGTGCCGTCCACACCTACGGCCTCTATGTGAACTTCAAGAACTTTGTCTGCAACATTGGGGAAGACGCCGAGTTGTTCATGGCCCTCTATGACCCGGACCAGTCCACCTTCATCAGGTAGTGAGTCCCAGGCCGTCTGCTGTTGCCCCTGCAGAAATAACCCAGCCTTCACCTGCCACCCACCGGAGGAGCCCTTTGCTCGGTGTGAGAACGGGAGATAGAAAAGGGGGTAGGATTGCTAAGTGGTAGAAAATCAAATCCTGCGGGCTACAGAGCCTTTCTGTATGGCTGCTGGAAACGTGCAGTGACAGTTTGTGTACTCCCTCGGTCTTAGAATCCCATAAAACTCATCAGAACATGGAGACGGGGACAAAGCGTTCAAAAGACCATCGGGGATGGGGTAAGGGAGGAATGCGTCAGCAGAGCACAGAGGATTTTGGGGCAGTGAAACGACTGTGTATGATTCCATAATGGTGGATGTGTGTCATCCTACATTTGTCCAGATCAGTAGAATGTAGAATGCAAGCACCAAGAGTGAACCCTAAGGTCAGCTGTGGACTCTGGGGGTAATGAGGTATCAGTGTAGGTCCTTCAGTTGTAACAGATGTACCAGGGTGCTGGGGGATGCCGATAGTGGACGAGGCTGTGGGGGGACATATGGAAGCTCTGGCCCTTCCACTCAGCTTTGTTGTCAGCCTTAAACTGCTCTAAAAAATAAAGTCTGCAAAAAAAAATTTTTTAAGACTATAGAGAATGGTAGTAGTCTTCGTTCGACTCTTCAGTCATGCTACTACTTAGCTGAGCAGCTAAGAAAACAGATTTATTTTTGAGCAGATGGTTAAAAGTAGTTACTGACAAATTGTTTATTTCTATAATAGAAATTGTATCTGAGTGTGGTGGAGTAGATTCCAGGGGATGGACTTGGAATGATTATTTTAAAATTATATTCCTGATTCAGCAAAGCTGAAACTTTTATGCAAAGAATTCGAAGTGGAGAAAAGACGCCAGGCGGCATCTGGTAGAATTTGCTGTGTCTGGCCCGTCCTGAGTAGTTTGTCTTGGGTCCGCCCCGGGCGTGCCTCACAGAGCGGGGCTGTGGCGCGCCCACTTCTGCAAAGCCGGGAGACCGGGGAGCCGCCACTTGGGTGCTACATTCTCACTGGCCTGATAAATTCGACGGAGCTTTTGGGGGCCCTCCTTGTACCCTGTGAAGTCTGTGCCAAGGGCAGCTCCATTGCCAGTTAGCCCTTCGTTACAGATAATTTTTTTTTTCCTTCACCAGTGAGAATTACCTGATTCGTTGGGGCAGTAATGGGATGCCCAAGGAAATAGAGAAGCTTAATAACCTTCAAGCGGTTTTTACTGTAAGTCCTACCTTACGTTTAATCATTTTCCATGCTTATGATATTAGCAGATGCACATGGTAAGTATGTGGAAAACCTCAGAAATGGAAAGCTGAAAAGAAAAATCACCATAATCCTCCCAGCAGGAATAACCACTTGTTGATTCAGCAGTGTTTATTGAGCACCTGTTAGATGCCAGCTACACAGCTGTGAACACACCAGAAAAAACATCCCTGGTCGAGGAGCTGTTATGCAAAATGGGAGACAGTAAGAAATAATGATCACATATATGAGTACATTGCATAGAATGTTAGAAGTCATAAGTACTTTGAGGGGGTGGAGGTTGGGGGCTGGGGAAGGAGTGCTGTTTTAAAGAGGTGGGTTGGGGCAGACCTTCGTGAGAAGGGGCCTTTTGGGCAAGAGCTTGAAGTTGACAAGAGAGTGAGCAATGCTGGTAAAGAGAAGAGCATTCCAGATCAAGGTTAACAGTTCAGGCAAAGACAGGGATCTCGACTTTTTTGTTTGCTCATATTTTAATGGACTTTACCCTGTACTCCTCCTCTTCTCTAAGGAAGGAGGAGTGCTGCTCTCTATGGGTCAAGAGCAAGGGGATTTATTGGCTTATAGCCTGGGGCATGGTGACTCTTTTTCTTGGTCTAGAATTTCCTTGGGGTTCTCTCACTATTTTATGACATCGGTGCTTGAAATGCCCTAGAGCACTGCCACCTGCTCTCCACTAGGCCTGCAAGAGACACTCTCTTCATTCTCTGCATCCTTTCCTTAAGCCCACACACATATTTTACCTCCTTACTCTCTTACCACTCATACAGCAAGGAAAACAGAGTCTAAGGGAAAGCGCCAAAGAACGTGATGTGGAGCAGGGAGCAGTGGACCCAGTACAGGCTAATCACCATAATAATCATATCATAATCACCATCATTCTTTCTTTTCTCATTATTATTCATTCCTCTGGTTAACATCCAGTTTCTGGAACAAGCGCGGTATGATTACTGCTTATGTGCTGACCCACCTGTGTCTTTACCACCTGGTAAACACTGAGAAAGATCTTGAACTCTTCCTGAAACCTCTCTTCCTGAGTTCACAGATACATGGATTTTCTCCTAACACCAAAAGGCATTTATCAGTCAATGTGTACATTGAAAAAAACACACTAAAAAAGGAATTATTGAATTTTTGGTCCATCTTCTGGTCGATAGCATTTTAGAAAAGCTGCATTTCATCCCCTTTCCCCCACCCCCCTGCCAATGAGGATCTTCTTGGGATACAAATGTCGTGTCCAGCCTTTTCAGTTAAATAAAATGCGGTGACCACTTCCTTGATCATTCTACAAAAACTTCTTTTACAAATTATTGTACCTTAATAAACAGTATCCGTGTGCCACAATTTATGTAACTAGTCACCCGGAGTCTTTATCTTTCTGTTATTAACAGAAGCCTCACAAAGCCTAGAGCAGAAATTCAGGGTTGACACTATCATTGCTATGTATTCCTATCTTGGAGACCTGAGTTAACTAAATTATAGAGGATGGATTTGGAATGACTATTTAGAAAGTAATTCTTGATTCAGTAAGGAGACAGCTGTTTCATGAAAGGAATTTGAGATGCAATTAAATTATTTCTGATGTTAAAGAGAATGAGATATGTGAGCTCATTCATGGGTTTACTCACCCGTCCTTAAGAATACAAACAAGTGCATAACACAAACCACAAAAAACCAGAGACATCTCATCTACACCTCTTTCATTAATCAACATACACCCAGAAGCTCTCAATGAATACCTCTCATAAAACAGATGAATGATTACAGAAACCAGCACATGTAAATTTGTCTGTTATAGTTGCCTCACAGGATTATTTGGAAGATGAAATGAAATATCTTCAGCATGAGTAGATCCCCAGTAAATGTCAGCATCATGCAAGCTTTGATTTCATTTAACACTGAAATGAATCAGGTGCCCAGCCACGTCCTGCCAGAATATAAAGCAGCAATGACAGGTGTCCCGATTTTTAAATACCCTGCTTAAATTGATAAATTAGAGACTTTAGGTTGAATATGATCTGATTTCTTGATTTGAAGTAGGAACTGGGAAATCAAACAAATTCCTTCCTTTTTTGAGTACAGTCATTTTCCTCTGATGCCCTGGTAGTTCTTGGGTGGGTGTGGGGGAGGGAGGAGTCATTCTGATACTCCAGCATTGGCAGATAGGCTCTGAACGGTGTCCTGTTGTTGAGTGAAAAGAGAAACAAGGGTGACGGGGTGATGCAGCATGATCTCCTTTTTGCCTGCTCTCTGCCCCTTTAGGACCTCAGTAGCACAGACCTCATCCGGCCCCGCATCAGCCTCGTGTGCCAGATTGTCCGGGTGGGCCACATGGAGCTGAAGGAGGGCAAAAAGCACACCTGTGGGCTCCGAAGACCTTTTGGAGTAGCAGGTACAGAAAACCCCGAGACGAATGTAAATGGTGCAGCCACTGTAAAGGACAGCACGGCAGGGCCTCCGACAATTAAACATCAAACTTACGATCCAGGAATCCCACTTTTGGGTGTCTGCCCAAAAGAACTGGAAGCAAAAGGTGTCAGGATGCTTGTACACCTGGGTTTAGAGCAGCCTTATTCACACTAGCCAAAAGGTGGAAGCAACCCAGGAGTCCATGGATGGATACATGGATAAAGAAAATGTGTTCTGTCCATACAGTGGAATATCATTCAGCCTGAGAAAGGAAGGAAATTCTACAATGTGGATGAACCTTGAGGATGTTGTATAAACTGAAATAAGCCAGGCACAAAAAGATAAACACTGCGTGATCCCACTTATATGAGGTACCCAGGGTGGTCAGATTCATAGAGATAAAGTAGAGTGGGGCTTGTCAGGGGCTGGGGGAGGGGGAGATGGGGGGGTTAGTGTTTAAGGGGGACAGAGTTTCAGTTTGGGAAGATGGAAAAGTTCTGGAGAAGGATGGTGCTGATGGCCGCACAGCCTCGTGAATGTACTGAATGCTGCTGTATGTTGAAGAATCGTTAAAACAGCAGGTTTTACCCCCGCCACATGCACACAATTGAAAATAGGAGGAAGGGAAACCCAGAGACAGTGCAAGATGAATTTGGTTGTCAGCGTGAGTATCGGACACACAGCGTTTACTGCCTGAGGCTACCAGTTATCTTTTCTCCGAGGTTCTGTGTCCTCACCTAGACCCTGCCTCCTTTGTTTCTCCCTTGGTGACCCTCACAGTGCCTTGTGCACAGTAGGACTGTAGGAAAGCCTCAGTTGTGACTCCTGGCATTCTCCCTGCCTGTAGGCTGTGTATTGATTTCAGCCCAATAAAATTCTCTCTGGAAAGCGGCTTGCCTGTCTCAGAGATTCACTCTTCAAAGGCAACATTGGGTTCGTAACCTCTTTCAAGGAGAGTCCTTGGCTTAAATCACGCCCCACAACCTCCCATGAGCCCCTGCATTTTCTTCAGTAGTTTCTTAAATTAAGGTAATAAATTCCTGGTCATACGTTGACGTTTTGGTCACTAAGGAGTTTTGAAAGCTATCAATAAAATGCCATAATTCTCCTGGAACAAATGGCCAGAAAATGTCAGCAGGACTGACCTTGTGGGTTGTGTGGGTAGCGAGGCTTCCTCTCCGTGAGACTGAGTATATTGTCATTCCGTGACCAACCTTGCACTTCTGCTTGGTGCTCAAGGGCTGCTGGTCTCTGAGGAGGGCACAGTGTTACTCCTGAGAGATAATTAAAATGAAATCGCAGAAAAGGCAAGGAACCCTGGCCTAGCACAATTTAGCCATCTATATGACAATCCACCGAACTAAGAATTTAGGGCATTTTTTTAAAAGATTTTATTTATTTATTTGACAGAGAGACAGCCAGCGAGAGAGGGAACACAAGCAGGGGGAGTGGGAGAGTAAGAAGCAGGCTCCCAGCAGAGGAGCCCTATGCGGGCCTCGATCCCAGCACCCTGGGATCACACCTTGAGCCGAAGACAGACACTTAACGACTAAGCCACCCAGGCGCCCCAAATTTAGGGCATGTTTAAGTCACTGTCATTCAAAATGGGCCAAAGAGATTTGAACATCAAGCTTTTGCTTGTTTTTCTGTTTCGGGGTGTGTGTGTGTGTGTGTGTGTGTGTGTACGGAGAGAACAGTAATGTACTCTAAGCCTCAATGCCAAGCATTGATCAACAGAGATCTTGAGTAACTACATGACGGCATTGACAAATGAACCGCCCCTTGGAAGAGGGGGTGCGCCAGACACGGATTTTTCAGTATTTTTTTTTTTTTTGGTACAGTGTTTTGCAGAGGTCTCTTAAGGGCTAACAGCAAGCTGATGGGCCACTTTTACAGCATCCTTTCACCAACATTATTATTTCCCAAGACTTACCCACTGGTTTAGGTCACTTTGAGGAGGCATTTCTGTCCTTATCCTTTAGTTTTTCATAGGAGAAATGTCTCCTATCTCAGTACTTCTTCTAATCTCCAAACAGGTTATCTGGGGAGTGGATGGTGAGTGTGTGTTTTATGGCCAGACTATAATTCATTAACCCAGGGCTTGCCTCTTGGCTGTGGGCCCTGCCTGGTCTGAACAGCTGTAGGGTGGCCCACTTAGTTCTCCGGGCAGCAGGGCATTGTTGGCTTAAAGTGATTTGGCCCCATAATCGCTGTTGGGTTCATACCCTGGCTTCACCACTTAAAACTTCTGATCTGGGACAAGTTACCAACCTTTCCTGTGCTGGGTGTCCTTATCTCTTAAAGCAGGCGAATAATAGTATTGGTACAAGTAAGATAATAGACGCAGTAGGCACAGGACCGTGCTGTGTTCGTCGCTCCTCTTGTGCAGGAAGAAGCAAATCATTGCGTGATTTTCTGTTCTGCACTGCTGGCGCCCTTGCTTCCCGCTGTGTCTGCGGAAGCCAGGTGCCACCGTGTTGAGTCCGAGAGACGGTTGACCCCTTCGAGTCTTGAGTTTCTCTCTCAGGTCTTCATTCTGTTGACACTCCAGACAAAAATATGTGTGCTCTGTGTCTTTGAATGCAGGCTTGCTAAAAAAAAAAAAAACAACAAAAACCAAAAAAAATCTGGTTTCCGACTTCTCAAGAATTTAGCACTTGGTTGTGTAGAATTTTAAAAAGCGGGTGGTCTGCCCGATCAATCTGAGAAAAATCCAGACCACTGCCCGCACTCCTGATGACTTGTTCTGCAGACTGGGCACCGGAAATCATTACTGGTGAAGATCTACATGTCCCCATGTGGTATCTTTCTTCTCTGGTGTCCTGTGTTTGCAGATACTGTAGTTTTCCATAGTCACTTACTGAAGCCTGAAGCAATTAAGTTCTTTAATCAAGTTTTATCTTTTTCCTAGTGATGGATATTACTGATATCATACACGGGAAGGTGGATGATGAAGAAAAGCAGCATTTTATTCCCTTTCAACAGTAAGTACTTGGGCATTTATCCCGGGTGACTTGAGACCTGGATCAGTGCTTTGAATGATCTGTTAACACAGAACCAGGTGCTGGGAACCATTTGCTCAGTTACAGAAGGAAAGCCTGGTCAGCTGGAAGATTGGGAGGTAGAAGCTCACGGAAGACTTCATTCAAGGTCCTTTATATTGGGGTCACATGTAGGAGGGTGAGCCTGACGTTTCTGATTCTACAGAAGGGACTAATGGAATAGAAGGGGCAAATCTGTATCTGCACCAGAAACCAGAGAATGGTGCCCCATGGGTGTCAGAAGGGCCAAAGTCTGTTTGTCCTCTGTTGTCTGGAACAGGTATTACAGAGGACAAGGCATCATGTAGGACAGCTCGGGGCTTCTCCGGAGATCTTGCCAGAATGTAAAACGTGGTCTGGTAGGTATGGAGGCTGTGGCTAATAGGCTTCCAGCTGCTGCTGCTGCTGGGCCAGGGACCATGCTTTGAGTAAAAGGAGTTTAGGAGGTTTGAGAGTGAGGGCTGACTGATAATGCCTGGGCTCCTGCTGGCGGATGGAAAGCCAGCCTGGGAGGACGTGGAAGGATTCCCTGAAGAGCTCTGCTAAGGCCTCCCCACTGAGCTTCAGGAGCTGGGGTCCCATGTGGGCCCCTTGGGGAGTCGGGGCCAGCAGATGTGAACCCACATGGCTCTGAAGAAGTGTATGTGTGAACATCGTGGCTCTAGCAATCGTGCTCGCCGTACCGGGGGCGCGGGCGGTGGTGGCCTTGAGGAGGCCGCCGACGATGATGGAACAGAGTTCTAACAGGCGGTCGTGTCAGTGAGGGAAGGTGACTGTCTCAGGCAGCCTGCAGCTGCCAGAGCAGATCAGTAGAGCCGCAGAGAATTCTGGAAATCAGCCCAAGGATACTTGAATTAATGTTATGATTTTTAAAAAGTCATAGCACAGACCAGTGGAGAAATCGGAACTAGGCAGAGATGAATTGTTTGACACCGTTAGCTACCCATTTATGAAACCTAAGTTAGAGCCTTGTCTTACAGCGTGTTCCCCTGGAAATTCCGGATGATTAAATGTGTAAGTGTAAGAACTAAAATCTTAAAATACTACAGGAAAATAGAAGTTTTATGTAATAGTGATGTGTGGGAGGCCTTGCTGACTCAGACTGCAATGATCTGACCGAAAAAGAAAAATTGACAGGTTAAACCACACAAAAATTTTAAATAACTTAGGTACAGGATAAAATTTAGTGAAATCTTTGCAATGTGTATGAACACAGGATGAATATCGTTACTCTATAATTAGTAGAAATTTATAAGGATATGCAGAAAATAATATATGCATGTATATATACACACACAAGCACGCACACATACACACACAGACCCTATAAATTGACCCTATAAATTCATTGAGAATCAATGCAATGAAAATTGAATAGGAGGTTTGGTATTTGGTTTCACTGAGTTTTAAAAGTATATACAATATCCAGAGTTTGGCTGGGTAGAAGGAAATATACAGTACTTTTAAGAATATAGATTGTTACAGTTCATTAAAAACCTCAAAATTTAGGTATTTCAGAGAATATACTCCATAATTAACAGTGATTATTTCTGTTGATGTAACCAAGGTGATTTTGCCTCATTTTTGTTTGACTCTGTGATTCTATTTTTGTACAAAAAATATATATATGATATGTAATTTTACTGAAAGTATAAAAATCTTTATCTTTCAGTTTAAAGCACACCACCTTTAGACCAGTTTCTAAATATAATAGTACAAATAGCTCGTGCTAAGTAGCACTTCCTTCCTTCATCCAGAGGCTGCTATTAATAATTTTTTAAATGCATTTATCTAGTATCCTACCACCTGTATACTGACCCTCCAAGAATGTGGTGAGGTAAATATTTTATGTAGCTTAATGCTAATATGAATTATGGGGTGACTTTCAAATTCATGAATGCTGATCCCACTATAAATAGATACATACACATTCAAATATTAAATATATTAAGTGTAATGAATATATTACCTAGAATTTTATATTAATACATTAAGTTAAATGTATCAATATATTAAATATATGACTATCTTAAACATGAATGAGTAAATATTAAATATATAGAGAATAAATATGAACATATATTTAGAAATATTAAAATGTATATATTATACTTACAATAAATATAAACAAGAAGAACTTTCATGTCCATGGATGTTCCTATTACATATACGTATAAAGTTATTTGTCACTATTATATGTGCATTAGGTATTATATATGTGCATATTATATGTATGTGTACATGATGGGAGCAGCATGCATGGATGTGGACGTTACTCTGTATGTTTATCTCACTTCTGAGGTGGGCTTCTTCCTTTGGTTATGTGCCCCCCGCCTAATTTCTGAACCAGCTGCCATCCTGCAGCCGTGTTGAAACAGAGCCCTGAGATCGCCTTCACTGTCTAACAATACGGGCTCTGACTTTCCCAGGAGCCCAGCCCTGATTTGGTTACCGCTCGCTGTGCAGCCAACAGCCACTGTAAGGCATTCATGATGCAAATCACAGTCTCTGGCTTTAAACTCCTAAGATTTATGGCAAATGCCTTCTTAACTTACCTCATCAGTAAGCTTCGCAGCGTATTATGTGAGGAGAGTGTCCCGGATGGACTCTGCTAGTCTGTCTAAGAGAGAGTGCTTTGAACCAGCCACTCAGATCACAGCCCCCGCGCTTTTCAGTGAGACACTGCAGTGCCGTTTTCCCGCTACTATCGGGGTACAGATCAGAAGCCCGCAGAGAAAGCTGGCCTGCGTCGTGGGCAAGAGAACAAAACCACAGCAGAGAGGGCGACTGTCGACCTGCACCAGGCTGATACAGCTCCTGCAGGTGCTTGTGCTGTCAGGAGGGGCTGCGTTTGGTTCTTTGATCTCAGCCTGGTGGGACCACTGAAGTGGAGCTTGTTTGCTGGTGCCTGTGCCATCGTCACTCTACATAGAGTTTGTCATCACATGAGAATCTAAGAACACCCTCCGAAAGCTGCTGCGTGCATGCTGCTCTTGAATGTGCGTGGAGTGTCGGTGCCAGATGGAGGCCTTGGAAGGCATAGATCTAGGCCCATCGTACAGATGAGGAAACTGAGGCCCAGAGCTTACTGCCAGGTAGAACCAGGACTGAGGCCCGCTCACCCGTCCCATCCCTGCTGCTTCTTCAGTTCCATTCCATCAGCCTCTCCCACCTCAGAAAGAGCATTAGGCCTTGCCCCTGGTTTTGTTAATATTTGGCCATCAGTTTCGTTTGTTCTTGGGCAGTTTGTTTTTTCCTTTTTCCACAGGGTGCCTGTCTAAGACACCAAATTCATCTTGGAAATAACCAACATAGGCACCCCATGTAAAAATAAAGGGAGAGTCCTCCAGTGAGGTGTGTCTAGTGTTTAGATTTCCAGATTATTCCCATAGTACCCGCCCTGTCTGAAGCTGTGCTATAGATTTTTTATTTATTTATTTGACAGAGAGAGAGACAGCCAGCGAGAGAGGGAACACAAGCAGGGGGAGTGGGAGAGGAAGAAGCAGGCTCATAGCAGAGGAGCCTGATGTGGGGCTCGACCCGTAACGCCAGGATCACTCCCTGAGCCAAAGGCAGACGCTTAACGACTGCGCCACCCAGGTGCCCCTGAAGCTGTGCTATAGATACTTCCTCTTTTTCCTCACCTCTCATTTCTGACTTTCCCAGAATCGCAATGGAAACCTACATCCGGCAGAGACAGCTAATCATGTCGCCCCTGATAACATCCCATGTGACTGGGGAGAATGAGCCGCTCACTTCAGTCCTGAATAAAGTGATAGCGGCGAAGGAAGTGAATCACAAAGGGCAAGGTACACAGCCCTGCACTAAGCTGGGGGGCGGGGAGCGGCGGTGGAGCTGGGTCCTGGGACACTCGCCCTTCTCTCTGTCTTCTCTGATGAAAGCAGACCCTGGGGGGGTTTGCTCGCCTCAGCTTCCTGCTGAAGGCATTGAACACTGAAGAGCACCGAGGCTGCATTCAGCACTGAATGGGATCGCAGCTGTATTTTGTAAATTCTATGGAACAAATAATTATCCCATGAGTCCTTTCTCAGTTTTGTCTCCCCTACAATCCCAATGCTGATTCTAGGTAAATGCACAATGAGAAAGAAGTTTGGGGATAATTATGTTCCACCCTCTGAATGCTTATCCCATTACATTAAGTAAAATTAAGAGGAAAGAGGCCAAAGTAATACAAATGAACAGACATTAATTTTTTAAGATTTGATTTATTTATTTGAGAGAGAGAGAGTAGAAGTAGGGGGAGGGAGAGGGAGAAGCAGACTCCCCACTGAGCAGAGAGTCCAGTGCAGGACTCGATCCCTGGATCCTGGGATCATGACCTGAGCTGAAAGCAGATGCTTAAACAGACTGCGCCACCCAGATTGAGCCCCTGAGCCCCTGAACAGATATTAATATGAAATAACAGGCTAACTAGCAAAACATTTTGAGTTGTTTTTAGTGCTTCCATATATCATTCATTCTGTTGACACAGTTTTAACTAAGAAATTCCATTCATTGAAACTGCATTTTAAATTCAAATAATATTTTTTTAAAAACTGGGTAAATTTTTAAAATTCAAATACCAAGATGGTGATGATTTGGAGATAATTTTGAAGATTGGGTCACTTTTTTTTTTTTTTTTTAACCACCCTGTAGCTATCTTCTACTGAAGTGGAGGCAATCAGGAAACACTTTATTTTCAGCATATTTCGTTTTCCATGTATTCACAGTTGTTCTGGGTGGGAAAGAGATGTGAGGAATCATTAAAGAATCTGAAAGCAAATAATGAAATACATTTCTGTTGTTTTAGAACTCCTAGCCTAGGATATGATTTATTAGAGTAGAAAATCCTTATACTAAATAAATTGCTGTGTAGTGTAATTTTTTTTCCCCCAGGCAAAAGTGAAAAAAAATTTGTTTTCTTGCTGCTTAACAAACCAAGTACTTTTCAAATGTTTCTATGCTCATTACATGTATTTTTCTGTGGCTGGCTGCGTGATATTCCATTACTTGGATTTAAGAAAATTTGATCCCCCTAGGGAAACACTTAAATGTTTTCTATTTTGTTACCATTATATATTTAAATAACTCTGCTGTGACTACTTTTATACATGAAGCTTTTTCCATATTTAGGAATACCTCCCCAAGAAAATTCCCAGAAGTAGGACTCCTGGGTCAAATGATGGGAACAAGCTCAAACTCAGAGATACACATATTACCAGATTGCTTTCCATTGACTTCTGCCAGTGGGTGCTAATTACCACAGTGCCTGCTTGGCGACCCAATAGTTAAAAATCTTTACCTGTTTGTTGGGCTCCTGGGTGACTCAGTTGGTTAAGCATTTGACACTTGATTTTGGCTCATGTCATGATTCCATGGTCGTGAGATCCAGCCATGTTTCCCAGCTCCACGCTGGGCTGTGGAGCCTACTAGGATTTTCTCCCCCTCCCCTGCTATTTGTGTGTGCTCTCTCTCTCTCTCTAAAAAAATATATCTTTACCTATTTGAAAGGTGAAAAGTAAACTTCCATAGTTCTCTGCAGTTTAAAAACTACTTGATGGTGAATAACCTAGCCTTCCTATGCATTCGTGAGTTTTTCTAAAGTTTTCCTTCTCAGTTTTTATGCAGATAACAACGTCTTATAGAACATGTATTTTTCAGTTTTTGATTTGTCAAATATTTACCAACTTTGTCACTTCTTTGTGAATTGTCTATTCATGTTCTATTTATCTGATGTCTTTCTTGTAATTTCTTGTAGGTATTTCACCCTTTTGTAGCCTGCCTTTCACATCTTTATAAATATCGGAACTTTCCATTTGTGTATAGATAGTTCTTTTTTCTTTAAGATTTATTTATTTATTTTAGAGAGAGCGTGCATGTGCACACACACACAAGTGTGGGGAGGGGCAGAGGGGGAGAATCCTTAAGCAGACTCCCTGCTGAGTATGGAGCCCCATATGGGGCTCGATCCCATGACCCTGACATCATTAACCGACTGAGCTACCCAGGCGCCCCTAGATAATTCTTTTTTTGTGTGATTTCTTCATTTTTCTCTATACTTAGAAAAAAGATTTATTTTATTTCTTTATTAAATTAGGAATTTATTTTAATGAAAATGCGAGGTGAGAAATTAGATTGATTCTCTTTTAAGTAGCAAGAAAATTATTCCAGCACATTTATGAAATTGTCATTTCTTTTTTCAGAATTTGCTATACATCTTTACTATATATTAAATTGCTGTATATTATAGTACTTAATCTAATTGTTTCCATTGATTTATATATATCTTTTCTAGCACTAATACAATACTTGATTACAGCTCTACAATATTTTGGTATCTGATAGGGGCTGTCTTTACTCATGTTTGTTTTTTTTTCCCTCCAAAGTAAGCATCTGTTCACACCTCTGTCCAATTCTCAAGGAAGTCTTGTTATGATTTTGATAGGAGTGTCATAAAAATTATAAGTTAACTGAGGGAGAATTTACATTTTTATCATAAAGTATCTGTGTATTAATACAATGCATATATTTTTTTCAGCGTTTCTGTGTGTGTTTATGGTATAGATCATAGAACTAAAAGTTCATCCTTTTTTTCTTTAAAGGACTTTGGGTATCTTTGAAGCTTTTGCCAGGTGACCTCACACAGGTTCAGAAGAATTTTTCACACTTGGTGGATAGATCGACTGCAATTGCCCGAAAAATGGGCTTTCCTGAAATAATACTTCCAGGTAAAAGCTTTTGCGTGGTTCACCTGTCCTCCATCCTCTAGCTCTTCCTTCCACGCAGCAGTTATGTCTTAACAGGACGGCTGAGGCAATGTGAGATCCTCTGTGGTCTTCAGTGACCCGCATCTGTGGTATCGAGACAGTGGGAGACTCTCGGGGTTGCAGTGCCCGGTACACAAGCCCGAGATAATGCTTCTGCATGGAACTCAGAATTTCCTCGCCGCATTCTTCCTTTCTGCTCTGCACAAGCCCCTCTGAAATTCTTCCCTACGTTACCCGTTAAGGATCACTAATGGTAGCACAGGTTTCACGCCCCAAAAGTGATTTGCCTTGTCGCATGTCCCTTTCTCAGAGTGACATCACCAGCATTGGGGGGCACTGGCCAGGAAGCCCCAGCGAGGAGTCTGCTAAGCTCAGTGCAGCCAGACCCTTTGCCCCATTTGCTTAAACTCTGACTGTGTGCTTGGCTCTCCCCATACGTGTGGCGACATGGATGTAAACATACTGTGGTTTTCTTACTTTCCTTTTGTCTTTTTTGGCACCATATGTTGGTGATCTGCATATGTGTTCTCTTGAATTCGCTGACTTAACCCATTTGATTTAATCTTTATAGTAATGAAAGGAAATCATCTCAAGGAACTTTATATAAGATAATATATTACATAAAGCATATGTGTTATAAATATTAAAATATGATATGATGTATTTTATAGATAGGTAGATAGAATATGTAAATAAGTAACCTTTGGCATGTTAGAAAAATTTTAGAAAACCATGCTGTTGTCTACTACGTAAAAATTGGGGTTCCTTTAACGTAGCACAACATCTTATTCCTCCTTCTGGAGATTAAGGAGCGGTAATAACATGTTGCCACACACGTCGTCTGCACGTAGTGGCATTAAAAAGGATGAATGGGAAAAAGAGCTATCTGAATGGAGACCATCTTTTTCCTTTCTCATGAAAGAAGGTGGTGCTTCATCTGCTGATATCATCCCTTCCAGACTCACTCAGCCCAGTGCGTTGTCATCTTCATACTGTGAAAGTGTTTGTCTTCTTGTTTAAAAAAAAATAAGCATTGGTAACATTCCTATAACCAAAGGCAGTGTTATTACTACAGCAAGAATGAAATCTGAAACGATAAAAGGGAGAAATTTATTTTTTTGGACAAAGTGAATTTATCTTTGTTATCTGGCTAGGAAGATTCTTTCTAATCTCTCTGGTCGATAGGATTGGTTCCCGGACTGCCAGGGCTCTCAGAGACTTGGAAAATCATCTAGGACAATGGCTCCCAAATGCTGGTCTTTGGTTCAGCTCAGAAACGTTAAAATACAGGTTCCCACAGTGTTCCAGAGACTCGATTCAGTTTTAAGACCAAGGCTCCCCCAGGGATTCTGGTGATGGCCAGGTTTGAGAAATAAGAGATCCAGACCAAAGCTCCTTACCTTGTCGCTCGTCATCACCATTTGGACAGGCTCCAGAGACACCGTCAGCCCTTGCCTCAACCCGACTTTCCCCTCTAGCTCAGGCGCTCCTGCTGTCTGCCCTCCTCTGCACAGCCAGCATCTCAGAAGCCATCACATAATGTGCTATCCATCTCTGTTTCTGCATCTGCCAGTCTCCCTCTGTCCCGTCCAGAATGGTGTCACTAGAGTCACCCGAGATTGTAATGCCACTAAGTCCAGGGGATATTTTTTAGCCTAAAAGATTGTCCCGGCTTCTCTGGGCAACATGTGACATTGTCGACCACCCCCTCGTTGACATGGTCCACCCTCATCTCCGGGGACCCACACTCTTCTCTTTGTCTCCATTCCCCTTTGCCAGCATGTCCCCTTCGACCTTGCCTTTAAACGTTAGAGTTCCGCAGTATCTGGTCCTTATGTCCTCTGTTAGTTTGCTCGGGCTGCCCTAATAAAGTCCCACATGCTGGGCAGCTTCAACAACAGACATTTATTTTCTCACTTGCGGAGGCTGGAAGTCTGAGATGTCAGCAGGGTTGGATTCTTCCAAGCCTCCCTTCTTGGCTTGGAGATGGCCACCTTCTCACTGCGTCCTCACACGGTCACGCGGGTCTAATCTCTTTTTATAAGGACACCAGTTATATTGGAATAGCACCCACATATGACCTCATTTTACCTTAGTCACCTGTTTAAGGGGCCAGTCTCCACGTACAGCCGCATTTGGAAGTATAGGGGTGAGGGCTTCGGCGTATGAATTTAGGGGGAACAGTTCAGTCCATAACAGACCTCTTTTCCTTCTCATACCTGTATTCTCTTCCTATGTGATTTCCTCCATTCATTTTGCCTCTGTGTCTTAGTCACGTCTAAATTCGTGTCCATAGCCTCAAGACCACTCCTTTGAACTCTGTTACTACTTCCTGCCTCGGGACTTCAGTAGCCACTATGCCTACCTGACTAGATCTCTCTTCTCTCTTTAACTGGTTAATTCTTACTCAGAATCCCCATTTGGAACTTATAATCCTTTGGATCTAGACAGGCTCTTCTGTTGTGTTTTATCTAAGAGAATAGCACCCTTGTCCATCCAGTTGCACCAACAAGAAACCTGAAAGTCAGCCTTAAACCTCCCTTTCCTTTATACCTTACACTAAATTAGTGACTAAGACTTGCCAGTTTTACCTTTGAAAGGTCTTTCGAATCCATCCCTCCTCTCCTTCTCCATTGTCACTCCGTTAGTGGTAGCTACTGCCATCAGTTCCCTGGACAACTGTATGTTTGGACAACAATCCTGTGTCCCTGCCTCTGGACCTTTGCACATGCTACTTTTGCTCCCTCTTACTCTCCTCCCTCCAGTATCAGCTCAGAGGAAATATTCCCACACCCTCCAGACACAGTAAGGACTTAGTGTTATGCCTTCACAGAGCCTGACCTTTTCCTTCATTCATAATGATGCATTTTGTCCTGTGATTATCTGCTGATGCTTCTCTCCTCTAGACTGTAGGCTCTGTGAAAGTGAGGCTGCTGCATGGCTGGCTCACCATTGTCTCCCAAACAGTGCTCAGTCAGTTTTTTAAATGAATAAATGAAAATTATCTCATCTGATTGTACTGTAATTTATTCAGACAGCTGCCTATTGTTGGAAATTGAGGATTTTCCAAATTTTCACTTTTGTAAACAACAGCACAATGAATATCCTTAGAGGTGAATACTTACATTCTTAATACTGTGGTACAAATATTACCAGTGAAGTTTCTTTGTCAGATAAGGCTTTTAATACAAATTGTCAGTTTCTCTATTGACAAAGTGTGTCAGTTCAGAGTTTGAGCTGTGTTGTATGAAAAAGCCCCTTTTGCTCCACCTTAACCAACTGTGGGTAAGACCTTAATTTTTTTTCTAAGCAGATGAGTGGTGAAAATGAAAAGTGCTCTAAATGTGCACCCCTATTTTCTTATAGTGCTAGAAGGTTTTAATTTTTTACATTGGGAGGCAGTTTATAATAGAGTATACATTTTGGAGTCCTTTTTATAATACCGAGTCTTCCTGGCCAGGAACTTGTTATGACTTTCATTCATTCTAGGGTTTGTTTAAGCATCTCAATAACATTTAAATTTTTCTTCACTGTGGGGGCTCTTCATTTGCTAATTAATTTTTCAAATTTTGTGCCGGACAATCCAGACTATGACAAGTGGAAATGATTCTGATACTGGTAAAAACAATTAAGCTGATTTAAATAAAGGTAAAGTATTCTACAGGCTTTTAGAAATAGTGTTTCTCTCATCAGGTTATTATGTGGATTAACTAAATGCTTACCTGTAAGACATGTTGGAAAGTGCCCAGCACAGAGGAAGCACCGAATAAACGTTAGCTTTTGTTATTTTCAGATGTGTTAAAATACCGCCCTCCAAGGCATTATTGAGAAAAAAATCTGCCACTGTAACCTAATAAAATACATTGTGTACTTATTATTAGACAGCAGTTATTAATAAATAGAACAAAGGATTACTACGGAAAAGAGTTCCTTTTAAAACAGTGCATTTCAAAGACACTTTGGTATGTATGGAAAGGTAGGGTGAAGGATGCAGAAGAGGACAATATATATAAAAACTTCTGCTATATGAATAGCTCCCTATAAAGTCAGAGCATTTCTTTTTTTGTTGTTGTGAAGATTTTATTTATTTGAGAGAGAGAGAGTGATGGGAGCGAGGGAGAGAGCACAAGCAGGGAGGGGCAGAGGAAGAAGCAGGCTGCCCGCTGAGCAGGGAGCCCGATGCAGAACTCAATCCCAGGACCCTGAGATCATGACCTGAGCCGAAGGCAGATGCTTAACCCACTGAGCCACCTGCGTGTCCCAAGTCAGAACATTTCATATTTTATTTCTATGTTATATCTTACTATATCCTGAAAATTTTAAATGACTTCTCTAAGCACCACTCATAGGGTGGGTTGTCCTGTTGCAGGCGACGTGAGGAATGATATTTATGTCACCCTGATCCACGGGGAGTTTGACAAAGGGAAAAAGAAGACGCCAAAGAATGTGGAGGTGACCATGTCTGTGTACGACGAGGAGGGCAAGCTCTTGGAGGTAGGCGGGGCTGCCCAGAAATCCTGCTGCCATCACACACTTCTTCATATTAGGGGACTTTGGTCTTAGGGGACTTGCTCCCCACATTAGTGTGCATTTGCTTTTTTCATAAGGAAAAAGGATGAAACCTGTTTAATTTGTCATTAGCAATTACCAAGTTTACTAAGAAACCCACTTAGACGCTTATTTTCATTATTCCTCCTGTTCTAAGAAGTATCTCCAGCCACCAGTGGCTTCATGCGTATGCTTCTGATCCAGAAGTTCTGTATCATTTGCAAGTAATTGGGCCACTTTCAAGACTGGTGGGTCCCTGTGGGGAGTGAAGTGGTGCGGGGGCCCAGAAGGTGCTGCAGGGCCCCCTTCCTGTACCAAGTCGGCAGAACCAGAGGAGACACACCTGGTAGAAAGCTGTTAAATTGGTAGGGCTCTTGGGTCACATCAACTCCCACTGGTCTTTAGGTTTTGTTTTAGTAATCAGGAAACTGCAACCCAACGGGGGCAAGCTATTTTCTCGCAGAAACACAGAAGTTACTGGAGGAGGTAAGACTAGATCCAGGTATCCTGCCTTTCAGTCCAGAGTTCCTCCAACCGTGGCAGCATTCTGTCCAGACAGACAAGTAGTGAGTGTTGATTCTGACATCACGGAGGCTTTCATGGTCTCAGCTGAGATCCAGCTCCCCTCATATGAGCCGTAGTTCCCTCTGGTTACCTTCTGTGGAATTGAAGGCCCAAGCCGTCTGAGTGCCTCGCTCACACAGGTCCTTGAGGACACAGTGGAGTACGCATCCCCATCCCTTCCCTATGGACGTGATCATCTTTGAAGGCAACAGTGGACTGAGTCAAATCGTATTCAGTGTCGGCGGGGGGGGGGGGGGAAACAGTGTGGTGGGCTCTGGTATGAGAGTGGCTTCTTTGTGCTACTAACAGAGCCCTTGAGCTCCTGAGTTCAGGTTTGCATCTTCTCTTGATGGCTCACATCACAGCTTTGCTTACCCCCTTGGAGGCCTGGTTCTACTGAAGTAAGTGGCTCATTACCAGGAAAAGACACAGCCCTGAGTTTTAGTGAACATTCTGTACAGATACTCCAGGTCCTTGAAGCAGAGCATGGATAGGACCTCACACAGCGGTGTGTCTGCATGTGCGCCCTAACTCCCAGTCACCCTCTCTGGGCCTCTGCTCCCTGAGAGAGAAAGGAAGAGGAAGGAAAGAGAATGCCTGACCGCAGATGGAAAAGAGAATAAAGTTTACGGCAGAGGAGTGTTGGGATGGTGCTGGGTCCCTTATTGACTACCATAGTTACATACTTAGAACCTCAAAGAAAGGAGTAGAAACTCATTCTTACCCTGCTCTTCAGCCTCCAAATGGGATCAGCTGATGTGTGCCAGTGTGAGGCACGTGCCGGCCATGTGGAGGGTAGATGGCTCATGCGTGGTATGTGGAGTGCTCTTATTTTTCTAGATGAAATTATCCCCTTTTAGTATTTACCCCCAAAATACAAAAACACTAACTCAGAGGGATACTTGCACCCCTATGTTTATAGCAGCATTATCTACAATAGCTAAGCTATGGAAACAGCCCAAGTGTCCATCGACTGATGGATGGATAAAGAAGATGTATTTATACACAATGGATTATTACTCAGCCATCAGAAAGAATGAAATCTTGCCATTTGTAACAACATGGATGGAGCTAGAGAGTATTATGCTAAGTGAAATAAGTCAGAGAAAGACAAATATTATATGACTTCACTCATACGCGGAATTTAAGAAACAAAACAAATGAGCAAAGGGGAAAAAAAGAGAGAGACAAACCAAGAAACAGATTCTTAACTACAGAGAACAGATGGCTACCAGAGGGGAGGTGGGTGGGGGGATGGGTGAAATAGGGGACAAGGATTCAGAGCACACTTGTTGTGATGAGCACTGAGTAATGTCTAGAATTGTTGAGTCGCTGTATTATACATTGGAAGCTAATATAACACTGTATGTCAACTATACTGGAATTAAAAAAAACAATTAAAAATGATCTTTTAATTTTTTCTTCCCTTCCAAAGAAAGCAATTCATCCTGGTGCTGGATATGAAGGCATTTCAGAGTACAAATCAGTAGTCTATTACCAAGTGAAGCAGCCCTGTTGGTATGAGACGGTCAAGGTGAGATGCGCCATTTGTAATCTCCGTCATATTTTAAAACTCCTTTAGATTCCTTTCTTTTTACCCACAAATCATTCCCTCTTCATCCTGAAGTTATAGGTAGGTTGCCTGTGGTGTCCTATAAGAAATGAATTGATACAATTCTGCATGAGAGTATTTATCGTTAACTCGGAATTCTTAAATAACATTCTCATTGATAAATGTGTAGAAATTTCACTAGAGACGCTTGTAGTTGTAATGATGTAATAGGCTGCCAAGATGATCCAAAACAAAATGGAAATTTTCACACTCTGCAAGCAGTTGCCTAACATTTTTTTCTTCTTGGCCTCTGACCAAGTTTTCTGGGCTCTTTTCAATTTAAATATGTGTATTACAAATTCCCTAAGTGCTTTTTAGATAAGCCCTCCGGGTGAGTCACTCAGTAGCCCTGTGGCTAAAACAGTGTCCTAATGCCCTTTCTGATTAGGTAACTAACGCTCAAAAATGTCAGGTGACTTTCCAAGATCCTGTAACTGCTTAGTGTCCACACCTAAATTGGAGCCCATTTCTCCTAAATCCCAGATTGTCAAAGTCAAATTGGATTGTCAAAATCTTATGAGCTCTCCCTAGAAAACTAAAAAAAAAAAACAAAAAACTCTAATATCTCAATGCAGAAGTAATCATTTTCCACAATTTTATAGACTTCATATGCTTTGGAATGTGCAGTTTATAACAGATTTATGTTGTGCTTTTTAAAACTACTTATTTCAAGGCATTAAAAGTTCTTCAGAAATGGGTTTCTAGGTACTCAAATAATATTCCATTATATGATCATGCTATAATTTATTTGGCTATTTGCCACAAGTTCTCTGCTCTTTTCATTGCCATGTACTTCTGCATTCCTTGGCCCCTCCATATATGTAAACAGCGTAAAGCTTCCTTGTCCCCAGTATTTTATCTTTTCCTTCTGTTATGGACCCTAATTATTACCATATCAATCAACATACAATACACCTTGCAGTCTGAAAGCTCCTGTATGGACCCCAAAGTCCTGATCTTGTTCCTCTGAAGTATTTCCTCTTTCATACTTGAGAAGGCACTAGAAACTTGTAATATCTCCATCCTCAGAATCGTGGTAAACAGCAAAGGTGATTTCTCTTCAGATTCTTAAGGTTTTGAAAATAACAATCTGTTTTGAATGGAACCTTACCCTCAATCTCACTCTGTAGGAATTAGTGCTGTAATAAGAAACTAAAATTGCACCAACTCTGTAAAATGAGCTAAGAGTGCAACATACTGTGTATCTGTAAACTGTAAGTTCCTTATTACTGTGCAGGTATCCATCGCTATAGAGGAGGTTACTCGCTGCCATATAAGATTTACCTTCCGACACAGGTCATCTCAGGAATGTAAGTACTAGAAGGTCTACAGCATAATTCTGGTAAAAAAAAAAAAAAAAATTACTCTGGCTTGACAGTACTTTTGTGGGTCTAGAAAACAAAATACTTGGAAACTAGTTACTTAGCATCATTACTTCAGGATTCATTGGTGCTAAGTCAATCAGAGAAAGACAGATACACTGTATGATGTCACTCATATGTGGAATTTAAGAAACAAATTCGATGAACATAGGGGAAGGGAAGGAAAAATAAAATAAGATAAAAACAGAGGGAGGCAGACTATAAGAGACTCTTAACTCTAGGGAACAAACTGAGGGTTGTTGGAGGGGAGGTGGGTGAGGGGATGGCGTAACTGGGTGATGGGCATTAAGGAGGGCACTTGATGGAAGGAGCACTGGGTGTTATATGCAACTGATGAATCAGTAAACTCTGTGCTTCAAACTGATAATAAATATATGTTAACTAAATTGAATTTAAATAAAATTTTTTAAAAAAAGAATTTCCCCAAAATGTGTTCTATGAATATTAAGGTTCTGTATGATATTAATAGACACTCGGTAAGGGTTTCACAGGATAGGGCATGCGTAGTGCTCTGACGTCTCTGCTAGTCTGGTTAGGAAGATGAGCAAGAGAAAAGGCAGCTAAGGTCAGAACAGTGTGGCAGGTGCTGCCCCAGCAAAGAGTTGTAAGGGGGCATGTAGCACAGTGTCCAGCCCTGTCATCTGTGCATGATTTGGACATCCTGAGACTGCAGGTGTGGAAGGAATCGATGTTTCCCCAGTGAAGAGTAACGGTGGGGAAATGTGTTTGAAACTCACAAAGTGAACGCAGTAGGGCTGAAGTGAGAGCAGTGGGTGTCGTGATATTAAGTTGAACCCCACAAAATTGCTGTTTTTGTAGGTCAGTATCAAATAGGCAAATATCAGCAATTTCCTATGGTTCTGCGTAATACTAAGCTAGCATTTATCAAGCCCTTAGTTTGTATGAGACACTAAATGAATCTCTGTTTATACACTGTGTAGCATCGACAGTCATCTGATAACATACATAATGCTTTTCTCCGCATTTATACAAAAAAGAAACTGAGCACAGAGAAATGAGATCCTTGCCCAGGATCACAGGGCTAGGGAGTGACAGAGCCTGGACTGACACTTCAGTGGTCTGAATCTAAGCAGGCTGGAGCCCCATCATGAAGGATGAAGGTTATTTTGAATCAGGTTTTGGCGGAGCCCTTAAAAGGTGTTTTATGGGTGGTAGTGATGGTCGTTGTGGTTTGGTGTATGTTTATAACAGCTTTATTCAAATATCCCCACATTGAATATAGCCTAACGGCCACCAACAGGAGAATGGATAAACAAATCGTAATATAATCATATAGTGGTTTACTGCACAGCCAGTCTAGGGGCACGTGAGCCGCTGCTGACCTCAGAGTTGTACGTGTGATGAGAACAGGCCACAGGTTGCCCAGGCATCGACACCTAACTGGGGGACAGTGAGCTCAGAGGCCAACACCTAAAGATCCAGAGGGAGGTGCTCTGGTTCCTTGGGGAGGCTGGATCCTCCTGGCACCTGGGCTCCTCTCTTGGACGGAAGAGGTGGCATAATGAACCTTGGCATACAATTAATGCTTCCCAGAGTCTATCTTAAAGCAACAGAAATGAGGTATCTCATGGAGGTGTTTTTGGAGCAGCGTGGTTGACCTGATTAGATCTGCTTTTGGAAATCTCACTCTGGCTGCAGTGTGGAGGAAAGGACTGCTTGGAAAGATCCTCTAGAAATATAGGGAAGACTTGAATGGAACTAGGGTAGGAACAGAAGGGAGGGGGAGAAAAGGCACAGGTTTCAGATGGATTCCGTACATGGAGTTGACATGGCAGGGGGCGTCAGTGTCAACATCTACATTTCTGATTTAGGTGATTGGGTAGTTGCTGGTCTCATTTATTTGCAAATATAGGAAGAAAAACATAGGTGGAGGTACTAGAAGATTTCAGTTTGGGGACTATTTCCTTTGAGGGGCCCGTGGCATGCACAGTCACACACGGCTTATTGTAGCTCGCTGAACAGTGTTGATTACAGCGTGATTGAATATCACACCCTGGAGCAAAATGGGAAATGGTCCATCACAGCCAGCGCTTCCTGCTGTCTTACTGCGCTGCTCAGACCTGTATTTCTGTCTTTTCAGCCAGAGATAAATCTGAGCGAGCCTTTGGCGTGGCCTTCGTGAAACTGATGAACCCGGACGGCACCACTCTGCAGGACGGCAGGCATGATCTGGTGGTTTATAAGGTACTGCTAAGAGAACAAGGCTCAGAAAATTGCTTGGGAAATATTTACTCCCTCCGAAAGGGGTTCTTAAGGCTCCAGTCAGAATTATGTGGATAAGCATCAGAAACTTCTCTAGAGCTATAAGTGTTTGCCCCTTATGTCTAGAAAACCAGAGGGCTCCAGCTGCGTGGTCTCCCATCCCTTCTGTTAAGGAGTGAGTTGTATTATTATCGAGGCCTCTAAAGAACGTCTCCTTCTCCTTCAACAGTGTTCCGTGGCAGTGAATAGTCAAGGGCTGGCCTCTTGCCTCTCCTCTGCATCGTCCTGTATGGGACAGAGACAGTTGCACTGTTGGGCTCGGTTGGGGTGTGGAGGGTGTGGTAGGATGTGGTAGGATGTGGTTTTCATATCACCAAGAGCCAGGCACCATTTCTCTGCTAGGGGGCCTCGCTTCCTTCCCTAGCAGTTTTGTCCTCACTCTTTAACTGCTACGGAATTATCTCCGGAGATTTTGCAGTGGCAAGTAGACACGGGAAGGTCTCCTTTATTGAACTGTATCAGAACCGGTAGCTTCTTTGAGCTGCATCTGCCTGGCGTGGGTCTTCCTCTAACAGCTCCTTATTTCACAAATAGTTTTGGGAGTTGTGGCAAGCTATTTCCTCCCAATGAATGCAGTCAGCCCCTCAACCCGATGACATGTCATTCTGACCATTTACAGATTCAAGAAACTGAAATCCACCCTTATTCCTTAATATTTATTTATTTACAGCAGACATCTAGGATGTTCTCAGTTTGGAGTTCACAACTTACTCCATTTTTATTCAGTGTTGAAATTATTTCTGGGCTCAAACCCTGGAAAAGTATCACAGTGTCTTAGAGTTGGAAGGAACATAAGTATAATTTGATAAAACTGTGTTTCGTGCCCTGGAAAGGCACTGTGCTCATGAGAGAAAGTACTTTATTTGCATCTATGAGATGTTGCCCATCATGTGGTATCCCTCATATGCTTCCTTTTCAGGGTGACAACAAGAAAATGGAAGATGCTAAATTCTATCTGACCCTGCCAGGAACCAAAATAGAGATGGAAGAAAAAGAGCTCCAAGCTTCCAAAACCCTGGCCAGCTTCACCCCAAGCAAGGACAGCACCAAAGACAGCTTTCAGATCGCCACCCTCATTTGCTCCACAAAACTCACCCAGAATGGTAGGTGTGGTGACCACACTGACACCACACTGGGTTTTCTGTTTGGTCCCCTTGGGCTGTTTTGTTAGACCCAGGGGGCTGGGCCACATGGGGCTGTGTCTTCCGAGGCGGGATGCTGGGCACTTTGGATTCTACTCCCTGTTCTTCATGTGGTGTTCTTCTTGCCTATCTTTCAAATAGGATGAAAAGTAGTTTGGTATTTTTTAATATTATAAAACCTGTAAATGTATTCACTAACAGAGGCTGAAAAAATTTTAAAGTCTTTTGTTGCCTTCTTTCAAGGCAGCAAAGAACTCTAATAACGCACTCTGTATAATATATGAAATAACAGATGTTGGTAATAAGGGGGAGGATACTGGCCGAGAAAAAAACAGTCTCTTGCCCAAACAGGTGTGGCTAAGAGCAGGAAGCGTTTCCTGTTAGAATTCCATCTGCCCCCCCACCCAACAGAGATTCCTCTTTCCCATTTTTTTCCCCAAGCAGTCGGAGGTTTTTCATAAAATCAGCTGAATAGTTCATATGGGCTTCACTTTGTTCCTTCTTGAAATCTCTGCTATCAATTTTAACTTCTCTTGTGTATATGATGGCATTTGATATCCAATAACAGCTTCTCATTCAGTTAACTTATGAGTAAGGGGTCCTGCTGAACATAGTGAGCCAAGAATGAGGAACTCTGGGAACTTGCCTTAGAAATCCTGTAGCCCTTGTGATGTATAAAGGAGTAGTCACTTTGGCCTTTTAGAAGATTTGGGTGAGGAACACGGCCAGGACTCTGCCTTACGGAAGTGCTAAGGGATAGACAAAACAGTTCAGACATAAGATACACTCAGGAATCAGATGTTGGTTGATCTTTAAAAGGGGTCAGTATTGTTTGTTTTGATGAATCATGGTTGGCTAGAGAACATGGATAGTATTTCAACTTGGATAAGGGGCCAGACTCAACAGAGTGAAGTGCAGAGCTGATACATATGCGAAAGTAAAAACACGCTCACCAAGAATTGAGCCAGAAAAAAGGCAGAACTATGGAGACAGTGAAAATTTTCATGGTTGCAAAGGCCTCGGAGAGGAGGAGGGATGAATAGGCAGAGCACAGGGGACTTCTCCAGCAGTAACACTATACGATATGGCACCGTGATGGATACATGGACGCGTGTCATTATACATTTGTCAGAAGCCACGGAACGTGCTACACAGAGTAAACCCTAACATGTACTGTGGACTTCAGCTCATGAACAGTATTAATATTCGGTCATCAGTTATAACAGGTGTACCGCACTAATGCAAGATACTCGTAGTAGGGGGAGCTGGGGAGCACAGGGAGCATATGTGGGAACTCTCTGTGCTTTGTGCTTAATTTTTCAGTAAACCTTAAACTGCTCTCAGAAGAATAAAGTCTATTAAGAGAAAAACAAAAATTAAGCCAGAAAACATTCTGTACTTCATAGAAGACATGACAAAACTGTGTCCGTGACCTAATCCTTTTTAGGGAAAAAGCAAATGTGATCAACTGCTGGTACTGGGTTAAATGTACAGTATTTACGGAAGATGATTTAGAAGGAGAATCAAAGGTTTTGAATGTATTCAGACCCTTTGAGCCAGTCTGAGCCAGTTGTCTCAGCCCTAGAAATGAAACCTAAGTAAACAATGAAAGATGAGTGCAGAGATTCACGTCTGATGATGTCTCTGTATTACTCATAATAGGGGAACAGCAGAAACAATCCAAAAGTCCAGTAATTGGGGGCATTATCATGTAATTAATTGACATATGTACAGCTGCCAAATATATTTCAAAATGTAATCAAAGACATGTGAAAACTTTAGCACTAGGTGGGGTATAATCCTAATTTTGTTTAGATACCTGTTGATGGTTTGAAGCCAATTGCCTGGGTTCAAGTCCCAGCTGTGCCACTAGTTCTTTCAGCTCAGGTATGCCACATGGCCTCTTTGTGACTTGGTGTCCTCTTCTTGGAAATGGGAGTAAGACTAGTGTGTATTTCAAAGAATGAAGTAAATTAAAATAAGTTAAAGTAAGACAAGTGTCTTGCCCATTATAAACACTATATGAATATTAGCCATCATCACCACCACCACCACCACCACCATCATCATCATATGTACACAGGAAAAGACTAAGAGGAAAGACTCCCGAAGTTGGGACCGTGTTTATTTTCTGTGCTCTTTCTGTTATTTTTCAAACTTTTCTTTATAAAATGTTAAAATGGTATTTTTGTAAGTATGTAGCAGACAATACAAAGCCTTAATGTACTTTTAGGACTTTTAAGAGATAGTCAAAAAAGATGGCATTTATCAAATAGATTTTCCTTTCCAGAGATTAGACTTCAAGTAAAGCAAGAGATAAGTAGCTAAAATTAACGTCAATGAAAAGCAGAAGGAATTTCCATGAAACATAACCATATGGTTAGATTGTTTATTATCTCCAGTCAAGAATACAGGAAGCGTACGGGCAGGTGGCAGTACTCAGCTCAGACGCTTGATTTGCTGATATCTGCATCACTCATCTTCTGCATATTCTAAAGCCATGCTGTCCTCCAGTGGCAGCCACCAGACACATGGACCTTGAGAAATTTATTTAGTATCAGAAGAAAGTATGGTTGCACTAGTCTCGTTTCAGGTGTTCCATGGTTTCGTGCTGCTGGTGGCTTTCGTGTTGGCCAGCAGACACAGAACATCACCATCATCCCAGGAAGTTCCATCAGATGGCTTCGTTGTCCTCCCCATTCCTAGTGTTTAGGTCTCAAAAAAACTCAACATACCAAACTAAACCAAACCAAAGTCTTGCATGATAACCTATCCCAAAGAAGGTTGAAAAAGGCAAATTCATGGGAACCAGGGAGGAGTGATGTGCAGTCCTCATGGCCCGGGGTGGGGGCGGGAGGGAGGGAGGACCGATGTGAGAAAAGTGAAGAGAACAGCAGGACATCCCGAGTATCAGAGGACACAGGACATTCCGAGGGACAAATAATGAGAATAAAGATTGTGGGTGGCTCATGTATTCATTCTTCTAATTCGACGGAAGTTACAAGGAACCACTTCAATGTCTTCCAAGAAAGAGGAAGGTGAAGAACAGTAAGAAACCCTCCACTCCAAGAGGGCACTTCCCTGATAAAGAGGGTGGCTGTTCTTTCACAGGGACCGTGACCAATGGCATTTCTCCTTAGCCTTACAAAGGACTATTCAGACTCTAAAGGTTAAAAGCCACTGGCCTTTTAACAAATAGATCTTGTAGACTCTTCATTTATAAATTTTTTCTAACCTAAATCAGAGCCAGTTTATATGGATCGTTTGTTGCTGGGCCCGTATGGAAGGTGAGAATAGATTTGTGGCTCCAGCAAAGGGAGAGGGGAATTCAGGTCCTTGCAGGTGTGAGGCCCAGTGCCACACAATTCCCAGCGGCATCTTATTTTACCCTCCAACACCCTAGTGCACAAAGACACCACCATTGCCATTATTCTGTTCACTGATCAGAAAGTTAAAGTGCCAAAATATTTTGCCTGGGTTCATAAGTAGTGGACATGGATCTGAAAATAGATATTTGTAACCCCAAAAGTCACAGTTTTTATTTTTCTTTTCTTTTTTAATTATTATAGTTTCTAATCCTTTCCCTAAAGTAGCCACTAGCCTAAATTAGGGGATTGTCAATCAGAGTATCCCAAATTCTTGAATACTTTGGGGGAGGGACGTAAATTGAGAGGACATTAGATAACATTTGGATGGTCATTCCCGATGATCCAGAAATTCCATTCTAGTTTTATTGCCCAGAGATGCTGCTGTACCTGGAAACCAGAAGAAGCATGAGAATGTTCATGGCAGAATTGTTTGTGATAAATAGAAAAAACTGCAAACAACTCAAATGTTTATCAGCGGTTGAATGGACAGACCCATTGTGGTACATCCCCACAATAAGAGAGATACTGTGTAGCAACTGACACAGATTAACTAGAGCTATATGCCTCAACCCGCGTGAGTCTCAGCAGCACAGGAAGTCTGGGGACTTTGCTCTAACACGGGGCTGCCGCTTTTCTAGCCCCAGGACCTATGATTCACCAGATTCCAGCTCTATTCCTGACATGGGCAGTGATGTGGCATGCAAATATTTCTAGGGCGTAAACCTCTGGGCTGATAGAAGGGTTGTCTGCAGATGCTTCAAGCTGCCGGGTGACTCTTCACCCTGATAAAGTATCTAAATCCTTTTCCTCAGGCAGCAGCTAGTGGAGCGAAGTAACAAATGGAGTGGTGCCATTGACTAGCCTCTGGCGGAAGTAGGAGATGGGAAGGGGAAGTGACAAGCCTAGCACAGTGTCTATTATTAATGCTTACTGAATAAATGACTAAATCCAAGAACTGTGTCGAGCACAATACCGGCTCCCTCAGGGCTACCAGTTCCCTTTCTACCCGTCCATTCATTCTTGCATCAAATATGTATTGAACACCTACTAGGTGCCTGGCAGCATGATGGTGTATAACAATGAGTGCAATATGGTTCCTGCCCTCAAGTGGCTCAAGTCTATAGGAAGAGCCAAAGAAATACCGAGTGTGTCTTTATTATTTGTTATGTTTGTCTATGCATATGCATATGTATATGTAGCAAAGAGTATAAATAGCACAGAATGATTGGGTCAGTCTTCCCAGAGGGAAGACAATTTGAGGTGGGTCTTAAACCTAAGGATGAGCTTACCAAATACATAGTATTAAAGTGTATCTGGGCATTTCAGACGAAGGGAAGAATATATGCAAAGACCTGGATCTATCAGAGCGTGCCATAGTCTAGGGAGTAGTGAGTTGATCTGTCTGGCTGCTGAGGGGTAACAGACTGGTGGGTAGTGGGCTGGCAGGAAGGCCATGGGTGGGGGCTCACCACCTTCTGTGAGTGGTATTGGGACTTTATTCTGTTGACAGTGGGGCGTCTCTGGGCACTGGGTGTTGGAGGTTTCCCAGGGACTAATAGGTAAGCTAATAAACACTCATAAAGCAAATTGACTATTCTAATGAACAGTATGTTTTTAACAACTTCTGAATATTATACAAGTCCATTGATTAAAAAGCATGTGTTGCTAGATAATGCTCTGTAAATTGAAATAGTAGCTTAATGTACTAAACAAAATGATAAAATAGTAACAGTCCAGATGCCTGTTATATTTTCCTTTGACACTTTCAACATTGATTAAAGCTATAAATGGCTTAAAGATCCATAATTCTACACTTTAAATCCAGATACACCTTAAGATTTCTGTCCCAGTCTTACCCTAAGGACCATGAGTCTGTTCTGCCTTCCTTTGAAATAGCAATTGTCTAATTTGCTTGTCTGTTTCTTTGAAGAACTCTCAGAAGGCAGTATGATAGAGTAGCAAGGACATGGTTTTTTGGGAATCAGATCAATCTATAATTAAATTCCTAGGACTCCCTGGCAATTGTGTGACCTGAGGCAAGTAATTGAATTTCATAAGGCCTCAGTTTCCTCAATTCCAAAATGGAAAAAATGAAATCTCTACAATGTGGACACAGTGTTTAAATGGATAAGTGTGGGGCACATTGGTCGTTCAGTTGGTTAAGCATCCAGCTCTTGGTTTCGGCTCAGGTCGTGATCTCAGGGTCAGGATCGAGCCCCACATCAGGCTCCACGCTCAGCTCAGAGTACGCTTGAGATTCTCTCTCCCTTTCCTCTGCTCCAGCTCGTGCTCTCTCCCACTCTCTCTATAAAATAAATAAATAAATCTTAAAAAAAATAAATGAATCAGTGCATGTATATAAGTTCCTTTTTTTTTTTTTAAAGATTTTATTTATTTATATGACAGAGAGAGAGAGAGCCAGCGAGAGAGGGAACACAAGCAGGGGGAGTGGGGGAGTGGGAGAGGAAGAAGCAGGCTCCCACTGGAGGAGCCTGATGTGGGGCTCAATCCCAGAACGCTGGGATCACGCCTTGAGCCGAAGGCAGACGCTTAATGACTGAGCCACCCAGGCGCCCCATATAAGTTCCCTTTTCCTTTGGCATCCACTGAGACACATATAGTGGCAAAGGATGAATTAAGCAATGCAGCAAATTGAAGGTATGAAGTTTACCTAAGAGTGTTTTCGGGACAGCTGTGTGGCTCAGACCTTTAAGTATCTGATTCTTGATTTCAGCTCAGGTCATGATCTTAGGGTTGTGGGATTGAACCTGGCGTCAGGCTCCCCACTCAGTGTAGAGTCTGCTTTTCCCGCTCCCTCTCTAGGGATAGATCCCTACTCCCACTCATGCTTGCTCGCTCTCCCTCTCTCAAATAATTAAATTAATAAAATCTTTTTTGAAAAAAGTGTTTCCAACTTCTCATCTACATGGCTATGATGTCATTATTTCAGAAATATTAATTCCATTCAGGAATTCAGTTTTATGTTCTCATATATTAGTGGTTAATTTTTTTCTCTGAAGACTGAAAGACCACAAGGTTTTTTCTGGTTTAGACAGGAGACAGTAAATTAAAAAAAAAAAAAAAAAAAAGGAATTAGCCACTATTAAGGTCAATTATCTTTTCTAGAGAGTTCTGTAGTTGAATCCTGAAATAGTGTGCGTTACTTCTTCTAATCAGTGTCTAATTTTTTGGTTTGTGGTCGTTCTTCCTAGTTGACCTATTGGGCTTGTTAAATTGGCGTTCAAACTCCCAGAACATTAAACACAACTTAAAGAAGTTAATGGAGGTGGATGGAGGCGAAATTGTTAAGGTATGTTTATGTATTCGTGGTTAGAAACACAGTCACCGTATCATTAGTTCAATATTTCAAATTAAATCAGTGGTCAGAAATATAAAACGTTATCAACATTGGAAAGCAGAAGTGCCAATTTTTAAGAAATGCTATTTTTAATTCATTCCATTGTAACCTAATTTCTCTGAATTTTTGCACTATGGAGAAGAACTGAAAGCATAAAGTAACCTCTCTCTTTGTTTTTTAATCTCCAGTTTTTGCAAGATACACTAGATGCACTTTTTAACATAATGATGGAAATGTCAGACAATGAAACCTATGACTTCCTTGTGTTTGATGCACTGGTAAGCAGTTAAACGTTAAACATATTAACTAGTTTGTTCTCACAACTGGGTAGTGTTCAGTATTTTGCTCTTATAAATGACTGCATCGAGTATCCTCTTGCATAAATATTTGCATCCATCTCTCTGATTCTAGAGGTTAAATTAGAAACAACTGACTTAGGTTCAAAGACTTTATTTTTCTGTTACCTGTTAGGTCTTACTTTTGATATGCCTTCTTTCTCAGGGTAAATGAGGTATTGTATTACATTAGAAATCAGGGATCACTTTAACTTATTTGAAAATTGCCTAGCTATAAACCAGGAGATACCTTTACCAAAGGTGACTGTGGCTCTGTTGTCTGTGCTTGTATGTTCATACAAGGGAGACTGAATTCACATATCAGAAACAAGCATCAGTCTCATTCTGTACAACATACAGCCCATTCCAAAAACAGATCCAGACAAGGAGAGATGATGTTAGAATCTTGGAAGGTGGGGTGAATGGGCGGCTCAGTCGATTTCTACCTTCAGCTCGGGTCATGATCACAGGGTCCTGGGATTGAGCCCCATGTCAGGCTCCCTGGGGAGTCTGCTTCTCCCTCTCCCTCTACCACTCCCCCTGCTTGTGCTGTTTTGCTCTGTGTCAAATAAACAAATCTTAAAACACAAACAAATAAAAATCTTGGAGGCTACAATTTGTGGCAGAGTGAATGGAGGAAGCTGACACATCCAAACCAAGCATCGTTTTCTCGTTGGGGTTAAAATTCTGTGCAGAATTTACCTGGATGTTGCAGCAAAGGAATGTTGGCTGTTTCACCAGCTTGGAGAAATTGATACATTCAAGAAGTGGTCAGGAAGTTAAGGTTATAAGATAAAGAGAGGAAATGCTCCAGCTAAGATCACACATGTCCAGATTCATGGGAAAGAATGGTTCTGGGTTCTGTGGGACTGGGTCTGCAGATTCTCATGGGATAGAGCAGCTGGCAGTGGGTCTATGCAGGCGTCCCTGGGGCCCTTCTTCTGCATTCTTCTCTCATCAGTAGGTGCAGCGTGATGCTTTATAGATTATGTGCCTGATAGGGATACCATTCACAGAAGAAGGGGAAACTGAGAGGCAAAATCTGATGAAGTTAAGTTATTGGGGGCACTCATGCTGCACTTACGAGAACAAGGTCACGAAATAATTCATTAGCTGCATCCTTGGGTTAGAGTTTCTTTTTCCCACAGGAGACCGCTTTCTGTATCTTTCTTTTGCCTCTTCCCATCTTCCTCCCTGACTCATCTTGCTTGTGCACTGGTCCTCTGACACACTGAGCTCTCTGAGGCCAGGGCTGGCTCTTACTAGATTCTCCATAGCATTTAGCCCATTGCCTGACACATCATAGTTTCTCTATTGATGTTACATAAAAGAAACTCCAAGACTTCAGCTCTAGAACAGTGAAGTGAGAATGCTGCAAACATGGTCTGGAAAGAAAAGAAGTCACCAGGATGCTAACATCCGGTTTATTGACTAAATGCCTGGGGTCGTACAGTGCTGCTATCTCTATTTTTCACCTTTGGCAGGTATTTATTATCTCACTGATAGGAGACATCAAGTTCCAGCATTTTAATCCTGTCCTTGAAACCTACATCTACAAGCACTTCAGTGCCACTCTGGCATACGTGTAAGTATAATTCAAGGGGACTACCAGCTGCTGGGTTGTTGGGTGTGTACTCTAGGGTTGGGTTGTTAAGAAATGCAAGGGACATAAGCCGAGTAAGTGTGCCCCTAAGTGCAGAAGCTTGTTCGAAGCTTCCGGTGGAAAGAGAGAACCAGCTAAGTATTCCACCCCTGGGAAAGGCATTAAAAGTCAATCCCTGCCTTCTGGGAAGCTCCCGGGGAAGTAAGACTGTATGTCTTTGAGAATCCAGAACACAGAGAGATGAGGAGTTGAAGGCATTGGGAGCACAGTTAAGGACAGAAGGTCATACTCAGATCTTAGGAGAGTTGGGTGTCAGGGGGATTAGCAGGAAACCCCACGGTGACCAAACAGTGGATTAAGCAAGACTAAGTCTGGTAGAACTGAGGGTCATGTCCTCAGCCCTACATCACAAGGGCTTTGTAGGATTTATTACTTACAGGATATGAGATTTAATTTTTCTGTCTTTTATATAAAGGAGAATGGTCTCTGCCTTTTCCATAGTGCAGCCTCCTTTCTGTCCTTGGTTTATGAGCCTCTGACTCAGGAAAGCAACTAACATTCAGCCCACCTCCCCGTGGCATTGTATGTGGCCCCCACCCCCTTGCATCCCAGCTACTGTGCAGAGCAATGTGATAAAGAGTAACAGGAATGTTGTTGAGATCAGCAGAGATCTTTCTGACAGTGGCTTAGGCCGGTCCTGCTAGCTGCTGTTGCTGATCAATCAGGTTGGCTACTGACCTGATTCTTTAGGTCCCTTGTGTCCTTTCTGAACTAAACAAGAAAGTTCTTGGTTTTATTTGCATGGGAGGCCCAGCGATGTTATAAAATGTAAGTGACAGAAAAGAGATGTTACGTAGCATAATCACCAACGAACATGACGGACATGATGCCCGCTGGTTTGGGAGAAGCAGCAGATGCACTGGTGATAGGTTTCTTTGCATCCAGTAGCCTCACTTTCCAAGCAGGCGGTAGCTGCAAGCGGGGAACTCCTGTCACTGGATCTTCATTTCACAGAGCCAAATGCAACACTCCAGGAAGTAGTAATCTGGGTTTCTTTACAAGCTTTTATCAGTTTGACATGTGTGCTGTGGATTTTTCTTAATACTATGAAAACTTAGAGATTTATAGAAAGAAAGGTCAAGCTATGAGTGCCCCCCGGAGTGTAAGTTAACAACCGATTAAGAAAATGCCTAGACTCTGGAAGGACACAAAGAGCAATCTGACATCCCAGCCCAGTGTTATCTGTTGGGATGCTCAGAAACCATGGTTGTTTCCATCAGATTGAGCCAGAGTCAGGTTGAACTTCTCTTCCCATACTCACCATTCTGTGAATCCCAAAGAGTTTAGGCAGACTGGAGGGAATTAGACTTCTTTTAAGGTGACTGCATTAGGCAGACATTCCCTTCCTTACAGGAACGTCTGAGGATGTATGTATAATATACTAGAGATTAAAATGCCTTCATGGTTTGAATCCCTTCAACTTTCATTTTTGATCCTTTTAAAAGATCCTAAGGGAAAGAAACCACCGCTTCTAAGCATTAGGGAAGCTCCAAACCTAGACTGCAGTGAGGAAACCAAACTGCAAAGGAGTCAATTTCCCTACTCAGAGAATATTCTAGAAGAGATAATTATAGTTGTGATTTCTGCTTCCCCGGTATGCCAAGTTCCCGTCTTATATAACATACCCCAAACCTCAGAATACCACTTTGCCCCACTGACATTTTTCTTTTTCACCCTTTTAAGGAAACTCTCCAAGGTACTGAACTTTTATGTGGCCAATGCAGATGACTCCAGCAAGACAGAATTGCTTTTCGCTGCTTTGAAAGCCCTGAAGTACTTATTTAGATTCATCATCCAATCTAGAGTACTCTACTTGAGGTAATGGTCGCTGCAGTAAGATGTTTATGCTGTATCCTCTCTCTTCATGGACTTTTCCTTAATCCTCATGCTCATGTTCAGTGCTCTGATCATGGTTGGGTCATGGAATTGCCAAATTTCAGAACTCCAAGGCTGAAGATGGTGGTAGACTCTGAAACCCCTAGAGAAGGCCCATGCCAAGTCCTTTCGAGTCGGCAGAATTTCTAGAGCAGTAATGACAGCGGGACTTAGGGATGCAGGTAGCTACAGTGTGCAGCTTGATAAAAGCCTTGGTTGGTGATGACCGCTCTGGGAACCAAGGTTCCTGTGGCAACACTGCATTTGGCGTAGCAAGGGACTGCATGATGTTGTTGGGTGTACAGATCTAGGATTATGAGTTCTTGGTGGTGGATGGAGAATAGTGGCAGTTGTCGTCGGGAAGATGTTTCCTTGTCAGGGAGGTGTGTGATTTTTGCCGACATCATGCTTAGTTACCTGATGAAACTAAGCCAGATATGATAATTCCCAGCTTGAATTTCTCGAATAACAGTTCCATCAAAAACAGCAGAGACAGGACACCTGCGTGACAGTCAGTTAAGCGTCTGACTCTTGGTTTGGCTCAGGTTGTGATCTTAGGCTCATGAGATCGAGCCTGAAGTTGGGCTCTATGCTGAAGGTGGAGCCTGCTTGGGATTTTCTCTCTCTCCCTCTATGTCACCCCCTCCTGGCCTGCTCTCTCTCCCTCTCTCTCTCTCTCTCTCTCTCTCTCAAATAAATAAATAAATAAATAAATCTTAAAAAAAAAATAGCAGAGATGAAGAATGAGGAAGTAACTTTTCTGGGAATGCCCACAACCCCAGTGCCATCTCTGCCTTTCAGTAATAGCTGAATTTCCAAACTGTTAAAATATATTGCTAAAACAGATTTGGAAACTGGACAGATAGCATGCTAAAATGTTATTAGGAGTAAAACTATAAGTAAGGGGGTTTCAAGTCTAGATTTGAGCATTCGTATTGTTTTTAACTTGGTATGTTTACAAAATCATAAAATTAAAGGCAAACAATTAACAGTGAAAAGCTTACAATGTACCGTATAGATCAAGGCCTTTAATTACCTTTACTAATTAAAGGCTCTTACCAATCAACAAAAGAATGATAAACATCCTTAAATAATAGAAAACAAAAACAATTTATAAGAGAAAAATTCAAATGGTAAATTAAATTTCTTAAGAAGTATTCAGGGGCACCTGCGTGTCTCAGTTGATTGGGTGTCAGACTCTTGATTTCAGCTCAGGTCATGATCTTGGGGTCCTGGGATTGAGCCCTGCATGGGGCTCCATGCTCATTGGGGAGCCTGCTTGGGATTCTCTTTCTCTCTCTCTGTCTGCCCCTGCCCCCACTCTCTTTAAATAAACAAATAAATCTTTTAAGAAAATTCATACTATCAAAATGCCACACACACACACTTTTTCTGTACATTTGATAAAGATTAAAAATCTTTATCCTTTGATGAAATTGGACAAAATTTGGTCCTGCATTTTAATGCTGATAGAAATATAAATTTCTTAAGGGCAGAAATTTGACACCATGAGTAAAAAGTAAAAACAAAACAAAAACCACAAAAAGCTAAAGAAAATACCACCTTTGTCTGGTAATACCCTATCTAAAAGTTTATCTGCTGGAAAATAATCCAGCAGGTGTGAACAAAGATGAATGAGAAAGGGTATGTTAAGGAGGAAAGATAACCGTGATAGGTTCTTACATAATAAAACTAAAGCATAAGACATAAGTGTCATATGACCCCATTTTGAAAATATAGGTTTGGGAACTAATATTTTAGTAGGAATAAAACTGTATGGTAAGAGGGTTTTAAGCAGGTTTTTATTCTTTCAGCATTTTTAAAGTTTCCACAGTAACTTTGTAAATTTTTACAGTTTTTAAAAACGTTTAATGACTTAAAAGTCCAACTGGGTGAGTGACAATCCCTCCCTGCCTAGCAGAAGCGAGCAGTGTTTACCCAGGGCCGGGTTTATATGCAATCTCTGTAGTCTCTCTCTTCAGACAGGCTTCCTTTATAGCTAGTTCCTCATTTTACAATTATGTTAAATTTCCACAAATTCATTTAGGGCCCAGAGTGTCCCACTGAGGGAACATTCCCTTACCTAAACATTTGTATGTGAGCCCTGATGTCCAGGAATAAAAATCCTCATAAAACCATAGAAAGGAGATCTTAATTTATGAAATTGAAAAATACTCTCCATTGATGACTCACTGTGTGTCACCCTTCACTGTGTTGCACTGCATGTGAGCCAGCATTTTCAGCATTATATACAAGGAGAACAACGGAAAAGTGGTTAAGTAGCCCATGAAATTAACTAAGGGAGTAGCTGTGTTGAACTTGGTCCCTGAGCACCTGCTTATGGTTATCCCCACCCCTCTTATTTTTTCTCATGAAACAAGAGCTTGATCTGAGAAAGCAACCCTTGAAATCTACATTCTCTGATTGCTTAGATCAGATAGACATCAGTTTACTGGCCCTGTCCAGGAGCTGCAAATGAAATGTCACCCCCCACAGACCCCACACCCCATCCATTCCCCCACACCACCCCTTTGCCCTCCTCAGAGCTTAAATTCCTCTTTGAGCTCATTTCCTGGCTGGAGTTTACCTCCATTCAGGAGACACCTAGGGAGAATTAAAATTGTAAATTGCCCATGGTAGGGCATTAAGAACTCCGCCTGTCTTGTATTAGTTCCCCCCACCACTACCCTTTTTTCTAAAGATAGATAGATAGAGATTTATTTATTTATTTATTTATTTATTTATTTATTTATTTATTTATTTTTAAAGCACATACCCGAGTCGGGGGAGGGGCAGAAGGAGAGCGAGAGGGATAGAAGCAGACACCCCACTGAGTGTGGGGTCCAGTGCAGGGCTCAAACCCAGGACACTGAGGTCACAACCTGAGCCAAAATCAAAAGTCGGACACTTCACTGACTGAGCCACGCAGGCGCCCCTAGTCCCCTCTTTTTAAATGCCCGGCACAGAGGATGCCAGGTGTTGGTCTGGGTACTGGCGTTCTAGTAGCAGACGAAACAAGGCTCCAGCTCTGATGGTGCTTGTGGGTTGGGTTGAAGCCAGGGAGGCAAATAGTGAAGAAAGAAACCTTAAGATTATTTCAGATAGGTGAGGGCTGGCTGGGGAGGCCTTGGGGGGATAATGACCAGGGAGGGAGAAGGCGTCTCTAGGATTTGGCATTTGAGTTGAGACCAAACAGGAGGAGGCCACATGTGCAGGTCTCAGGGAGGAGGAATGAGGGTGTGGGGGAGGCTCTGTAGGGCTTGCGTGAGAAATCAGGAGAAGCCAGTGCTGCTGGAGCATGGAGGATGAGAATGGGAGAATGGGGAGCGGCAGGTGAATGACAAACGAGGGAGGACCTGGCAGGCTGTAGTAAGGAGTTTGGATTTCACCCAAGTGGAATGGGAAGCCATCGAAGGGTTTCAGTTAGAGAGGCAGTAAAATCTGGCTTCCATTTCCAGTGATCATCCCATGTCTTAGGTGGAAAGTGGATCATCGAGGGTAAAGAGCAAACCCTGGGTGAGCACACAATGGGCTGTTGTAGTTCAAGTGTGAGATGCGGCGGCTCCGTCTCCGATGGGGTGCCGAGAGCGCGAGGTGGCCTTGCTGTTAGAGTCTGTGGGAGAATGAGAGGAAGGGAGGAATCCTGGATAAGTTCCAGGTTTTGGGTGCTAAATTGCTGAGACTTGGAATTCTGAAAGAGGAGCAGGAGAATCAAGGGGGTTCTGCTTTGCGTATGTTAATTTTGAGATACCCTGTGGACTAAGTAGCAAGGAAAGTTCTTTTTTAGTTCTGCTAAATGGATGAATTGAGAATGACCAATAACCCTCTGATCGAATTCTTTTCTCAGGGGAGTTCGAATTCCACAAGTCCCTTATAAGGCGTAGCTGAATGCAGATGAACTTAAATATATGTGTGCGTGTATGTGTGTGAGTGAGTGAGTGTGTGTGCAAAATCCTGACTCCAAACAGTCCCTACTCTTGACCAGTTGGTGGGAATGTTGCCACCCAGGGTGAATGCGCTTGGGTTACAATTTGAGACTTTCATGTTTCTGAGAAATGGGCCAAAGACCTCTGATTTCTACTTAGGAGAAAGAACCAGCTTTTCAGCAGATGGACAAATCCTGAAGACAAGCAGAGTACCTTAAAACCAGCACGAATCAGTGAGGGCGAGGTATTCTTGTGTGCCGCGAGGTCCTACTGTAGAGCGGGTCAGCACGCACCTGGCCTCTTCAGTGGAGAGAATGGCATTCCTGAACTCGCAGACTGGGTTGGGTTCAGAACGTTGCTGGTTCAAGGAGCTTCTCTACCCATTGTCTGAAACCTCAGCTCGAATGATCAGGGCTTGAGGAGATGAGATGGAAAGAGTAGAAGAGGAGAACTAGGGAAGAGGGCAGGAGTGATGCTGGAGGGTAGGCTATGGCAAGAGTGTGTGTTGGGAAAGTGAGCCAGGGGAGTCCCCTGCATGTTGGGCGTTCTGCCAATGAGCTGAGGAAGGCGGGCATGCGCACAGAGCTCAACTGATCCTTCACACAGAGCAGCTCCTGCTGTTCGCTCTTGGCCGGAAGTGCCCGTGCATGGCTAGGATGGACAGCTTCATACAGCTTCTAGGGAGTCATTCCAGACTGGCTGACCGTAGCAGACCAAATGCAGAGCTCTGTGGTAGGACTTTAGGTACGAATTCCTACCTGCTCTTGACCAGGTGGTACTATCTTCTCAGCCTACTGGGTGTCTCCCCGAAACCATCCTGGAGCACCCTCTGACCTTCCCTTGGCACAGTCTCACGTGGTGACCAGGGAGACACAGGCCTCCAGCATTGATTAGGGGACAGATATTTTCAAAAATTCTCTGTGAAGATGGAAAACCTGACCGCTTCTCTCTTTTTCCTGTTAAGATTTTATGGCCAAAGCGAAGATGGAGATGAATTTAATAATTCAATCCGCCAGTTATTTCTCGCTTTCAATATGCTCATGGACAGGCCCCTGGAGGAAGCTGTCAAGATCAAGGTCAGCATGGTATCCCCGTGGGTGCCTCTTTTCATGCTGTTGCTGAGAATGTCCTGTGACAACATAGAACTGGACATGGCGGGAGAGAAGCAAAGTGAATTCGTGGAAAACCTGTGAATTTTAGTACGACTTCCAGAAAGTAAAGGGAGAAACCTGTGTTTTAACTTTTATGTCCATTTGTGTTCTCAAGTGGCAGTTTGCCACAGACAAACTATCCTTTTAGACATCCCTTGAAAGGCTTCCATGGCCCCTGTGAATTCAGCCAATTGATCGCAGTGGTACAGGCAACAGGTTTTTATTCTAAGTCCCCCCCCCCCATTCTTCCCAGAAGCCCAAAGTCATCATCATGTTCCTCATTATCAGTTTTTTAATATAAAATGTGCCATCTCTGAGGATTCAGATCTGAATTTCATTATTTATTCTTTGTTCTTTATGCCCATCTTGTGAGGGAGATGTCAAGATTCTGACTACCTGCTTTGATAGAAAAATGAATTCCAAACAAACACTACCTATTGATAATGAAGAAAAAGAAAAGGCCGTGCCATCTGACCTTTTAGGAAGAAGATTTTAGGCAATCACCTTTAGCAGCATTTAGCTCTGCTCTCTACTGAGAAAGCATCTGTGTGTGGTTCCCTGTGTAGATGCAAGCCTTTTCTTCCTGGGATTAAGTAATGCATTCTGCCTTCGTCCTGCTTGGCAACTGAATTTGCCTTTCGGTATTTTTCTTACAGGGGGCAGCTCTGAAATACCTTCCTAGCATCATTAACGACGTCAAACTTGTGTTTGATCCCGTGGAGCTCAGGTAAATAGCAAAGCACCGTTTGCTGACTTTAACAACGAAGCAACTTCCCTGCGTGGCTGGGGCATGGGCTGCTGCACATCCTGTTATTCTTCTAACACGTCTTAACTGAACCCCTTCTGGTGCTCAGTTTCTGTGAAAAATATGAAAGAAGACACAAAGCCTGCCCCTGAGAGAGGTTTGCACTTTTCTCTGTGGAATCAAGACATGCAGACGTGAAATTAACTCCAGAAGAAAGTACATAATAATACACTTCCAGCCCTGTACCTAAGCACCCCAGCAGTGCAAAGTCAGATGGTGATCGACACCGGGGTGGAGTTAGCCAGGAAAGGGTTGTGCAGAAGCGAGGGGTCGGACAGGTCCGCAAAGCCGGGATGGACGTGACCGTGCTTTGGCAGTTTAAACAGAGAAGGTTCTGAGGCTGAGCGCTGCAGTGCGCATGGAACAGTCTCGGCTTCAGCTCCAAGGGTCAGACTCTCAGGCCGCCTGGGAGGGATTTCCAGGGAAAACTCTCCACGCCCGGATCTCAGAGTCGAGGGGAGGAGCTGTGTAATGATACCTTCAGTGTGACGGAACGAAAATACTAACCTCTGGGATCTCTTTTGCAGTGTGCTCTTCTGCAAGTTCATTCAAAGCATCCCTGACAACCAGTTAGTTCGTCAGAAACTGAACTGCATGACCAAGATTGTGGAGAGCAATCTTTTCCGGCAGTCGGGTATGTCCTCACCAAAAACTACCGCTTACCGACATTCCAGTCTTGCTGCTTCTCCAGCCAACGCTTGCTTTTTTTTTTTTCCCCTTAAATGTCAATAACGACCTTGCCAGTAGCTGGTTGGGACATAGGGACCTCCTGAGAAACTGGTTTTAAAGGGCAGACAGAGTCAGGTTAGTATTTCCAAGAGGATCTGAGAGAATAAAATCATGCATTTTTTTTATGAGAACAAGTCAGTCTTTCATTAATTAAGAGAACTTTGTCCTCAAAATGGGACACCCCAGAAAGTAGCAGGGAAGCAGGAAAGATGGTTTTCAACAAATGTGTCTTCTTTGACCTGTACTTATTGCTTAACCTGAAAAACCAGGGGGCAGCCCTGTAGGAGTGTGCTGGAGCAACCCCCGCCCCGGTCCTGGCTCAGGAGAGCAGATTGTGTGTATCTCTTCTCAATTTCCATGCTCAGTCATATCATGTGAGGAGCTGAAAATGGGCCACAGTGGTCGTATTTATACCACAGAAACTGGCAAACACTGGAAGTCACAGGTTTTGGTGGGGAAGGGCTTCGTGGGGGAGCCAGAGGGCACAGAGGAGAGAAAACTCTTACATGGATGAAATATTCATTTTGTAACTAGAGGCAAGCATGTAGCCACCAAGTCTAAATCACTGTGCTCTTGTCCCAAAGCTGATATGGGGAAGAGGTTCCATGGCTGGTCTTTCCCCAATAAACCCAAGACTTGCTAGAGAGGGGCTGCTCTGGGAGGTTCTTTTGGAGCTACCAGTAGGTCAGGGGCTCCCAGAGGGTGACCCCGTGTTGCATGTATTTCCTGGAAGGTCTGAGCACCAGCAAGACTCCTCAGAAATAGGGAGAGGTGAGTGAGTTATTGGTGACAGGCCTCCTGGCCTTGCCCTGGTTGGTTATGTAACTTTGGACACACGAGGAGCCTTTTGTGAGTCTTAGCCTCCATTTCCGTGGAAGGAAGGATTTGAACTAGATCACACTGGTAGCCCCTTTTGGCTCTGATATTTCCTGTCCCTGTGAATTTTTGCTTAGAAATTCTAACTGTTCCAAGGACACAGTTGGAGGTGTGCACAAAGCTAGTGAATGCTCTCAAGTAGAAAATATAATATTACTAGACATCTTAATATGCTATGATATTTCTGCCTCTAAGCGTGCAGAAGGGATAAATGAGATGATAAAAATGGGGTGTTTGAGCACCAGAGCAAGCATGCACCGTGTGTTCCAATTAGAGGAAGTATTCTCACTGCTAACAGTCATTTCTGTTAGTGTCCAGAACATCTGGCCTCATCGTAATGATGTCTTCTAATAGCGAGGATCCCAGAAGGAAGACATCATAGAAAGATAACCCCTTATGTTGCGAAGCCCATGTGCCTGCAAAAACATTCAGAACGTCCTTGAAACACCCTGAAATGTACTAGGAAAGCTCACTCAGTATTTGTACAAATTTTAGAGTGAATTCTCTCCATTAGGTGGAAACTTTCAAACATTTTTTAAAAAGTGTGACTTACTTAATTTTTTCCTTTCGTAGGACTTAGCCTTCAGCTGTCGAGGTGGCATTTTTTAAAAAAGCCAAAGACATTGTTGAATACTTTAAACATTTCTGTATATGTGCCTGTGATCGGTGTAATTTTCTTGGCTTTTAAAATCAAGTTACATGGGGCGCCTGGGTGGCTTAGTCGTTAAGCGTCTGCCTTTGGCCCTGGGCGTGATCCCAGGTTCTGGGATTGAGCCCCCCATCAGGCTCCCTGCTCTCCACTGGGAGCCTGCTTCTTCCTCTCCCACTCCCCTGCTTGTGTTCCCTCTCTCGCTGGCTGTGTCTCCCTCTGTCAAATAAATAAATAAAATTAAATTAAAAAAATAAAATCAAGTTACAGGGCTGAAGTTCCATGCCCAGGATGCTGTGCTCCTGCTGGGTGGAGCTCAGAGGTCAGCTGCCATATGGGGCAGAGGGAGAGTTGCAGGCAAAAGCGGAGCACCTCGGGGGCGGGGGGTCTGCTGCAGCTGGTGAGCTGGGTGCACTTTGTCTCCCAGAGTGCAGAGACGTGCTGCTGCCTCTGCTGACAGACCAGCTCAGCGGCCAGCTAGATGACAACTCCAGCAAGCCTGACCATGAGGCCAGCTCGCAGCTTCTGAGCAACATCCTGGAAGTGCTGGACAGGAAGGATGTGGTGAGTTGAACCGTCACCCGATGCAGACCACACACATGGGTCCCTCTGCCTTGGGCAATAATGACTTCAGGGCCTTCCTCGTCTCAGGGCTTGGCTCAGGCAGTTCAGAACCTGGGTACTGGGGCAGGTTTTGGGGTGCTTTTGAGGTGATCGGAGAGGCTTCCTCTTGCCAGAGCCTGCTCTGCAAATCTGGGTCCAGGAGGGGTCCGCTTACTGGGGTGCCTGCTGCAGGCTGGTTTTGAGGTGATCAGAGAGGCTTCCTCTTGCCAGAGCCTGCTCTGCAAATCTGGGTCCAGGAGGGGTCCGCTTACTGGGGTGCCTGCTACAGGCTGGTTTTCCTGGCTTGTCCACCACTGAGATCCCTGAGGGGGCTTTGAAGAATCAGAGCCCTGTTTAGACTTTTTATGCAGAAACCTTGGCCGCCTTTTTCTACTGGACTGACAGGACTGTTGTAGATGTGCCTGAGCTTCTGACATGCTCTCATTTTTATACTGTCTGACACTGATCCTTCCTTTTGGAGCCTAGTGGAAATGATGTGTTTTTCTTGTCTCACATCTTCTCTCTGACCTGGGCGCCCATTCTCCCCCAAACCCTGGGGCTGCATCTGCCTGGATTTACCTTGTTCTAGAGATAGCACGACCCATAGCCTAGGCATGGCCCCCTCTCAAGAGGCTGGAGAAGTTGCAGAAGGTGTTCAGTTGAGCACAAAGCATACTTACCACCCCCCACAATGGCTCCCTGGCACTACTGTTTCCACGAGCAGGGAAAACAGTCTTGGCCTTGCCTAAGCCCATTCCTTCCAGTATATTTAGATTCAGGTCTGCTAAAGGAATTGAAGAACACACTGTCAGTTCCCCATAGCTAAATTCTTAGCTCACCTTTCAAGGTTCACCGCAGTTTGGCCCCAGCCTGCCTCAGCTGCTGCTTTTCACACGGGCACGTCTGCATTTCTGCTAATTCATGCCGCAGCCATGGAGGTACCGGAGAAGGCTTCTTCCATTGCTTTCTCTACCTACCTCCACCCTTTCTCTGAGCCCCTGCAGCCCACTTACAATTTGTATTATTTATTGGATATTTATTAATTACAGGTCATGTTCCCGTTCCTTTTTTCCCCCTTAAATGTGTTTCTAGAAACCACATAAAATATAATAAATTTTCCCAAGGAATTTTATGATTGGGAATTTGATTCCTAACCAAGGATTTTGCAACAAATAAATAAATGTGACTAAGCATCTCATAATGCTAAGAATATTTTTAAAAGTAACTCTTATGACTCAGTAATCAAAATACTAAAATAAAGGTCCAAGCTGTAGTTGGCAACAGTGTACCAGGGACTTTGGTTTCAGCAGGGCTCCAGTGTGTTCTAGAAGTAAATGTGTACAATTCACAGTTAATCTGAAGCATGGGAGTTGGGCTGTTTGTTTTCTGGTGCTGGCATTAGCACGTGGAGCTCTTTATCCTTAGGCAAATCTCCAGGTGCCTCAATTTCCCATTCCATAACATGTGGGGATTGTTCTAAATGGCCTCTTAGATCTCTTCCACTTCTGATGCTGTTTTGTTTTGCTTTTTAAAGATTTTATTTATTTGAGAAAGAGAGAGAGCGCACGCGCACACGTGCCAATGGGGGAGGGGCAGAGGGAGAAGGAAAAGCAGACACTTAACGGACTGAACAACCCAGGTGCCCCATGTCTTGTTTTTAATATAATATCTTTTTATTATTAATTTTTAATATAGATTTGTTAAATTTATATTTGTATTTAAATAATTTATATTTAAATAATATAATAATTATTAATCATAATATATTTATGTTAATATATTATATACTATACATTATATATAATTATAGTAACATATAAATATATAATTATATATGATTATGTTATATATAATAATAATTATAATTTAAAAAGAATATATGTTATATGCATTTTATATTATATTATAAATAATACAAATCATAAATATATTTATATTTATATAGATTTAATATAAATCATATTAATATATCATATTTATACATATATGATCATACATTATTAAATGTATATTTATAAATAAAATATATATATAATGTAAATATATAAATACATAAATTATATAAATATGATTATATAAATATACATATTTATATAATATATAAAATATATGCTATATAATTATATTTATAACAAACATAAATATATTATTATAATTAAATATATATTTATATAAATTTATATATTTAGATTTATGTTTAATATCAACACAAAATTTATATTTAATATAAATATATAATTTATATTGAATATAAATAAATTTATTTTTAATATAAATATTTTATATTATAAATATAAAATTAAATTTAATTTAAAAATTTACATTTAGCATAAAAAATTTTAATATAATATCTTTGCCTGCCTTCTTACCACACAGATGGACTCTTTGGCAATGACCTGAATGTATTTACATATTACACTGGAAGATTTATTTGGCTTGAGAAACTTTTTTTTTTTTTTTTAAAGATTTTTTATTTATTTATTTGACAGAGAGAGAGACAGCCAGCGAGAGAGGGAACACAAGCAGGGGGAGTGGGAGAGGAAGAAGCAGGCTCCAAGCGGAGGAGCCTGATGTGGGGCTCGATCCCATAACGCTGGGATCACGCCCTGAGCCGAAGGCAGACGCTTAACTGCTGTGCCACCCAGGCGCCCCTTGGCTTGAGAAAAAAAAATTTTTTTTTTTGTCTTCCTGATAAGGTTCCCTGTAATGAACAGAAGCATTCAAGATTATTGATCTTGGAGCTTCTGTTAAAGTAGTAAATTTGATAATTTTTTGGTGGTGATAATGATACAGTTTTATCCCCCACCATAAGCATTTTTAAGTGTGCAGCCTAACCTTGTATGTCTTCCACTATCCCCTCATCTCCTCAGTTAATTCCAGGCTCTAATTACTGACATGATTCCTATGCCTTTTTTTTAATAGTCCAGGACTCCTCTTTTCCCAGAGTTGTGTCTCCACACTGTCCAAATTCTTCAAAGTCCAGCTGCAGTAAGCACCTCCGTGAAGTCGCTCCTGGTTCAGTCCTGCCCCAAGCCCCCAACTCTGCTACTTCCCTTCGTGCTCTCCTTACTTCCTGTTTAAGGTGCTTATCATTTCCTATCTTGAGTTACGATTCAGTTCGCAGACACGTCTTAAACAGATCCTGCGCTCTGGACATTGTGATAGGTCTAAGAGTGCCCCAGTGAAGAACCGAGGCAAGCAGCCCGCCCTCATGGAGCTGACCTTCTAGGAGGATCCTTGTGTTTTGCTCATTCATCTTCAAGCCCCAGCTCTCCGGCTAGAGGTGAATCTCTGAAGGGCTCAGAGAATGCCGGATTCCTTTTCCTACCCCCACATGGGGTCGGCACAGGACTCAACACACCTGGCCAGGGCTGTGGTGTGGTCTTGTTACCTAAATAGAGGGTAAAATGCCTCAACAGAGAGGCAGGTCTAATGGATCACGTTCCCTCAAAGAAATGGGAAACAAGTGAATATGTAATAAAAACAAAGAAGGAAAGAAGGGAAGTGCAAAAGGGGAGCTAACAGTGCTTGATATTTTAATAAAACTATATATAGCGTGATTTAGTTATTTGAATTATTAACCCAGAGTTTCAAAATATCTATCATGAAGCAAGACTGGATAAAAGCTTTGAAGGACAAGGTTGAATATTGCTAACTTGGAACTTCACAAGAAGGAGAGAAGGAAAAATAAAGAATATGTATTCGTGGAGGCACCTGGGTGGCTCAGTCGGTTAAGCACCTGCCTTCAGCTCAGGTGATGATCCCGGGGTCCTGAGATTGAGCCCCACATGGGGCTCCCTGCTCCGCGGGGAGCCTCCTTCTCCCTCTCCTTCTGCCTCTGTGCTCTCTCTCTCCAGTAAATAAATAAAGTCTTTAAAAGAAAATGTGTATTTGTGAGGCACTGTTGTGTACACCAGCCCAGCTAATTCCTGTATGGGAACCTTTCTTTTCCCCAGCTATGAAAACAGAAGCTCAGCAAAGTTAAATAATTGCTCAGAGTGACACATGACAGAGTCAAAATATTAAATCCTTGTGTTAGTCTTCTTGGGCTGCCAAAACAAAACACCCTAGAGTGGGCAGCTTAAACAACAGGTATTTATTTCCCATGGTTCTGGCAGCTGGAAGTCCAAAGTCAGGGTGCCAGTGTGGTCAGGTTCCTGGGGAGGGCCCCCTCCTGGCCTGGAGATGGTTGCCAGCTCTCTGTCCTCACATGGCTTTTCCTCAGTGTGTGTGTGGAAAGAGAAAAGACCAGCTCTCTGGTGTCTCTCCTTATGACACTAACCCTATGAGACCAGGGCCCCGCCTTAATGACCTAATTGCCTCCCTAAAATCCGTCTCTAAATACCATCACACAAGAGGTTAAAGCACCAGCATATGACTTTTGTGGGTTTCAAAAAAAATATTTTTAGCTTAAAAAACCTTTTTTTAAGCAATCTCTGTGCGCCATGTGGGGCTCAAACTCACAATCCCGGGATCAAGAGTCACATGCTCTACCAACTGAGCCAGTTGGGTGCCCCCAGCAAATGACTTTTGAACACATTCAGTCAATACCTGGCTCCTTGACTTGAATTTCTTGGTTTTTTTCCTCCTACACAGAAGGTGGGAAGAACGTTGAATTTTTGTCTTTGCCTTCCCACGCACATGCCTAGTTCTCCTGGGCCACCCCTGTGCTCAGCGTCGGGACTGACCTCTCATGCCAGGGGGTCCCCCCAGAACTGCATTGAGTTGGGGGCCACATTGAACTTGCAGTGAGCGTGGATGGTCTGGCTCCCTAGGGAGGACTTCTCCCCCGCATCCCCACTCCCAGCTTTTACATGTTACACCTCATCATTTTCAACCAATTCCTAAGTAACGGTATGTATTCATCTGCGAGCTTCTTTTCCCCTTTTTGGACAAGAGATTGCTTTGCAGGGAAGAGCCAGAATGAGACTTAATGAGAACACTCACCTGTCCAAGGTGTTTTGAGGAAAAGTGAAGCTGAGTCAGAAGTGGGGTCAGTTCCCATGTTTCCCCCGCAGGGCCCCACGGCGATGCACATCCAGCTGATAATGGAACGGCTGCTGAGAAGGATCAACCGCACCGTGATCGGGATGAGCCGACAGTCTCCCCATATTGTGAGTATCGCATCGGGGTACCAGGCCGCCACGGCGGCTTCTCAGGGTCCCACCCGCCCCTTGGGAGTCCTCCGGACCACCGTCTTGGGACCAGATTCCCACAGGCGCCACTCGTCCCAGTTCACCTCTGTGCCCGCACGCTGTGCGTCACAGCTGCCAGGGGCAGTGAGTGGGCTCTGGAACTTTACAGCCCTCCGCGATGAGTGACCTTGGTTCTAACCTCCCCCGCCCCCGACCCAGCGGATCTTGATTCCAACACTGATTTTCTCTTGAGGGAAAATGCTCCAACAGGGTGGTGGGAGAGGTTAAGGGGGGAAAGTTAGTGGGGACCCTGTAAACACGAAGTGTTCAGATCCATTCTTGAGGAACCTTGCTCATACTGAAGATTAGACAAGCCTGTTGTAATACGTTCCAGCAGTGACTGAGACGTGTGGGCACCCCAGGTAGGCAAACTCAGCACCCAATCGACCTCATGCTCTTTTAATATTTGTTGACTATTTCATTTAAGGAAAACATGAACATTTGTGAGCAGAAGATGAAGGGTTGTGGTGGCTGCATTCAGTCCTTCCTCTGTTATCTCAAGTAATTGCGTTCTGATTCTCAGTATGTGGTGTGCATGACTGTCTGGGTCTACCCTTGTTAGAATGATAATAGGAGCAGTAGTAGTACTCTTAGCTGTAGTGATGATAATAGTAGTAGTCATTAGCTGGTTTGGGTTTGTTTTAATCTGCGAGAAATTATTTTAAGCACTTTACATTTCTTTCTTTTTTTTTTTTTTTTCCTTTTAGATTTTATTTATTTATCTGAGAGACAGCGCGAGCGTGCACAAGTGAGGGAGAGGGAGAATCAGGCTCCTTGCTGAGCAGGGAGCCCAATGCGGGTCTTGATCCCAGCACCCTGGGATCATGACCTGAGCTGAAGGAAGACGCTTAACCGACTGAGCCACCCAGGAGCCCTAGCACTTTACATTTCATGGAAGCCTCACACAGATCCTAGGAGGTAGTTCTTTCTTTAGCTGCATTTTTCAAATCCGGAAACTTGCAGAGAGAGGTTAAGAAAATTGCCTGAGGTTGCAAGACCACCAAGGGGTTGAATTGGGGTTTGGGTCCCAGGCAGCCAGCCTGCTGCAGAGGCCACGCATGGCGGCCACCCCCACCCCTGGCAGCTTACCAGGTTATGTTTTCCAACTACGCACTATAGTCTCCAGGAGAGGAATTCTGATCAGTTCCATCTTCCCCCGCATTATAGTTCCACTGCTGTGTAGCGTGCTTGTAGATTGGTGGCCTGTGGTACCGTCCAGACCTTTTGGTTCAAAGAAAAACAAATGTTTGAAAGAACTTGTGATTAGCATGTTTTTAGACACGTCTGTGTTGCCTTGGCCTCTTCCTCTCCACCTCCTGGGCCTTAGTTAGATGTCAAAGGACACGTATGTTTGCAGCTGGAGGTAACTGTTGGAAAACCATGTTGTAACATCGTTAAAATGAAGCATCTTTTAATTATGATAGTAAAAGCTAAATTTGATCTTACTTAGAGGACAGAAGAAAAAAAAGGACCATCCCAAATGGTAATAGTCAATAAAAGCCATTTATTTATTCAAGAAATAGGTGTGAAGAAACTACTGTAAGCCAGGGACTATTCCAGACACTGGAGGTAGATTAGTGAGCAAAACGGACAAAAATCACTACCTTAGAGAAGTTTATATTCTAGCAATAACAGTAACAAAAAATAAGATGATACGGGCCCTGAGGAAAAAAAATGAGCAGGATAAGGACAGTCAGGGTGGGAGAGTTACAAATTTAAACGAGGTGATTAAGAATGGTTTTCATGGGAAGGGAAAATTTGGACAGAGACTTGGAGAAGGTGGTAGGGGTAGTGTGGAGGTGTGGGGAGGGGCCTTTCAATCAGCGGCAACGGTCAGGGCAGAACATCTGGTGACAGAGCTGATTCAAATAGGAATGTAGAAAAGTACCCCTAGGTTAAGACTCAGGGTGATCCAAAACATGAAAGGATTTAGATCTCGTACTAAAGCTGTAGCCACCAGACGTACCGTTCATTGTTATTGTCAATCCCCTGCTGCCCTGTATTTAAAGAACATATAAAGAAAGGCAGGTTGAGGACTGTGTTGTTTAGGAAATGATAGATTGGTTTTCAGGTAATACTTAACATATCTTAATTTAAATGGACCTCTTCAGCTTCTTTTAGTAGTGAAATCATTCGTTATCTTACTTGTTTAAGCCAACTCAAGAATCTTGGCTCACTGTGTTTGAAGAGAAGGGTGGGGACTTGAATGTGAAAGGAGCAGGATCCCTGTTATGTTTCTGTTAAAGTAAGATGATGGGAGTGGTAATGGCTGAGATACAGGGAGTGGTAGAGATGCCAAGGGAAGCAAAGAATGCTGGAGAAAGATAAACCTAGGAAGGAAAAAAGCAAGGGAAAGACAGAGACAAAGAGACAGCTCCAAAGAGAAATATGCAGATAAATGAATGAATACAGATATATGTGGCTTAATATAGTTTATTCTCATACTCAAGAATAGTTAAGTATTAGAGGATCTGTTGGGGGCACCTGGGCGGCTCAGTCGGTTAAGCATCTGACTCTTAAGCATCTGATTCTTGATCTCAGCTCAGGTCTGATTCTCAGTCAGAGTCGTGAGTTCAAGCCCTGCACTGGGCGTGGAGCCTACTTAAAAAAAGAAAAAAGAAAAAAAATATTTTCAGTAGAGGATCTGTTAATAAAATACGTCAGTTGAACAAAAGGAAAAAAGCTTTATGACTATCTCCATACATGCCAAAATGTAAGTGATGGACGTAATATCTATAACAAATTAATGGAAGGAGATGTTAACATGCAATCACTAGGCAACCTATTACTTGATGGTCATAAAAAGGAGACTCAAGATGTTAAATCTCAACCCTGTTTAGCATTTTTCTGTAAATTACAGCCAATGTAATAACACACACGCACACACACTTACACACATATATACTAAGTATGACTATTGAAAAAGGAGAAAATAATTTTCATAATTATCATTATTTTTAGTGAAATGACTACCATTTCTAGGAAACCCAAGAGACATAACAAAATTTTAACAAAAGTAATAAACGATTTATTAAACTGACCAGTTTCAGAATAAACAGACAATATTCAATGGCCTTTCTGTATAACAACGGTAACTATTTAGGGATTGTAAAAGAAAAATCCCGTTTAATTTAATCACAAAAATATGAGAGTAAAAGTAAATGCAAGACTGGCGCCTAGCTGGCTAAGTCAGAAGCGTGTGCGACTCTTGATCTCGTGGTTGTGAGTTTGAGCCCTGCGTCAAATGAATAAATAAATTAAAACTTTTAAAAAAATAAATACAAGATACAGATAAATGAATGGCCACATAGAAGTAATAGTGGAGGACTTGCCTGTCAGATTTGAAAACATTATAATTAGCTACAATAATTAAAATAGTGTTGGAATTATGGACTAGAGTACATATATCCACAGAACAGAACTGAGAGAATTTAAAAGGAGACTTTAGATTATATGAAAATTCTGTTACCTTTCTATAAGGAAAGTGAAGATTTTTAATAAATGTTGTTTGGAAAATAATGTGAACAATGTGGAAAAAGGTTTGACTTTTATTTCATGCTATATCCAAAAAAATAAATTGCAGATGGAATGAAAGAGCAATGTAAAAAAAGAAATAATGAAACAGCTAGAAGAAAACATAAATTAACCTATACTTTTAAAAATTCCATTGTAATTAACATAGTGTTATATTAGTTTCAGGTGTACAAAATAGTAATTGAACAATTCTGTACATCTCTCAGTGCTCATCACAGTAAGTGTGCTCTTAATCCCTTTCACCCATACCTCTTTTTCTATACCTATTTTTAAAAGAAAAGAGATTCATGAATTTTTAAAAATGGAAAGGCTACTATAAAATAAAAAGATGAAGTTCACTAGATAAAAAAAATTAAACCCCCATATGTGAAAATGTATATATATAAGCAAATTAAATGTCAAGCACCAAACTCCAAAAATTATTTGTAAAATCTGTGCTGAGTGTTAATGGCCTTAATATACAAAGACCTATTACAAATCGTTAACAAAAAGATATTTTAGTAGGAAAATGAGTAAAGAATATGAGCAAACAGCAAAATGAGAAAAATATGGCCGACCAACAAAGAGACAGAATGTGTAATTCAGAACAAAGGAAATGCAGATTAACCAGAAATGAAATTAAATAAAATGCAGAGACCCAGAATAGGCAAAGGCCCAGAGAAGCAAGTAGTGTTGATAAGGACGGGAGTGCAAACTGCGGTTTGGCACTGTGTATCAGAAGCCTTCGGACAGTAAATTTACATTGCTTTTATAATTATAGAAATTAAAGCTTTTTTATACCAAAGAGACTAAGGCTTTCATTCAGAGAGTATTCTTTCATTGTTTTTGTGTTTAGGAAGTCATTCCTTCCGTCTCCAAATTGCTGTATATTCATCTTCTCTATGCCAATTTATTTAAATAACTATGTAAATACAGGAGGGCATCCCCCCTAGATAATTAAATGCCCTCTGACCAGAAAAGTAAGTGTGTGGTTCAAATAGGATTGGACGAGGGGAAAGCACATTGAATATGTAGTGCTTAACTTCAAAAATATAAGTTGATGTTAATCATCAGGTTATTCAGTCCCTTTCCTCAAATCCGTCTGTAATCACACATGCCTAACATGCTGGAAGGAACTGTCTGAAGGATTCTGGAATTGAAAGAATGACATTGAAGTGCTGTAGCTGGGAGCGCTCATTTCCTTATCTCTCTGCTCTTCCACTCTCAGTTTCATGATCTCTTTTTCCTCCTTGCATTCCTCCAAAATTAAATTTGTGCTATTTCAGACATTTCTCCACGGACAACAACTCTGTCTCAACAAGAAACACAAAGTCCCCAGGTTGTGGTATTTCAACTACTGATCTAGCTGAGATCTCAGAGTCGTGTCCGCTGATTTTGCAAATCATGCTATTAAAGGGATGAGCAGAGCCCTCCACATCCCTTAACTCAAACCTGGAAGGAGGTTATTTTAAGCTGAAACAGCAAAGTGTGTGCCTTATCAGACCTTTAGAACGCAAGTGTTTCCTGGTTGGTAGGGTGCCTGTTTTGGTAATTGGGTGGAGACAACCAAAGTACATACGTACAAATCTTGTTTTGTCAGCTGGTGGTCTAAGGGATATTGGCTTTGTGTCTCTTCTCTCCTTCCAGGGGAGCTTTGTCGCGTGTATGATTGCAATCCTGCGGCAAATGGACGACAGCCACTACGGCCACTATATCAGCACTTTCAAAACCAGGCAAGACATCATTGTAAGTTGTCTTCATTGAGTCCTGATAACTTTAAGACTTCTTATTTTTGGCAAAAAACAAAAAACTGAGCATCATGAGTCCAGAATTCCCTTCCCACCCACCTCCAGTGCTGGATGGCTGTCCACAGTGAGTACCAAAGGGAAAGGGTTGATCCTTATTTTCTCTCTGAGATAGCTTTTGGTATCTATCAAAACATGTACCAAGAGGCCCTCACTCAGCCTCCTGAGTCTCTTGGATTTAGAGAGAACCCTCATTTGGAACCATTTGGGGGATCTTTTTGCTCTCAGAAGAGAGTAGGACCTCGTTTCCAGGGATCGTAGTTACGCCATGGCAGGGATTCTAGGAGGCAGAGCTGTGCACGGTACTGCTTTGAAGGTGTGGTTGTGTCATCCTTTTCAGAATTCCCTGGAAAGGGAAAGAAGGAGAGGTCATACTTGCCCCTTCTAACATCTGTATTCGCCAGAGGGTGAATATCAGTCACCTTCAGTTGACGATATTCTGTTCTCTTTTGTTTTCAACAAGAAAATTGTTCTCATGATTACTGCTCAGCATTACAACCAAAAGTTGCCCAAGATGCAAAGTTCGGCCTCTGGCTGCTTCCCCAGGATCTTCCCCTCAGGGAATTGTTAGTGGCTGTTAACAAGTCCCTGAAAGTATCATCTTATCTTATAAAGCAGTGGGCTGGACACGGCAGGATCAGCAGTCCAATGTCCTCTTGCTCTAGTCCTTGCTGTGGACAGTCTCCCACCAGCCGTGAATGTGTCAGTCTTCTTTATGCTCTAGATTTTCTACTTTCTATCTATACTATACTGGTAGCATGCGGCCTGTATACCCGAGGATATCCAGCTCCTTCTCTGCCAGTCACCTTCCTTTCTGTGAGGTCCACATGGTGGAAAAACACACAAGGAACAGCAGAGAGAATGCTGTTTGATAGTAGTAATAGTGGTAGCGGATCCAGTGATGAACCACGTGGCTTAATCTGGAGGCCTCCGTGAGCCTGCACTTAAGCCATGCTCTGGCCGGCAGCATGGTACGGGGACCCGTAGCCATACGTCGCTGTGCCTGCAGAGACCAAGAGCGAGAGAATTAGGAACAGAAGAGGGGAGGGTGGAGATGGAAGCTGGGGGTAACAGTGTTTCTCCTCCATAGGCAGAAGGTGTAGTGGGTTTAAAAACACAGGCTTTAGTACATCTAGGTCTGGGTTTGAATTCTAGCCATCCTGCTTCCTTCTATGAAATTTTGGCCCAGCAATTTAACTTCACTAAAACTCAGGTTCCTTGTCTATAAGATAGTACCTATTTTGAGGGTTAACGTAAATGAGTATCGATCGAATCAACACCTGGTAATTACTGAGCTTTGTGCTTGGCATGTGGTTAATGCCTATGAAGCTAGCTATTTATAATAGTAATTTTATTATTGTCATGTAAAACAAAGTTAACATAGAAATAGTTCAGTGACTCTTTAAAAACTTCCTTCAGAAAGCAGGTAGAATAAGGGAAATTGTACTAAATTCAAGCTCTTGACAATTTGGTTCTATTAAGTAAACAAACAAAAAAACCCAGGTTTAACTCCTGTCTTCCAGAACAAGGTAAGCTCTTTCCCCTGTATTATCTAACTAAGAAAGGATTATTATCCGCATGAGGGAACTATTGTCATTAGGGGCAAGCCTGTGGCTACAGCTAGGTCGTTTGACTTCCAGGGGATTGTCCTTTCCCGCTCTCCTGCTTTCTGAGTAAATCACTTGGAAGACTTTGGGAAGTGGGAGATAGAGTAAGGCCTGAGACAATCTGTGCATTGCCTTTACTATACCATCACTGTTTACAATTCAGTTAGATTACCGAGAGTGGAATGTAGAATCGGCATTGGGAGTGGATATCCTGCCTCTGAACGTAATCCTTGCTTCAGAAGCCACGAATTCTTACTGATTTAAGAGAGTTAATAGAATAGTTAATAAATGGTGGATATACTTCAAATGTATGATGAAAAAATTTAAAACTCATGAAATATGCCTGTGATTTGAGAATTGAGAATAGAAAAGTTTGACTCTCCATTGAACTGGAGGAAGAGTCAAGGGTCACACAGACTTCACAGCCAGGATTGTTCCCAACCTGGCATCCCGAGCGCCGGAAGTCGGCCATCTTGCCCACCGTCTGGAAGGAACATCGTTAGAAATAGAACCCAGGCTGCCTGCTTCCCAAGTCCCGCATTCCTTCTGCTACATGATGTAATTCATGAGATAGAACCCTGCGGTTTAGTGCCAGAGGAATTGGCCTGGATTTTCAACTCAGGAATCCCAAGTGGAAAAATGTCTAAATTTAACTAACTAATAAATAAAAAGCTTTCAGAACTTTTTAGCTTTGAATTTTAGTCCACATTGTCCTAAGTTGCTTTTTGCTCAGTCTCCTTTTGCATCGAATAGCTGTTCTGCAGATACTGTGCTCTGTGTTCGTTATTAGTTATTATTGTTATCGCGACCCACTGCTACTGACACTTTTTAAGGACCCTTTAGGCTCCTTCCCCCAGGCTACTCATGGGAACATTCCTGGAATAGGAAGAATCATGACTTTGCTTTTTATTTATAGCAGTTTTCTTGTGTTCTAATAATAATAAAGGAGAATTGGGCTCAGAGTTACAAGAAGTATCACAATTGCTGGTAAATTCATTTTAAGTGCAGTAGATCTATTTGGACGGACCTGGCAGCAGAGGCCTAGACACCATGGCTCTAAATTTGGGGTCCGGAACCCCAAGTTCTCTTTCCCTCTCTCCCACTGCCCAGCTTCTGTGGCCTTAAGCAAGTGTTTTACCTTCTCACAGCCTCAGTTTTATCATTTATAAAATGTGGACAGCTTTTTTTGTCCTTGTCAGATCCCCAAAAGCCCTTATTAAAAAGATAGGCTGTCATCAGGGGCAAGGGACGTCTTGTTCTGATGCCACGCTCCCTCTCATCACCTCGTTTTCCCCCAAACGTTCCTCCTCTGTTCTCTGCAGGACTTCCTCATGGAGACTTTCATCATGTTTAAGGATCTGATTGGAAAGAATGTGTACGCCAAAGACTGGATGGTCATGAATATGACACAGAGCAGGTAAGACGCCCCGGGGCCAGGCCTGAGGCCTTTAACTCTGAATACTTGGCTCTCATGACCAGGTGACCTGTTATCTGACCTTCAGAGAGTGCTTTTAAATCTCTTGGCAGGACATCATGCTCAGTAGAGTAAGGAGCCTCCTGTTGCTGGAATGCTGGTTCTGGGCTCGCGTTCTTGCTTTCCCCCTGGGCTGTTGCAGCTGCCCTGCCTTGGGCTCTCGGCTGGGATATAATCTCCTCATTGCCCTCCTGTCCACCTCCTCCCCAGCTCTCCCATAGCACCCTTCCGTGGCTCCATGTGGCCTTCATCATCATGACAGGCAGGGCCTCTGTGGCCTGGCCCACCCCGCTTTTCTAGCCTTACCTTCTGCTATTTCCCTCGATATACAGCCTGCACTCCAACCAAACTGGCCTCTTCCTGGTCCCTGGACATTTTTTGTGTTTTCTGTTGGGTTTCTTACACCTGCCGTGTCTTCCCGCATAACCGCTGGCTGTCAGCTTGCCACCATTCAACGTCCTTCTCAAATGTCATCTCCAGAGGAAGCCTTTCAGACCTGGAGGTGGCATTCTCTTCCTTTGATGTCCCGTACCTCTTTGACACCCCCTCCGCCAAGTTCTCCATATTCTTGGTTGGGTCATGGTGACCCCCATGCAAGTAACCCCCACCAAGTTGTAAACATCTTAAGACCAGGAACCCTCTCTTTCAAGGCAAAACCTAAGCCAGTTCTTTGTAGTTGTTGGACCATAACAAATACTTGGTGAATGGGAGCAAAATGAACTAAATATATATATTTTTTCAGAGTTTCAGAATTATATACACATATATACATACACATATATGTACACATAAGTATATGAAATAAGACTTCAAAATTATATATATATACAGATAATAAAATTTCAGAATTTTTTTAAAAGAACTAAATAAAGTAAATCATTCTAAGAGTTGTTAACTCCACATACCTGATTAGAAAAACCCTTCCCAGATTAAAGAAAAACTCCTGTCAGTATCACCAGACTTGGAAAGGGAAGCATCGCAGTGGAGTGCGAGGAGCCCTGCCTGATGCTCAGGGGACCTGGTTGATGTACCCTCAAGTGGCTGAATTGTGATGCAGCCTGGAGTGGCTCTTGTAGGCAGTTCTAGAAACTGCACTTGAGTGTCCTTTGCAGTCCGCTCTGGTGTTGCTCTCTGGTGACCTTGATAGAGCTAACGGTCTCATGTTGCCGAGTCCAGGTTTAGATTGCTTCAGTTTTTCACGTGGATGGTAGACATTTGGAAGAGCAGAAAGTTCCCTTCTTTATCTGGTATTTTCCTCCCACAGAGTTTTCCTCCGTGCGATAAATCAGTTTACGGAGGTTCTCACAAGATTCTTCATGGATCAGACAAGCTTTGAACTTCAGGTAAGCATGCTGCTCACCTAGGAGGCTCCTCGAACTCTCAGCCATCCTGAGAGAACTGTGGCATTTTGGAAAATGTCACTTCAGATTTTATCATTTTCAAGTGCAAACAGTTTTCTTGTTTTTCTCCTTTCCCTAAAGCACACATTCCTGTCACTCTGTCCTCCAGACACAATCAATTAGAGTTTTATTTTTCTTTCTGCATAACTAATACAGCTTAAAAAAAAAAGTAGTAGTAGAAAATATGGTTAAGGAAAAAGAAAAAAATTGAAAGACAAATAGTCCTACTCTCTGCTGTTACCGTAACACAAATACACATATACACATGTGCTTGCAGATGGACACGCAGACATTTCTCTGCCTGCAAGTGGTTTCGTTTCTAGGGAGAGGTTCGTATACACACTTGTGTGAAAATCCAAAGTGGTAGTGAAACAGGTGACCCCTAGCTCCATCTTCATTCATCCAACAAATATTAGAGTATTTATAGGCACAGGGCACCATTCTAGGCCCCGGTGAAGGCAGACACGTTCCCCGCTCCCGTGGTGCAGACAGTTCGTTGGTGATGTGCTTTTGCTGTATCATGTGGCTTTGTTTATATCTGGGGAACTTTAACAGTGGAGAGTCATCGGAAGAGAAGATGATATATGCGTTTATAAATACATCTGTATGTGTGTGTCTGTATGAGCTAAAATGGAATATCTATATTTGCTAGTTAGGCGTTATATATATAATATATATAATAAATTATATATATATGCCAAAATGGAATCAAGCTGTGCAGTTCTTTGGCAACCTATTAATATAATCTTTTCTATCATCTTTTCAATGATATTAAATGTTTTTACAGTATTTTTAATGTCTGAGTACAGTCCGTTGCATGGCCCGGCCATGATTTATTTAACCAAATACTTCTTATGAACATTTAGGTTGTTTCCATCTTCTGTTATTTAAATAACACTGTGAAGGCCTTCGTTGCTTTAAATATTTTTAAATACCCATGATTATTTTGCCAGGATAAAGTCCTAAAGTATTTACTATTTCAGAAGTTTGGCAGAATTTTAAGGCTTTTGATACATATTGCCAAACTACTTACTATAAATAGGTGCACTTCTTGGCGGCAGTTTTCCCCTATCTCAGGAGTAAAGACAAATAGAATAGTCTGGATTAAAAAAAAAAAAAAGCTTAATAGTGAGTGTTAAAACTTTCAGGGCTGAATAATTGAGATACGAGAAAGAAAAAGGGGCCTGGTGGATTTTATTTTGTTTTTTTCCTTTGAGTAAATTTCTACCATGTGGCACTGTTTTACTCTGACCCATATTAATGTTATTTTCTGTTGCTTTTCACCCACACGATCAATGTTGAGCAGCTCTGGAACAATTACTTCCATTTGGCCGTAGCATTTCTCACCCACGAGTCCCTGCAGCTTGAAACCTTCTCTCAAGCCAAGCGCAACAAAATTGTCAAAAAGTAAGTGTCCTCTTAAGAACTTGCTTAAGATTGGCAAGGTGATTCTTCCATTTCTATTTTTTTTTTAAGATTTTATTTATTTATTTGAAAGAGAGCTCAAGCATTGGGGAGAAGGAGAGAGAGAAGCAGACTCCCTGCCAAGCAGGAAGCCCGATGCAGAACTCGATCCCAGGACCCCAGGATCATGACCTGAGCTGAAGGCAGACACTTAACTGACTGAACCACCCAGGCGCCCCAATTCTTCCATTTCTGTTCAGAGCAGGATTTTTGGTATCACAGAAACATTAACTGTTCAGGGGCTCCCCATGTTGTTGATGAGATCAGTCTTAATAGAATAACTTAATAAGCTTCAAATTTCCTCTAATTCACATCTCTTTTCTCAAGGCCCCCTTCATTTTCCCATCAACCGTCACAATTTTTTTTTTTTTTAGAGATTTTATTTATTTTTGAGAGAGAGAGCACAAGCAGGGGGAATGGCAAGCAGAGGGAGAAGCAGGCTCCCCGCTGAGCAGGGAGCCCAATGTGGGACTTGATCCCAGGACCCTGGGATCATGACCTGAGCCGAAGGCAGATGCTTAACCAACTGAGCTACCCCAGTGCCCCAACCGTCACATTTTAAAAAATGGAATCCATGCTTGGAGAGGCACCGAGGCTGGCCAGTACTCCCATCTCCAAGAACTGCTGTCCATCTGCTGGCTGTTTACCCGCATTGCAGGCACGGTGCCTCTCCCACTCACGCTTCACAAAGCCGCACTGTTTCATCTCTCGGTCAGTTCAGCAGAGGAGCCAAGACTAACACATCCCCTAAAAATGCCCTCCAGATTCCTGGCTTGGAATTCGACGTGGACATATGACCAAGAGCAATGAGAGATTTAGGGAAGCTTTTCATTGCTTTCCTTTCCGGTCTGTTTCAGAGTTCACGGAGAGCCTGGAAACTCAAGGCTGTGTAGTTAAATAGAACGTGAGAAATGTGTCATTTAAAGGCTGTGAAATTTGAGCTCTGTTCCCTTGCCGGGATGTCTGGGATTCTAGGCAAATTATTTGGTATCCGTCTACCCCTGGTTTCTTCCTAAAACACTGAGATCCGTGGCTCAGAGAGTGAGATTTAAATCTCAGAGATAAAAGTAGAACCAGTTTTATGGATTTCCCTGTGGGGTGGGTATGGAGAGAAAATTGATTTTTAAGATATCTTAATCTTATTCTTTAAACTATCTTAAATGACATGACTTCTTTCAAGGATGGATTTGATTTTGGTCAAACAATCAAAAGTGAAGTTAGTTGACACCAAGTCTGATAAATAAAGTGGCTACTTAGGCTTAGTGATTCTGGTTTTGATCAGAGAGAATTGTGACTAAGTACAGGCTATATAAAATATATATGCATATGGGCAGAGGTGCACCTTGGGAAAACATTTTTATTAATGTTATAGAAATATGAATTAGATTGCATGGTGCACTGGGTGTTATACACAACTAATGAATCATCGAGCCTTACATCGAAAACCGGGGATGTACTGTATGGTGACTAACATAATATAATAAAAAATCATTATTAAAAAAAAAAAAAGAAATATGAATTAGTTTTTTTCAAGATTTCTCTTATTTTTAGTAGAAGTAGCATCGACAGCAGTATTAATAAACAATAGTAGTTATCATTTATTGTATATTATGTGCCAGACATTAGTTACATATGCTTACCTAATATAAATAATAAAATTAGGTGTTTGAGTTAAAATGGAATAGTAAGAGAAGTTTGTTTTTGTTTTTTGTTTTGTTTTTGTAGAGAAGTCTTTATTTATTTATTTTTATGAGAGGTCTTTAAACAAGAGTTTTATACTGGTTTCTGAAGGCATTTACAAAGGACGAATTTGAAAACAATGTTTGGTGCAGTGAGTAGAAAATGTCAAAGTGTGGTTGTAGGATGGACCATAAGTCCCTATTAGAGTTCCGTGGGAACGTCGGCCACATGGAGTTTGACCCACCCTGTTTCCAGTTTTCCCAGCCCCTGGCCTCTGGTTGTGGCGTGGGGTAGCCTCGGGCCTGTGTATTCTTAAAGAGATATCCAGGTGATTTTGATTCATCTCCAGCCACGAACCACTGTCTAGATCAATGTTTCTTTCTCTCTTTTTTCATTATCGACTCCTTTAAGGAACCTTTTCAGAAATTCGTTTTCCAGTCACACACCCCCAAAATACTAACACCACAGATACATATCCTGCATGTCTGTTTATGTATTCTGTGTATATCTGTACTTCATCCATAACAACAGTGAGCCTTCTGTGCCCCCAAGGACCAACTTTCACCCCTCCGGGGACAACACCCCCCCACTGAGAAGGTATATCTAGAGCCTCTCAGTGTGAGGACTTTGCAGAATGTACTGGTGTGCAGGTGGGTTACTCAGCTAAAAAAGTATAAAGTCAGCATTTTGTTAGACATCAGCCACACGACTATGTAAATCACCTCATTCCCTTCCTTTTCATTGGTGCTTGCTGTGTTTTGTTTTTTCTTTGCTTAACGGCGACCAGAGCACTCCTCACCCTTCTCCCTTCAGTCAGTTTGACAATTTCACTTCTCAGTTATTTTTCAGTGTTCGCATTTGGCCCCCTCCTGCTAGTAAAGTCCCCCTCTCCATGTGGCCCAGTTCTCTTTGGGGGTTCTTTTCGGTATTGACTGCATCTCTTAAAGTGACCTTGCCTCAAACCTGTCGTAAATGTGACCGAGAGGAGCAGCAGGCTGTTCTTACTTACCTCATCATTTTAATATATGTACTCATTTCCACTACAGATCTTTTTCTTGTTTATGGTCTTCTTCCTAGATACGGGGACATGAGGAAGGAAATCGGCTTCAGAATCCGGGACATGTGGTATAACCTGGGTGAGTGTACGATGTTGAAATGGCCACGCACATCTATATAATAAGCACCCCATGATTGGTTCTTTGGAATTTATTTTCCAGTAACCCTGAGACTTCTTTGTGTGTCTCGAAGTGAAAGTTGACTTGGGAGGTCTTGTATTATGACATCTACGTGTTATCAGAATATAATATTTAGTCACTCACTTCTGAATTGAGTTGATTCACCCACATGACCTTTTCCTTTTCTTCTGACCCGGCGGAGGAACGTGGTGATGTTTGACTTCCAGTGAAATCACTTTTTAATATCCTCACTTACTTTCGTTTCAGGTCCCCACAAAATCAAATTTATCCCCTCCATGGTGGGTCCCATTCTGGAGGTCACCCTGACCCCTGAGGTCGAGCTCCGGAAAGCCACCATCCCCATTTTCTTTGACATGATGCAGTGTGAGTTCAACTTTAGCGGGAACGGCAATTTCCATATGGTAAGAAGTGGTAGAACTGGAATCTTCCAAACGTGCAGATAGTCAGCTCTTGCTTGCTTGCTTTCTCTATAGAGAAACAGTAGCTCAAGTATTACAAATCCAGGGTGGTCTAAGAACTATTAACTTTTCATTTTGTAAAGCAGTTTGAGATAGAATTGGATATTCTATCCCATGATCTTTTTGCTACATGTGTTTCCTAAAACAACACTGCATCTCTGGTTAATTAAAATTTGACATCACACATCTTAATCCTATCTGTTGCAGTATAGCTGAGAAAATAATGCCGTGGATTGGGGGAATGATGCGGTGGTCTCTTATTTTGAGGCCTCCCTCAAAGGAAGAAAGGGTATTTTTTTTTCTGCAGTGTAAAGCAACATAAGACTAGTTTAGAGCATTTCGATAGAGCCCTGGTACATGATTAATAGATGTGGACGATCTTCCCCTAGAATATGGTGGAAAGCGTTCACAGGTCAGTAAAGCGGTTGGGTCGAATCTAGAAAGGTTGGTTGGGTGTCTTACATGTCCTCTTCTAAGGATACCTGGCATTCTCCTGTGAAAATTCTGACTCTGCTTTCAGTTTGAGAACGAGTTAATCACGAAGCTGGACCAAGAAGTAGAAGGGGGCAGAGGAGATGAACAGTACAAGGTCCTTCTGGAAAAACTGTGAGTATTTCAGAAACAAAGTCTCAGGTTGATGCGTCATAGAGTGATGGAGAGAAGCAGGCTTCTGCTGCCCTTATAGACTAGTCGAGTAGATCCAGAAGCACTGGGCTCACCACCACAAATGGTCCTCGGTGGGGTTAATGGAGTTGACACCAGCCACTGCTGACATTTGTTTGTCTGAGCGAGCCAAATGTCCATGTTTTCCTGGCCAGCCCGGCCCCTCGAGAACAGAGCAGATGGAGGAGAAGGGGGGATGTACAGAGCGACGGCATTTTGCCCAGTGTTTGAATCGCTGAACTTCACCAAACGTGCTCTCGCCTCTAATTATGGCTTCAAAGAACCATTTTAAAGGAGGAAGGAAAAAATATTTCAAAGTCCACTTTACCTTTCAAAATACCTTATGCCCTATAGAAGGCCTCTAAGAACACCTGTTTTATCTCCAGCCGGGTTGGTCTTTGCACTGCCCTACCCACCTCCCCCACATCCTACGTCTCCGTTCCCTCCTGTTCTCACAGTATCACCGCCACTCCCTACCCACCCACACATAGCCCACACACCCCTCTTGCCCTCTGAATTCTCCTTTGCACATATGGGATTACAACAGAAAAAGGTGGTTAAGAACACTTGGATGTTGGAGGTGGAGAAACCTTCAAATCTCCTTTTCACCATATCCCAGGAGCATGACTTTGTGCAAGTGTTCTGACCTTTCTGATGGCTCTCTTTTTTTCATCCACACGAATACCGTGTACACTTTGGTATTGGCTGAGGATAAAATGAGGCGATGCATTAGCATAGCCTCTGTTACCAAGCCCGTGCTGACGGAGCATCGCTGCCGTGGGTTTGTGCTGGTCACTGCTACCATCCTCAAGCCCTCCATCATCCATGGTGCTCACTGTCTGAGCCTACTTATTCCTTGGGTTCTCTGAGCCTTTGTGATACTGACCGGCTGCGTCACCTGTTGATTGGGTATATGCCCCTGTCATTTTGTTGTCCACCTCTTTTGTGGGCGTGATGCACGCTATACTGTGCTTGGGGACAGGGACTCCCAACTCTGTTTTCTTTTTTGTTTTTTAAGATTTAAGGAGCCAGCACACTGGGTGCTCAGAAATGGAACTGAATTGATGACTCAGCTGTATTTTCAAGAACCAGAACTCTTTTAGTTTGCTTTTAGTGGATGACAAGATCTGTTCGTTCATCTTTTAAGTCTGCCTGTTTGAGCTTCAAACCCTCCCACATCATCACTCTTGTAATTCGGATCCCGTACAGGAATTAAATGGAGAAATTACATACATATACACACACAATTTACAAATGATAAACTACCCTTTTTTTTTAAATCCCAAGCTGATTTTTCACTGCAAGAGCTTCTTTTTTTTCCTTCATTCTTCCCGAATCACTAACTCAGAAAAATAGGACTACACATATCTCCAGTGTTCAAGAATATTCCTAAAGTCTGGGCTAATTCTTTGAGCCTATTTCTCTCTCTCTCTTTTTCTCTTGTTCTCTGAGTTTTCTTCTAGTTGTCAAACCAAAGAAGCCCCTATAGAAGGTGCTTGCTCTATTTGGGTACAACAGGAAAAGGTTTAAATCAAAAATTTATCCTCAGCTCATTTATTTGTAAGTTTGCATTTTTGTTGTTGCTAAATAGCACTTCCGTCTGAAGAGGACTGCATATGGATATGCACTAGATTCTAGGGTCCTCAGGACTGGGCGCTGATCCAAGGCTTTCCAGAATGCCTGCAGGATGCCCTGAAGTGCTAGGCTTTAGGGAGAATAAAGACATAGAAAGGTGGTCTCTTTCAGTTTCAGTAGAGTGATCAGATAGCATACATAACACTTTTGGGCCAAGGTTCTAGATTCTGTGGTATCGACAAAAGACAAAAACAAAAAACAAGTACAGATAGAAGTTTAAAGATGGGCATTGTGGGCTGGAGTTCTAAGTGACAGTGGGACTTGAGCCAAAGCCCTGAAGACAATGTAGGGCTTGAGTCAGCAGGAGGGACAGCATAAGCAAAGCCCTGGCATACGATGGCCTTGCACAGAAGGGTGTGTGTCTCCTGGTCTGGCGCCACCTGCTGCCAGGACCTTGGACAGTGCTCATTAACACTGCTGGAATGACAGACAGTATGCAACATGGGCATTTGTCTCTACTTCCACCCTTCCAGGCTCCTAGAACATTGCCGGAAACATAAATACCTCTCTGCCTCTGGAGAAGTTTTCGCATTCCTGGTCAGCAGCTTGCTAGAGCACCTGTTGGACTACAGAACCATTATCATGCATGACGAGAGCAAGGAGAACCGCATGAGCTGTACTGTGAACGTGCTGGTAGGTGTCAGGCCCCCGCATTGGCGAGAGGGCACTGCTGGGCCACCCCTGCAAGCGTGGCTCAGCTCTGAGTAGATCTCCCAGGCACAAAGGTACCCTGGGGCCACCTGTATGGCGTCTATGTCCTGCTGAGTCTAATTGGAACTGCTGACTCAGCTCTGGGCTCAGATATCAGGTCCCACAGACATGGGGATGGAAAGTGAAACATAAGCTCTTGGCTCAGCTCTTACTTGAAGGCCATCCTTCACCTTTTTCTCTGTCTTGTTTATATGTGGTTGCTTTGTTGTTGGAAATATTGCATCAGAAACACTATACTGCGAGGAGAGAGTCTATGGAATCCTCATGGTGGTAGAACTCTGTGGTCTTGCCTTTCCCTAAATATATGTAACCGGGACCACAGACCTCAGAAGTTTAGTCTGCTGTGCATTCCTCTGCTTAATATAAATGAAGAGCCTGACTCCAGTGACCCTTTGAGAAAAAAAAAGACCATTAGCTGACTTGAGTATCAGTTGGCTATCTCACTTAGAGGGTTTCCTTCACGTTTTTTAGAGGCATGGTCCTGAAAAAAATTCTTCAACTTATCTTTATAAATGGTCACTGCCTTTCTTTGTGGGGTATTTGTTAAAGGAAAACAATAACCTCTGGAAAAGTGACACTGTTGAAAAACAAAAGTAGTGGTTTGGCCATTTCCGTGGCTAGCTTCTCCATAACCTTTGACTTACGTTGGTATTTTTGCCCCTCTTTTTTTTTTTTTTTGCTAGAATTTTTATAAAGAAAAGAAGAGAGAGGACATATATATAAGGTAAGCTGGAGGAGATTTCTGCTTTTGCCATTTATGTCATGGCTTTATTATTTATTTCTTCAGTAAACAAATACTAAGCCCCAACACCATGCTTTGAGAGACATCAGAAAGTAGGTGATATGCCCCCTTCCCCCTGAAAAGGTAAACTCTTTAGACAGACGCTTAAGTACAGTCTGGGGGAGTTTAAAGGGGGGATGGTGTTGGGATTCTGGGGAAGGATAGAAGCCTGGCCAGAGCAATTAGGAAAGTCTGCATAGGGCAGAGGCATGGATGGACAGGTGCCTTCTGTCAAGGACCATCAGCCTGGGATGCTGGAAGCCCTGAGCATGAAACAAACTTTAACTATATGCATTTTCTTGGGGAGAGATTCCATAGCTCTTGCTAGCTTCCCAAAGGGGTCCATGACATTTTTAAAAAAAGTTAAGCCCCACCACCTTAAGGGAAAAGTACAAAGGAGAGTAGATGGAGTGGAAAAGACACACAGAAGCAGCAGAGAGGGACAGAGGGAGGGGAAGACAGGAAGGGATGGATTCCTTTGTCTATGAGAAAGGAGTAGGGGAGGAAAGATGGGGAAGCAGGCTGCAGCCTGGTTGCAGAATGAGCTGAACCCGAGTGGCAGAATGCCTCCTCCCTCCCCTTCTGACCAGGTACTTGTACAAGCTGCGGGATTTGCACCGAGACTCCGAAAACTACACAGAAGCGGCCTACACCCTCCTCCTCCATGCCGAGCTACTGCAGGTAAGTGCGTCAGGGTTGCCTTTTTCCCTTGGGTGGAAGTCAGCTGCCTAAGCCCTTTGGGACCAAATCCTGCACGCTTCATGATTTTGGATGGGAAGAAGCCTTATTCAAGGGAGATCCTTTTATCCAAGAGCAGTTGTATGCCTTCTAAACAGGCACAGCTAATCTTCTGACCACGGTTGGGAAAATGTCGATTATCATTTGTTTAAAAATCCTTCAGAAGCAGAGCACAGCTTGTGGGCTTTCAGTAATTAATTGACCATCTAATTGAAGAAGCAAAATACACGTCGATTAATATATGTAAAAAGAAAATTGTAGAACTGCCAGGAAATGATTGTAAACAAATATGGCAGCACTTCCCTATTTACACTGTCTTGCAAAGTCAAAGCAGTATGCCGTGGATATGGATACACCTGTATGTCATGGACCCAAATGATGATTTCTAGCTGTGACCAGTCCTCTAACTCTGCATTCATGTATGAACTGTTCTTTCCACGTCGCGATCTCGGAGCTGCTAATAGACAGCTTGCACTTCTCACACAGTAACAGAAGCTGTCATTCCCCACGGTGCTCTTGGATCCATTCCCACTCTCTTCTTTCTTCCCACTTTGCTAAAGGGCACCTCAGTCTACTCAGGCTCTCAGGCAAATACCTGTTGTCATCTTTTATTCACCTTCCCACACTGAGGCCAAGCTAGAATTGAGGACCTGTAGCGTCTGTGAACACCTCTCTCAAGGCACAAACTTACCCTTTTTTCTTTTTTTTTTTTTTTTCTGTGGTGGGAACAATTAAGATCTAGTCTCCTAGAAAATTTGAAGTTTGTGATACAGTATTGTTGTCTGTAATCACTGTGCATTAGATGTCCAGGATTTATTTATGCTCTGGCTATCCTTGCACCCTTCAGTGACATCTCCCCAGTGCCCCTGCCCCCCAGCCCCCTGGTAACTACCACTGTGCCCTCTGTTTTCATGTGTTTGGCTTTTTTTAGAGTCCGTATGTAAGAGCTATCATATAGTATTAGTCGTTCTCTGTCTGGCTTGTTTCACATGTAATACCCTCAAGGTCCATCCGTCTTGCCCAGAATGGCAGGATTTCCTTCTTTCTCGTGGCTGAATGATATCCCATTGCATATATATCCCACACCCCCTTTATCCATTGTTGGACGCTTAGGTTGTTTCCATGTCTTGGCTACTGTGAATAATGCTGCAGTGAACACAGGAGTGCAGACGTCTTTTAGGGATCCTGATTTTATCTCCTTCTATCCACTTTTCTTTACTTCATTGCTGCTGTCCTGGTCCATTGTCTCTCCCCTAGAGCATGACGGTAGCCCCCTGTTACATCTCCCTGTCTCCATTCTTGCCCCTAGCAATTAATTTTCTGGTATAATTTAATTTTTATACTAAAATAGCACGTGTGCATTGTTCTTAGCTTTGTCATTAAAAACAGGAGTCCTCTGCCTCACCACTTCCCAGGGCAGCCGTTCACAATTTGTACTCAAGTTCAGGGCACTAAAACGCCTATTGCATATGGGATGGCGGGAGGGCTTGTTGACTGTGGAATGATCACAAAGAGATTCCGCTGTGTCAGTGACTGTAGGTCTTTTCATCTGTGCTCTCAGAAAGTTAAACTCTCTACCCTGGCATAAAGTATGAGGTGTGGATGCAACTTGTTCTCCCCAGCTAGCTATTGAATTTAGGGGTGCTGTTTATTAAGTATAGTCCATATTTTCCTCATTGGGATGGTATTCCATCTTTATCATGTAGTAAATTGCTGCACAAGACGAGTCTCTTACCGGATTGCCTCTACTTTTGCATGGTCTGAATGAACACTGTTCACGCACCAGGACCACACTGTTTTTTGATGGGACGTTTTACTACCTGGTAGTTACTCTTCATTGCTGTTCTTTTCTCAGAGTTTTCTGCCCTATTCGTTTTGTTTGTTTTTCCATATGGACTTTGGAATCATGAATTAAAACATTGATATAGGAAGAATTTCCCCTGTTTATGGAGTAGCATTTTCTTATCCAAAAACATGATAGGACTTTCCATTTGTTGAAGTCTGTTTTTGTGCCCTTCAATGGTGTGTTAAACTTTTTGTATAGAAGTCTTGCATATTCCTTGTTATGTTGATTCCTAGGTATCTTTTCTTTTTAATTTAATTATGGTAAAATACACAGAACATAACATTTACTGTTTTAACCATTTTAAGTGGACCGTTCAGTGGCCTTAAGTACGTTCACATTGTTTTGCCTGGATATCTTCTCATTGGGGTTTATTCTTGTTGGCGTCTTCTCTCTTCAGCATGGTTATCTATTCCTGGGAAATCCATCTCTAAATTATTTCTGTATTTGCTAATTTTTACGCTGCTACTGAATTCTCTCATTACCTGTGATAGTCGTTCAGTCGGCACGCTTTGGGAAGGCATGAATTATGAAGAATACAGTCTTTGTTTGCACACGGTCATAGTTTTACCCCTTCCTTCCCATTTTTATACTTCTAATTTTTTTCTTCCATCCTGTTGTCTGAGTGATACCGTCAGTGACCAGCAGTTGTGCCGGTCGGCACTTCGCCCCCTTCCTGACTGTTTACAGGAATGCTTCACGTGGTTGCCCGTTCGGTGTGACACTCGTTTGGAAGCTTGTGTTTAATAATCTAAACAATATGTCCGAATCAAAAATATATACAAATATGTCTGTGACTTTTATCAGCTGAATATGTGTTACACTAATCTCCCTTAGTTAATTGACTTAATTAATCAAGGTATTACATTAATCTCTTTTGTTCCTTTTGTTTGTTTTTCAGTGGTCTGATAAACCCTGTGTACCCCATTTGCTTCAGAGGGACAGTTACTATGTCTATACCCAGCAGGAGCTTAAAGAGAAGCTGTATCAAGAAATCATATCATACTTTGACAAAGGCAAAGTGAGTATTGGGCTGTCTTTTTGTATTAGGGAAAGGAAGAAATTGGCTGCAATGTTGCAGTGCCGTTCTGATGCTGACTACCAACAGTACAGTTCCCTCTGGTTAGGGAGATAGTCCCGAGTAAGACAGCCCTCACTTCAGACACCAGCCACAGTTCAGGGGTCTCTGGGCCATCCACCCAATCACCTATTAATGATAAATTGGGGGAGGGAGTCCTATGAACCCCTCAGATTTGATAAAATGCTGGAACAACTAACAAAACTTGGTAAAGTGCTATGCTTATAATTACAATTTTATTTTAAAGGACACAAATCAGGACCAGCCAACTGAAGAAACACATAGGGCAAGGTCTAGGAGCATTGTAAATGTAGAGCTTCTATGTCCTCTCTGCGTGGATGCAGGGCACATCATCCTCCCAGCGAACTGATGTTCAGAATTTCACTTGAGTCTCTGTGCATAGTTTCTGTTGGGGTTTCATCTGAGGGCTTCGTTGGTTGCATCTTTGGCTGCATGAGTGAACTCAGTCTCCAGCAGCCCTCTCCTCCCTGGGGGTCCGGCTGATACCATGTTGCTCGAGGCCCAGATCTTCTAATCCCATGGGCTGCAGTGCTGGCAAGGCCAGCCCCGTTCTGGGACCATCCAGAGGCCCACTGTGAGTCCCCTCATGAGTATAAACTCAGGTGTGGTCTAAGGGGCCCACCAGAAACAACAAAGATACTCCCATCACTGGAGAAGTTCCAGGGGTTTAGAAGCTCCCTTCCAGGAACTCAGGACAAAGACCAGACAAATCCTTTATTTTAAAACAATGACTGATGACTTACTCTTTATTATTCCCATGTGTGTCTTTGAATTCTGGTATTTTTAGTGGGAGAGCAAATGAATAGATAAATTAAACTAAGGAAGTCAGTAAAGATCAGTTATTGAGGACACTTAACCCAATGGAGAATATAATGGGCGGCCCAGGGCCCCACTCTCCATAACTGTAATTTTACCTTTAAATACCGCTGAGTGCCAGGGGCTAGCACTGTCATTTTCAGCGCATTCTCTAGAGATTGTTGACCAGCCCCTGGTGCTCATCCCATGCCCAGGCCACTACTTGCCTAACACTGTAGGTAACAGGCAACCTAATTAATTGCCCCAGGGGCTCTCAAAAAGGTAAAGTAAACCTGTGAACTAGGCAGGAAGTTGTGGAGTTTCGGGTCAACTGGACAAAGTGTGTCTAGCTGAAGGGCTTTCAAAATGGAGGAAACATATGGAAGGGCAAGGGGAAGGAAGAAACAAACCATGTGCTATCCAAACAAAACAGATCCTAGATTTGACTCGTTTCAGAGGTCTGGAGAGTTCTCATGGACTGCCACTTGCAGCCACTATTCCTGTTTTAACAGTGGAACCTGTTGGTTAGATAAATAAATAAGCCAAGGCAGCCTTTGGAATGGGAAAGGATATTTGCAGATGGCATATCTGAAAAAGGGTTAGTATCCAAAATCTATAAAGAACTTATCAAGCTCAACACCCAAAAAACAAATAACCCAGTTAAGGAGTGGACAGAAGGAAAAAATAGGCATTTTTCCAAAGAAGACATCCAGATGGCCAACAGACACATGAAAAGATGCTCGATACCACTCATCATCAGGGAAATGCCAGTCAAAACCATGATGAGTTATCACCTCACACTTGTCAGAATGGCTAAAATTAACAACACAGGAAACAACAGATGTTGGCGAGGATGCGGAGAAAGGGGAACCCTCATCCATTGTTGGTGGGAATGCAAACTGGGGCAGCCACTCTGGAAAACAGTATGAAGGTTCCTCCAAAAGTTAAAAATAGAGCTACCCTACAACCCAGTAATTGCACTACTAGGTATTTACCTAAAGGATACAAAAATACTAATTCAAAGGGATACATGCACACGATGTTTAAAGCAGCATTATCCACAATAGCCAAATTATGGAAAGAGCCTAAATGTCCAACAACGGATGAATTCATAGAGAAAATGTGGTATATATACAATGGAGTATTATCCATAAAAAAGAACGAAAGCTTGCCATTTGCAGTGACATGGATGGAGCTAGAGTGTATTATGCTAAGCAAAATAAGTCAGAGAAAAAGTGTGCACGCACACACACACACACGCACACACGCACACACACCCCAGAGCCAGAACTAGGGCCCACACTACCTTCCTTTTCCTCCAAGACTTTCATGCTCTCAAAACCCAGGCTTTGGAACTGGTTCCTCTCAGCTCTCAATGGTTTCAGTGCTTTGCCCTTTCGATGCAGTATTGCTTTTGTTTGGGACACATGGTGCTCTTTCTGTTCTCGCAAACAGAATTACAGAACATGGCAAAGCAGCCAAGGTGTAGTAGCTTTATCATGTCAGAAGAAAAGGTTTAGTTGATCCAAGAGGTGAGGCGTGGTGAGAATATGTGCAGAAATCAACCCACCTGACTCATGAGCCATTGTCAGCGACTCTCCCATGGCTTTCACAGACAGATCAGTGACTGCTTTGTTCTCTGCTTGTAACCCTACTTTTCTTTTTCTGAAGATGTGGGAGAAGGCCATCAAACTGAGCAAAGAGTTGGCTGAGACCTATGAGAGCAAAGTATTTGACTACGAGGGCCTCGGCAACCTGCTGGTGAGTCTGGGTCAGAATGTGTCAAGTGTCTAGCAGGGGTGCTAGAATTTGTGTTCGCAAAAATGTTTTTGTACATTTGAGAGAGTCAAGATAAACGGTGTTCTTTACAGTGGAAAAGCAAACCTTGCTTGAAAGAAAAATGAAAAAAAGATGAGGTCCAAAAGGTGTTATCATTATTCCTCCAAATTATCTTTGATAAAGGGCTCAGGACCGTTGCTGACAGACCCCTCTCCCTTCTCTGTGCATTTTGTTTCCCTAGAGTAGGGACCCTCCATATTCCTGACCCATCTTCTCTTTACCCTCTCAGTTACTCTGCCTTCTGTGAACACTGTCCATATTTCAAATACTTTCTGACATCTTCTGTTCATCAGAATTACTTGTTCAGTGGTCCGCATCCTCAGGGTCCTGCTGAATGAATGGACTGCTAATCTTTGAGCCTTGTTTTTTGTTTTTTTGTTTTTTTCTACCTCATGCACATTTTGGTAAGTTGTTAAATGCTTCTGCTGGATCTTGATTCTCAAATTTTCTTCTCCCAAAATGTCACTGGGGTGCTGTTTTTTTTTACAGTTCCATGAACTTGTGTGTTATGCCCGGCCACTGGCACAGGTCAACTGTTTAAAAACAATAGAGCAAAACAAAAGTAATCCTCTGAATGTCCAGTGGTAGGCCAACACACATCACATTTGATAATTTTTAGTAGTGGAATCACAAAAGGTCAGGTCACCCGTCGTTATGTAATAATACAGTTGGCCCTTGAACGGTGCAGGGTGGGCAGCTTAGGGGTGCCAACCCCGCCCTCCACAGTTGAAAATCCGCATATAACTTTTGACTCCCCCAGAACTTAACTACTCATAGCCTATTGTTGACTAGAAGCCTCACTGATAACATAAACAGTTGACAACACATATTTTGTATATGTATATACTGTGTTCTTATAATAAAGTCAGCTGGAGAAAAATGTTAAGAAAATTAAAAGGAAGAGAAGATATTCCTGTACTATATACTGTAGTTATCAAAAATATCTGCATGTAAGTGGATTCATCCATTTTAAACACACGTCATTCAAGGGTCAAGTGTAGCTTCTTTGAGGGGAGAGTTTATAAGATCACTTTGAAAAGAAGTTGCCAGTGTGGTGTACCAAGTCCTGCTATCACACACACAAAATCACTTCTTAGTTTCATAAACTAAATGGAGCCGTTAGTGATATAACACGTTACCCTGCTAAGAAAACGTGCTAGAAACCTTCACCTAAATAAAGTTAGTAATACAGTCATGGGACCGTTGCGAGAGGGGCCTAGGGACATGCCCCGAGGACCCCTGTCTGGCTACCTGTTTTGCTTTCTTTAAGGCTTACTCTCAGCCCTGGCTGGGAAACCTGTTCCCATGGGAAGGAGTAAAGATAGGGCTGGGACCAGACGTTGAAAACGAGAACATCACCACCACCTTCTGCGCACTTGTAGCTGAACCAAAGACTTTAATCCAAACCACCTGTGTGAACCAGAAAGTTCTTTATCTTCGTTTCTCATGTGTGTCTGTTTAAGTGCAATCACCCTCTGCGAATCTCAGAAAGGGCTTTTTAACCTTTTAGGGGTCCTGAACCCTCTTCAGGACACTGGTGAAAGCTAACACTGCCTCTCTCCTCAGTGGAACACACATGCGTGCATCTTCCCACGGGCAACTCCAGAGATTGCCAGACCCTCCAAAGCTCATTCACGGACCCAGGTCCAAACCCTTCAATCCAAGAAAGTAACTTCTTGGCCTACAAGATATTTTCCAAAGATTTTTCATGTGCCTGTTGGCCCATGGGAAACAACAAAGCAAATAGTCTGATCTTCCCCACCCCTCAGTGGTGCCCTTGTAACCTCCCTGTGGAATGTCTTGTTTTGTTTTCCAGAAAAAAAGAGCCTCGTTTTATGAGAACATCATTAAAGCAATGAGGCCTCAGCCTGAATACTTTGCTGTTGGATACTACGGACAGGGCTTTCCTTCTTTCCTCCGGGTAAGAAACCTCGGGGTGGTCCTCCGAGCCATTAAGCCATGCAGTCTGAAGGAGCGAAGGTCTTCATCTCTTTTCCAGATGGGCCTAGTGTGTTAGCAGCTGGAGGCCCATGTTCTCACTGTGGGAGGTCGGGGAGGGAAAGCACTTCCTGCGTGGCCGTCCTCTTCACCCCACATCCCAACCTCGGGTATTCTGGCAGCTCCTTTGTAAAATGACTTTTCCCAGGTGGAATGAAAAAGGGAAAAACAGAACCATCGCCTCCACGGCTCTGCTGCTACAGGTCAGGCTGGGGAAACGTGTGGATTGATGTATTTAGTTGTTTATTTTATTTCCAGCCAGAGCCAGTTGGAAAGCAAATATCCCGAGGACAAGACTATAGAAGTTTCACAAAAATAAAAACAGGTGTTGTAATAGTGAGAAGGACCATGTTTTTCTTCCTTCTCAAAATTTTCTATAATGTGATACTGATTTTAAAATCTAAAAAACAAACAAAATCTTATTTTTTCCCCACACAAAAAGGGAAGCCGCTGTAGAGCTGACTGTGTTTAAACATATTACCCGTTTTCCTTCCTCTGATTTAAGAAAAAGTGAGAAAGGAAGTACTTTACATTCTTCCTAGTGCCCAGTGAGAGGTCACTCATTCATTCAGTAGCTGTGTACTGAGTGCCTGCTGTGTGCCAGGCACATACGAGGCAGATTCGGATCAGATATGGTCCTTACTCTCATGGAATTTACAGCCTCACAGGTGTAATGTTAATTAAATAATCACGCAAACGAATGGGAATTGAAACTGACCAAGAAAGATTTTCTGTGCCATAAGAGTTGGTTAACCAGGGAGTATTTATCCAAGTATCATAAAACTACGTTCACATGAAAAAAAAATTGCACGTGAATGTTTATTATTTATAATCACCAAAGACTGGATACAACTCACGTGTCCCTCCATTGGTGAAGGGATACACAAACTGGGATAGCCGTACAAGGGAATACTACTCAGTAATAGAAAGGAATAAACTCCTGATACACACAAGCATGTGGACGAGTCTCGGATGCATTGTGCTAAGTACAAGACCTGAGACCATAAAGTCTGCATACTCTGTGATTTTATTTCTATGGCATCTGGCCAAGCCGGCACTTACAGTAGGGGTGGAAAGCAGAGGAGTCGTCCTCTCGTCGTCGTGGGGGAGGGTTGGGCTTCAGAAGTTCAGAAGGGCATGGGGAGGTTGGTGGTGGTGGCGAAAGTGTTCCGTATTTTGATTGTGATCGTGGTTATGTTTGTCAAAACTCACAGAATTTTACACTAAAGAGGGTAGGTTTTACTATATGTAAATTATGCCTGCATTTTTTTAAAACTCAGAAAAGACTTCCCAGGGAATTTCTGCTTCGGCTGCAATTTGAAAGTTGAGCTTGGAGTGACAGAGATAAAGGTGGTAGGAGAAAAACACTGCAGGCAGAGAAAGGGGCAGGCGAGCGTGTGGCAGGGCCTGGGAATGGAAGACCAGTGTGGCAGGAACAGAGGGACTGGGGCGAGTGGGGAGTTGAGGCACGACGTGTGGGGAGAGCACACAGGGCGGGGCTCTGGGGCTGCCCTGGCTGTGTTGTCAGTACCCCACAAGCAGGAAGGAGCCGTTGCGGACTCAAGTGTGTTGGCAAAATCATTATCTGGCTGGTACAGATGATGGTTGGGTATGCACAGCTAAGCCAGTTAGAGACTATTACAGACATTAAAGGAAGGGGTGGCCAGTCGTCCTCGGGAAGTGGCTTTAGGAAAAAGCTGGAAGGATTTCGAATGATAAAGTAACAGTATTTGATGGTTGTTGTTGGCATATGTGGGTGAGGAAGGAGGGAGGTGGCAAGAGTGGTTTCTAGGTTTCTGGCTACATAACTGGAAGGGCTGTGGAGCCATCCACTAAGACAGCAATACTGGAAAATGGAGTCATGGTAGAGAGATTCAGTCCATTCATTGAATAAATATTTATTGAGTTCTTACTCTGTGCCTTGCTGTATTTTGGCATGGGGGCACAGTCCAAAACACCCCAAATCCTTGAAATTTTGGAGCTTATATTCTAGCTTGGAGACACACAAAAAGTAAGTCACACATTTAGTATGTCCGATGGCGTAGAACAATGTCCGCATCCCATGTAGACATCCATATGTATCATGGAGAAAATGTCGGGGCGGGTGAAGAGAGAGGCCGGTCGTAGGGGTGGAGCTGAAATTCTAAATAGAGTGAATGAGAAAGACCTCAATAAGAAAATGACGTTTGAGCAAAAACCTGAAAGAAGTGAGGGAATAAGCAAGGGGGGCCGTCAAGAGATAAGAGGGGGGGCCAGGCAGTGAGTTCAGCAGGTTCAAAAGCTGTGAGGCTGGAGGAGTGTGAAGAAGAGGGCAAGTAGAGAATGGGGGGCAGGTGGCTTGGGGTCCCGGATCGCAGATAGCCTTTCAGATCTTTATGCATTGTGAAAGTGGGTTGGGCCATACTCGGTGTGAGGTAACGTGGAACAACCAAAAGATGGGAGTCAGCAATTTGAAACATGGACCGGGAACTCAAAGGGAAAGTTCCAGACTGGAGATAAAGTTGGCGGGTTATTCGCATGTGGAGGAGAGAGTGCGGGGAAAGAGAACGGAGCACCAGGAGGAGAGGGTCTGGGAAGGAGCCTTGCAGTAGGTTCTAGACTGAGATTGGCAGTCGCGGTGCTCCAGTCCCAATAAGGCAGTGGTGCCTGCCATGTGTGCATGTGTGTGTGTGACTGCTGTGTCACGTGAAATAGGCGACGTGAGCTGGAGACAGCACTGGTTCAGGGCAAAGGTTAGACTTCCGATCTGAAGTCATCCCATCATCTGCTGGGTGACGATAGAATTTTGACCAAGTCATGTAACCTCCAAGTTTTCCGACGTATAAGTTACAGAAATCCTGCCCACCTCACAGGGCTGCTTCAGAATTAAATAAATGGCATACAGGAGTTTTTAGAAACTGTAAAGTGGTTTGTGGATGTTAGGTGTTGTCAGCGTGCGCTGAAAAATATAAAAGCCTCTGCACGATGTAACCTCCATGTCCTTCTGTGTTATGGACCATTTCCCCAAACTCAGAATATCTAAAATCGTGTTGTCCTCTTCCCCCCTGCCTCAGCCAGGCCTCCTCCTTCCCTGTTTCTGTCAGGGGCACCACTGCTTCTCCTGCTCTGGGCCCAGCAAGCTCAGAATCCTCGGTGATTCTTCCCAGCTTCTTTGCCCTTCACCAGACACCAGGGTCAGAGATCCAGCTTCTCCTTCTCCCACCAGCTTCTCCTGCCTGGGGTTCCTACAGTTGGACGTACAGCCCAGTGTCTGCTGAGGCTGTCTACACTACTGCTTCCATCATGTGGCTCCCTCCTTCTAGAACCTGCAGTGAATTCCTGGGGCCTTGGGAACTGGTGCCTGCCTCTCAGTGTTCTGTCTCGTCCAAGCCTATTTTCTTCTACCTCAGTTCCATACTTTCTGCCCTGTGGCCCTGTCCTTCCTTTCACTCATCCTGCTGGTTGTCCTCCCCTTCTCTTTTCCTCTCCTTACCCTGTCTGTCCATCTGGGCCCAGTCAATGCCATGTTTTCCTCGACGCCTCTCTTTCAATCCGTGCTAGTCTATGCTGACCTTGTGCTTGTCTGCTTCCGTTCAGACTGTTGTCCACATCCCACAATTAGTGCTGCTTATAGTCTGCTTCCTTACCTACCACAGCTTGGCCTGAATGATGGAATTGCATAAAGCATGGCTGAGTCATATAAATCTTTCCCAGCTTGGAACAATTTCATCATCTATTGCAAAAGACCAGGCAATTTTTCCTGCCGTCAGTGTTTATCCTGGAAGGTATATTGCCTTCCTGTTACTTATATTAGATAAACTATCATACTTACTTGTTTTCTGTTTCTGTCCACCAGAAGGTGAGCTTTGTGAGAGTAGGGTTGTCATTATATCCCTAGTGTCTTAGCGTATCTGCTATTTGTCCAATACACATTTGCTAGATGAACGGACGGGTGGTTTTTAGAAACATTTTCCAGGACCATATGGGCCTAAGGTTTAGTTAAAAAATGGATCATGCATGGGCTGTCAGTGCCAAGTACTCATCTGAGCGATCATCAGACGAGCAGGAACCTTTGAAACATGGCTACATTTGAACTTGCGTGGGCAACAGCAGCTATGAGTCAAATTACTCCTCTGCCTGGAGCCTAGGAAATTTCTTTCTAAAAACATCCAATTTTATTAATTTTATTAAACAGAAAAAGAATGTAGATTAGAAGGGAGAGAATAGGATTTAGTGCATTTATATTCTGTGGGCCTTTGACGTTGCCATCCACAGTGATTTTCAGGGTTGATATAATAACTGCTGTACATTATTCCTGTTCTCTGCTAATGGAGATGTGTGCTGTGGACGCTCTTCACGCTTTCCTGTTCTCCAGGTCAGCACCGCTCCAACGGCTCATCTACAACTGAATCATGATAAGATGAGGGAGGGCTTGCGAGTAAAGTACATTCATGCACTTCCTTCCTTTGTTGAGAATGTCTTGCTGTGAAAAAAATCAGCTAAATTCAACAGCATGCCTGGTGACATCGTGGATCTATGTTAGGGCACAAGCTCTTCTCCCTGTGAATCAGTGTAGACCATTTGCAGACCAGCGGTGGCCGTGGGGCCGCACTGTGAGAAGCACCGCATCAGCTTTAGGCCGATGACTTATCTCCCCCAAGAAACCATGAGCTCTTACCAGACATGATGGTTGCAGTGGGGCGTGTAGTAGGTATTCAGTGAGAGCTTGCTGGCGGATGCACTGAAGCCCGGGAGGGCTGCGGCTCCCTCAGCACCAGGATCTCCAGTTGTCCTTTCACTCTTCATATGTAACCACTCCCCTCGCTGTTTCTCACCTGCAGAACAGAATCTTCATCTACCGGGGGAAGGAATATGAGAGGCGAGAAGACTTCAGCCTGAGGTTGCTGACCCAGTTCCCGAATGCTGAGAAGATGACCAGCACCACGCCCCCGGGAGAGGACATCAAGTCGTCCCCAAAGCAGTGTATCCTCACCTTGTGGAGACATGGCCCGGCCCAGCCAGAGAAGCTAAGGGTTCGGTCCCGTCTCTGCACTCGGATATGTCCTGTCCTCTGACCCCTCATGTAACCGTTTGACTCAGTTTCCCATTCTGTGTAAAAGCTTTGGGACCCTAGCGTCCTTAGTTCATGGTTATGAAGTAAAAGAGGAGATAAGGAAATCTTGAATATGAAAGGATATGTTTTTTAGCTGTATGGGGAGCTTGAGGAGGACATAGACTGTTCAGAATTCTGGATTGTGGAGAAAGATGTATAGCTTTTCTTTTGTAACATTCAATGACTTATTGAATGACTTAGTGAATAACATTGAATGACTTATTGAAAAATTAATTACATGCTTTCTTAAAAAGAAAACAAGAACAGACACTAAGAGCTCCATAACAAAATTATTTTTAGAATTTTTTCTTGTGTTTTATGCTTAAAATAAAGATGCTTCAAAATTGAACACTATTCAAAGAGAGGTAAGGTAGATAAGCCAGAGCCAGCATGACAGGGTCACGGAGTGACAAGAGAACGGGCTCTGGAGCTGAGGTGCCTGGCTTCGAGTCTCAGCTCTACCACTTACTGTGTCACTTTGAGCATGTTCCTTAATTTCTCGTGCCTCGGTTTTCCCATCTGTAAAATGGGGATGATGTTCATCCTTTCTCACGGAGTTCTTGTAAAGAGCGCGTATACGTCTGTCAAATATTAGGAACAGTGCTTGGTACATAATACAAATCCAATATATATTGGCCATTATTATACATATAGGTTGGTAAGTAGCTCTAGAAAGATTGACAGTAATAATAGCAGACCAGTAGACAGGCACACCTTTGAAAGAACAGCAGCCTGTTAATATGTAGCAGATGCTTAGAAAAGAATGGTCTTCCAGGATAAATCCTTGTTTGGGTTATGTGGGTTCAGAAGACAACGGCGGTGCCTTCGTGGTGTGGGAATGACAAGAGGTCTTCAAGAACTGGATTTAGGATTTCCTGTGGCTGGGCCCTCAGTCCTTTCTGCCTCGTCCCTTGACCTTTCCCAAACGGCTTCCTTCCTCCAGGCCGTGGTTTCTCATCCATGAGGTGTGAGTCTGTTTTCCCTAAACACCCAGTAGTACTTCTGGGAGGATCAAAATAAAAAGGTCATTTCTGTGAAAATGCTCTGTCAGCTAGACCAGTGTAAGGCACAGCCCAGTGGTCCTCAGATTTTCTTACGCGTGAGACTCCCCACGGAGGGATTCTAAATCAGCAGCTGTGAATTCTCATTGTGTGTTTCTGAGTGAGCGTCCTGTAGTGCTGGTGCTCCGGGGGCTGTGCACCACCCAGAGACGCTGGCACTCGCTGTTCTGTCCCCACCCAGGGCCTTCACCTTGACTTTAAATGCTGTAGATTTTGAAACAGTATATCTGCACTGGCGAGGACAAAAAAGTCATTATTAAAAGAAAATAATCAAGTCAGAGAGACAGGTACCCCCCCCCCCCAGCTGGATTTGAAGCCTGACTTCACCATGTCCCAGGTGCGCGCTCCGGGTTTTCTCAGAGCCTCAGATTCGTCGTCTGGAAAAGGAGAGTCATAACATCTGCCTGTTGGTGGTTGTGTTTATTGCTGGCCGGAACATACTGAGAACCTAGTTCAGTGCCCAGCCTTGGCCCCGCATCAACAAGTGATACCCACAGATGGCAGAAGTTCCCACGGCACAGGTTCTGGGGTCCGGCACTTTCAGAGGCATACCTGTCGGAAATGACTTAAAACTGTTCCGAATCCCTCTTCCCCCGATAGTTCATCGATGCCTGTTTTCCTATGGCAAGGTTGCCTGCCAGGTGTCTGACCAAAAACCGTCCTAGGATTATGACTTACTAAGGCATTTGGGGAACCCTGTTTTCAGTGCCGTGCCGGCATTCGGTGAAAAGGAGTACTTCAAGCAGGTACCATTTCCATCTGCAAAGCAGGAGGCCCGGGTGGTGCGTTCTGCCTGGGACGGCTTCATGGCCCAGCCCCTCGCCCTTCCTTAACCATCTCCTCAGACATGCAGTGTTTCACCGTAAAGCCGGTGATGAGCCTCCCGCCCAGCTACAAGGACAAACCAGTTCCAGAGCAGATCTTAAAGTAAGTGGGGTTGTTTGTTTCTTTTTAAAAACATTTTCTAACACATTTTATCTAGAAAAGCATCAAAACCAAAGCTTTGGGGCTCTTGGGTGGCTCAGTCGGTGAAGCATCTGACTCTTGATTTCAGCTCAGGTGATGATCTCAGGGTGATGAGATCGAGCGGAGTCCGCCTGATTCTCTCTATCCCTTTGCCCCTCCCCGCCCACACTCTAAATAAATAAGTAAATAAAATCTTTAAAACCAAAGTCTTAAGCTCATTTGGAAGACCTTCTTAAACCTCTGGGGCTGCTTTAACAGGATCGCGCAGACTGGGTGGGTGGCTTATAAACAACACATTTATTTCTCACGGTTCTGGAGGCGGGGGACGTCCAAGGTCAGGTGCCAGCACATTTGGTGTCTGGTGAGGCCCTGCCTCCTGATTCACAGACACTGACTTCTCTGTGTGTCTTCACATGGCAGAGGGGGCGACAGAGCTCTCTGGGGTTTCTTTGATAAGGGTACTCCTCTCGTTTATGAGGGCTCCATCCCATGACCTACGTGCCTGCCGCAGACACTACTTCTAGTCCCATCGCGGGGAGCAGGATTTGCACACGTGAATTTTGGCATTCAGACCACACCGCAGCAACTCTTGATTCTATTTTCAGTATAAAATAAGAGCTTGGTAACTCAAAAGGGATTTGGGGGTCTTGGGGTTTTGTTTTTAGGCAGACAGATGGAAATCAGGAATTTCACTGTTAGGTTTCAGATCTTCTGGATCTTATTTCCACTCAGAACCACTCACTGAGGAGTGACTCACCTCACCTTGCCTGGTCCCGTGATCAAAGGCCTCGTTCTTTTTTCCTGAGAAGCTAAAATACTAGTAGGATTGATAGAATTGTGATAAAAATATACAAATGAAATCACAAATGGGGATATAAATACATATACCTTTTTAAATGGTGAGCTGTGGACTGGATTCGTAAATAATAAAGATGTGCAATAAATTCAAATTGTGCACCTCCTCCAGCCTTCATTGCGGAGACTGTTTTGAGGTCGCTTAGTGGATAAGACTTGGTCTGTGTAAGATGTGGTCCAGGTTTTACTGAAGTCTGATCAAGGACTGCTTATTCTAAGAGAGAAACTACAGCATGTGGCCATGTCTTTCTCCAGTTACTACAGAGCCAATGAAGTGCAGCAGTTCAGATACTCCAGGCCATTCCGGAAAGGAGAGAAAGATCCAGACAATGAATTTGCTGTGAGTCCCCCCCTTTCCCTCTAAAACAAGGTAAAGTCGGCTTTCCCCCTAACCAACGCAGACGGCAGAAACGATGGCAGCCTGGGGGCAGGGGTGCTGTGCGCTTACTACCTAGACAGCGGGCCATCTCAGTGGAGAACTCTAGACCGGAGCCTACCCCAAAACGGGGCTCCACTGTTACGCTCCTGTGTTGCTGCCGGTATGACCTGAGCAAGTCCCGCCTCTCGGGACCTCACACGTCCCCTCTAGAGGGTGAGAGGGCTCAAGTAGGTGATCCCTTGCAGTTTTAAACATCCAGAATCCTCTGACTATGGCCCGTTCACCAAGGAAGCATTTGGGAATAGAATCTCCCTGACCTCAACCAGGGAGCATTGCCATTTTGCCTGGGAACTGACATTTGCGTTTTCCTTCTGCCAGACCATGTGGATCGAAAGGACCACGTATACAACTGCATACACCTTTCCTGGGATTCTCAAGTGGTTTGAAGTCAAACAAATTTCAACGGTGAGTCATTTGAAATTGGAACTCAGAAAATTCTTTGTGTCTCCAGATAGAATAAGAGCCTTTGTTAAGCGCTCCTCCAGTTCTCACTAGCTCGGCCAGCCTCCTCTGGCCAACTTTGTTTTCCAAAAGAGAAATAAAAGGCATGCTTGTCTAATAGAACTCCTTTGTACAACTGATGTTACAACACCAACCCTGAAGGTTCCTCACAGTGAATGACTCTTTCATGAGCGAATGAGTCTCCTCATGATCCTGCCAGTCTACCAAACCATTTTCGGAATGTCTCCTTTGAGTTTGCTGTCAATCACATTCTCTCCCAAAACGTTTGCTCTTCTTTCGTTTGTGCTAATCGCATCACCAGTCCCCCCAGACACTTCCTTCTCCATCCCTCCCCAAAGCTGCCCCTTTTACCTTTCTAATACTTACTAAATCTGTTCTCTTTACTTCCAGCTGTCCTACTACTGTACCCCATTTTAGTCCCTCATTCATCTCTGGTGGACGCCACGGAAAGAGCCCCCTCATTGGCCTCCTACCTTGACCTTCACAGGCCTGTTTTCCTCACAGCCTCCGAGCATGAGTTCCACAGTGAAAAGCTGACCCAGTCCTTCTCATGCTTAAAACCTTGCCGTGGCTCCCCAGTGCCTAGAGCATAAAGCCCCTGTTCCTTAGCACATGCTTGCAGAGTCCTTGTGACTCAGCTCTGCCACCTCATTTCCTATGGAATCTTCTGGAACTAAACTGCTCGTTCCATGTTATTTCAACCCTCCATGACAGTGGGGCATTTTCTTTGCCCGAAATGCTACTTCTCAACCTAACTACCTCCCGTCGAAATTCATGTTAGGTACCAGCTTCACCTGGAAGCCATCTCTGAAACTCCCTAGGTGGGGTTAGATGCATTTTCCCTGTGCTCCGCCGCAACCTGGGCTTATTTCTAACAAGTTACTCCCATACTTACATGTCTTGAGACCCCCACTATAAAACTGTAGGCTCCTCACAGCCACGAATTATATCTTAGTCACTGTTGTGACTGTGGAGCATAGCACAGTACTTGGCATGTAATATACTTTCAAGAAATACATCTTGAACGAATCCGAACTGAACTTTCATGTGTTCCATACCACTAGTAATAAATTATTATTTTTCAAGTATGAATATGATTTTTGGACAGAGACTTTTGGCATCGAGGCTGTGGTAGGCGGTCATGCTGGCTGGCAGTGGGTAAAATGAAGAAGGCGATCTTTCTTGAGACCTGGCTTTGAAGATGTTTCCACAGGAGTTGGTCTTCTCAATCTGTATTGAATCTTACTTCATTTTCATCCAAAATTCAGCTTGAATGTTCTAATACATCTTCTTATTTCTGACTTCTTTTAACCACAGAACCCATACTAAGGTGACTTATGTATGGTTTGAATGTATGGCTTCCAAAGTCACTTCCCTTTTCTCATGGAAGAAGCATCAAACCTCTTGCCAGGAAACATTTTGGGTGCTGCAGAAGTATGTGGGATCAGATAACCCATTACTGTGTTGTCATTGATCTTCTCAGAAATCTCTGAGGAAGCCCTGCCTAAAAATCAATTGTTATTACAGCTCCAATTTGTTTTTTCAAAATTTCTGTAGACACTTTGCACCAAGAAATAATCCTCACTATAGCTCTAATTTTTAGGCCACCCTTGTACGTCCTAAGATTTTATTTTATTTTTATTTTTATTTTTTTTAAGATTTTTATTTATTTATTCGACAGAGATAGAGACAGCCAGCGAGAGAGGGAACACAAGCAGGGGGAGTGGGAGAGAAAGAAGCAGGCTCATAGCAGAGGAGCCTGATGTGGGGCTCGATCCCATAACGCCGGGATCACGCCCTGAGCCGAAGGCAGACGCTTAACCACTGTGCCACCCAGGCGCCCCACGTCTTAAGATTTTAAATAGCTTGTTTCGCAACTTAGCAAAACCATTTCCAGTAAGTGTGGTATCCAGATAAACAGAACCTTGACAAGCAAAACTTCACTCTTTTATAGCTTGGGGTGACTTTTGTACCTTTTAAAAGAGAACACTTAGGATTTTTTTCCAGCTTTGCTGTGAGCTCACAAAATGCCCTTCCTCTCCCTTGTCCTCTGTCACAGGAGGAAATCAGTCCCCTGGAGAATGCCATAGAAACCATGGAGCTCACCAATGAGAAGATCAGCAACTGTGTTCAGCAGCATGCCTGGGACCGAACCCTCTCTGTGCACCCTCTCTCCATGCTGCTCAGCGGCATCGTAGACCCGGCTGTCATGGGGGGCTACTCCAACTACGAAAAGGTGAATCCCGTGTGTCTCCATGTCTCTCTCTGTGGCACCGTGTAGCCAGTGAATTCGTTTCTTACAGGTTCCCTGAGAGATTTTTTTACTCTGCCCTCTTTATGAATGGGCAAGTGAAATTAATGAAAAGTGTGTCCTTGACCTCACATATCCTGGCAACCTAGCAACCCAGCCAGGGTTAGGCCACGGCCTGGTAAGCAGTCACTGAAAGATCAATCTAGTATACCACGTCTGGTTGATTTACCTGCTGTTCTCTCGCCCCTGAGAGGTAGAAAGCTTACAGGTGGACCCAGAGCTGAGGATGTTCTGGCAGCGAAGAAGCATCTGTGGGAGAGACAGAGCTGCGCTCTAGTTAAAATGAGCTTCTAGGAACGCCCACCCCAGTTTGGTGTGCCGTAGGTTGTTTGGACAAACGCTGGCCCTGCCTGCCCAGTTAAATTAGTTCAACTAAGTGTCATATTTTGTATTCTGGAAAAACAAGAAAAGAGCGCTCACCAGATGTGAATCCATTGCATGGGGTTTGAATGTAGCACCATTTAAAATGGAAGTAATGGGAGCGCCCAGGTGGCTCAGTTGGTTAAGTGTCTGTCTCTGGCTCGGGTCAAGGTCCTGGGGTCCTGGGATTGAGTCCCACATGAGGCTCCCTGCTCGGTGGGGAGTCTGCTTCTCCCTCTCCCTCTCCCTCTGTGCTATCCCGCTCTCTCTCAAATAAATAAAATCTTTAAAAATAAATAAATAAATAAAATGGAGGTGATGTATTCGGTAGGTAGCATTCGGTTAAGTGTAATTAATCGAGGCAGGATTTTTAATTGTTCAGCTGTTTTCAGTGGCTAAGTAATTTTGGAGTCCTCTTCCTGATCAAATAAACATTTGGCTACCCCACCCCTGTGGTAGCCTGGAGAGTGAGTGGGAAGTGATGGAGGTGGACAGGAAGGGTGGGCGGACGTTCAGTGGGCCAATTCTCTTCTTTCCATTTGTGCACCAAGACCAGGGGCGTTAGAATCAGCCATGCCTGTGGCCCAATCCCGGCTTCCCATTGGCCACTGTGTGCCCTTGGGTGGGATACTTCACCTCTCTGAGTGCCAAGCTTCGTACCTGAAAAAAGTGAGGAGCCCGGGAGCGGCTGGTAGCTGAGGAAGGCATCACGTGTGTAACGAACATCGCAGAACACTTGCCATACAGTTGAGGCTTGCTGAGGGTTGGTTTTCTTCCTCTCTCCTGTCCACTTGGAGCCAAATGTGATCTGAACGTCCTCCCTGACTGAGCAGGGCTGCCAGTGCTCTGTGACTGCTGTCGTAACCATCTTTCCCATCAACCTTTGCACCTTCCTCAGGCTTATGACCCTTAGCAGCTGGGAAGGAGTCCACACCAGAGGTCACTTCTAGTGTGCCCATGCCGGGTGTCAATAATCCCCAGTGTCATCACAAAATTTAATGTAAAACTAGGATCCAGAATATAATACTTTTTTATACTGTAGTGATTTGGGTGTGTGTTTTTTCATATAAGCTACGCTATCTAGTACTAATCTTCATGTGTTTTTCCAAGTGTTATTATTTTGTTTTACAGAATGCCCCTGAACTCAAATCCAGACATGTCAATATCTGTGATGAATAGTATGTAATTTCATATGAAGGTTTTTTCCAATATCATTGTCTTCTCATTGAAATTTTTTAAAAAAGGGAAAGTAGGGTGTGTAAACTAATAAATTTCAAGACCTTTATCTTAAAAGACTAGTTTGTACTTTTAATTAATATGTATGAGTTTGTACATTTCTAAACGTAAAAAAGAAGTAAACTCATTGATCACCCCCATTGCAGTTCGTTGGGGGACTCCATCATCACCTACCTATACAGGTGACCTGTCCTAAAGCAGCCCGTTGATCATTGCCTGCGTGATAGGGATGCAAGAGCTGTTTGCTGTAATTCATCAGCCCCTTTCTGTTGAGAGGCAGGACTCTCCTAAGAAAGTTGAATTTCAGAGCACCCTGCTCCAATATTTCTTGACTCAACCGATGTTTTGGGAATTTCAGTGCATTTTACCTTATATCAAAAAAAATTTTTTTAACTTTTGAAGGTTTAAACTGCTTAAAGGTGAAGGTGGATGAAGGTTTAAGCAATACGACTTTTTCACTCATTTCTCTCTAAACATGAATCTGGCTAGACGGAGAGCTCTCCGGATGTGCTGTCCTGCTTCCTGTTTGTGATCCTTGGCCTGCCCGCCTGCATATATTTGTATCCCTTGTTGTGTTCCTTTGCTGGGGCTGCCAGAACAAAGGCGCACGCAGGGTGGCGTAAAACAATAGAAATATATTGCCTCACAGTTCCGGAGCCCGGTCGTCTGAAATCCAGGTGTCAGGAGTCTTGATTCCCTCGGAGGGCTGTGAGGAAGAATCTGGTCCCACGTCTCTCCTGGTTCCTGAGGGGTCAGCGAATATTCCTTGTTTTATAGATGACCAGATGACCGTGTTCTCTTTGTGCCTCTTCACAGTGTGTTCTCCCTGTGTCTAAACTTCCCCTTTTTATAAGGACTTCAAATATATTGAATCAGGCACCTGGGAGCTTAGTGGGTGAAGCCTGTGCCTTCGGCTCAGGCTCGTGATCCCAGGGTTCTGGGATCAAGCCCACGGTTGTCGGGCTCCCGCTGAGCAGCGAGCCTGTTTCTCCCTCTCACTCTGTCCCTCCCCCCACTCATGCTCACTCGCGCTCTGTCAAGTAAATAAATAAATCTTTAAAAAATATATTTATAAAACATTTTCACATCTATATCTCATGTTGTCTTCAAAAAAGCCTTTTGGATGATGAGTAAAAAGAAAGTGTGGATATTAATCTTTACTTAATACAAGAAAAAAATGTGATACAGCCTATATCAGATGATGGAGCAGGAAAACTACGTCCATATCCAGCCTACTGATTTTTTGCTTTTTCCTTTATAATATCTGCACACTTAAGCTAATGAATAGCCTTTAGATGTGGTCATTGGCCTTAGTCCTTTGGGACAGTTATTTCAGCGAATGCCGTTCTGCTCTGCTGATGATTATTTGGTTTGTGCACTTGTGTGTGTCTGGTGGTCGTTGAGAAGGTACTTCGATTCGGCATCGCACAATTCCAGAAAGACCACAAAATAGCACATCCCTTTAGCATTGCCCACTATGGCATCAGGGCTGTCCCAGGAAAAGAATGAGTGTTTACTTAGCCGTTCCAGGTTTATCAGATAGAACAGAAGACATTTTTCACCCTTCCAGGCACCCGTCTCCTCCTTCGAGGGTCAAATACACGGATAGGTGTGTTCTAATTAATATTTGCATGTGCTCCCCTTTTAGGCTTTTTTTACAGAAAAGTATTTGCAGGAGCATCCCGAAGACCAGGAGAAGATTGAGCTGCTGAAGCAACTGATAGCATTACAGGTATGCATCATGGGAGGCGTGTGGCCAGACAGCCTTCCGCTGCACCACGCCAAGATATTCTCTAGGGCTTCAATCCACAAGCCCACTTTCAGGGTGTTTTGTTTTGTTTCGTTTTTTAACCTTTGGAATCACAGCCTATCTCTTTGTTTGGCAAAGTGACCCTAGGAGTAGCATTCCATTAGACTCTACAGTGCCGAGAGGACCCTTCCTAGAGAACAGATCCAAGTCCCCAGATTGGTTTGCTGGGCTCTGTTTCCAGCTGGAACATGTTGGCATCGGGTTCTCTCTCTCTCTCTCTCGTGACTTTGGTGAACAGTGGGAGAAAATGCCGCCATCCAATTCAGTCTAGGTTTAAAACTAGCAGTGGCTTAGCCACAGACAAGCCCCGGGGCTCAGGTCTTGGCTGTCAGCCCTTCCCAGTTTAGGGCCTGCTTGCTCCTTGTGTATTTCTCTGCGTCCTTGACCCAAGGGTGTCTGGTACCCTAGCCCCACATGGAGAAGTAGCATTCCCGTGTGGTATGTGCTGTGTCTGCCAGTTTACCTGCCCATCTCCACCCCCATCCTTCCCCAACCTCGAAATCTGAAGTATCCCTCTTCCTAAACCATACTTCCTTCCTGTCACGTGCTTTTCTCCAGATGCCTCTGCTGACAGAGGGGATCCGCATCCACGGGGAGAAGCTGACAGAGCAGCTAAAGCCGCTACATGACCGGTTGTCTTCTTGTTTCCGGGAACTCAAGGACAAAGTGGAAAAGCTCTATGGGGTTATAACACTGGTAGGCTTCGTCTAAGTAGCTTGTTAACTTTTTCGGTCTCTTTTACCGTTTTTATTATTGATGAGTTTTTCAGCTGCCGGATGAGTCAAAATAGCAGAGGTACGGCTTGGAACTTCTGGGGTTCGAGAGGAGAGGACATGGCATGCTTTTGGTGACCTTCTAACACTGACGTGCTACATAGGGGTTCTCAGACTTGAGTGACTGTCCGAACCGCTTGGAAGGCTTGTGAAAACACAGATAGCTGGGCCACAGCTCCAGAGTTTCTAACAGGAAGTCTACTGTGGCCCGAGGGTTTGCCTTTCTCACGTGCTCCCGGGTGGGGCTGAGGCCGCTGGTCTGGGCCCACAGTGTGCGCACTGCTCTACTGCGGCGTTTCTGCTCCCAGACGCTGGTTATTCCTCTCTGGCCTAGTCCAATTCTTGGTGTTTTTCCTAGTCTTTATTTTTCATTTTGATGAAAAGTTTCCACTCTGAATACCTTTGAAGGGGAGAAAGAATGGTGAAGTGCATTTCACAATGCATGTAGCTGATTTCATCATTTCTTCCAACAGTTCTAACACATTTCTCGCAGTGACAGTTTTCTTCTTCCTGAGAAGTTGGGTGGGTTAGTGCATGCGCTCAATAAGCTTTTCTCTCTGGGGCGCCTGGCTGGCTCAGTTGGTAGAGCATGCAACTCTTGATTTGGGGGTTATGAGTTCGAACCCCATATTGGGCATAAAATATGCCCACATTAATAAAAAATAAAGAAAAAATAACCTTTTTTCTCCAACAGTTGATTGAATGTTTGGATCCAGCTTCATTTTTCCTATTTTTCTTTTAAGATTTATTTATTTATTTGAGAGAGAGCAAGCGTGCACACATGTGTGCACAAGCATGGGGAGGGGCAGAGGGAGAGGGAGAGAACAAGAGAAGCAGACTCCCCGCTGAGTGCAGAGCCTGACACGGGGCTTGATCTCATGACCCTGAGATCATGACCTGAGTCAAAACCAAGAGTCAGATGCTGAACCGACTAAGCCACCCAGGCGCCCCGTTTCAGCTCTTTTTAATATGAGTTCACTTTGCTTTCTAACTATCTCACTCTTGAACCCCTGATTTTCAAATTTTCTTTCCTTGGATCAAAGCTCTGAATTTCCTTTGGTGTCCTCCTGCCTCCCATTCCTGCATCTCCGTCTTTACTGCTTTTTTCTCCAGAGTATCTTTGTGATCATTGCTTTTAGTCAAGTCTTCAGTCATGTCTAACCTCCTCCTGCCAATGAAGAGCTTTTTCCTGGGAACATTTGTCTTTTACACAAGTTCCTAGATGGGAAGGACTGACTTTCAGCTAATGAGTGGTTTTTATTAGATCCAGGCCAATGGTTGCATGTAAATTTGATACGGTGGCCTACTGGGGCAATCAATCCAGCTGGAGACATTTCTGATGAAAGTAGATCGATGTTCCTTTACTTAAGATTCACCATTTACTTCTTAATCATCAGGTCTACAGTTTGAATCCAAAACTTTCTATGAGGCCAGTATTCTATTATTTTAGTGGCTGAAAGAAGCTAAACTGGAGAAGCAGACTGAGGGTTTTGCTTTTCTGTTGGGGGGGTAATGAACAGCTTGGTTTTTCCTGTCTTATTTGGCTGGCAGCAAATTATGGGGAATTTTTCTCTAGTCTTAACAAGGTAGGTTTAACCTAGCTGTGTTTATAATTAGGAATAGAAGTAGTTGCAGTATTTAACAAGTGAAGCAGCAGTGGGTGCCAGCCAATACAAATGGCACTGGCCCCAAACGGATGGGGGGTGTGCCAGTCCGTATGGTGAGTTCCAGGCCGGCTCACCATGAGATGCCGTGTGTTCTTCAGCCACCGACCTTGACTGAGAGGAAGCAAAGCCGCACGGGCTCTATTGTACTTCCCTACATCATGTCATCTACACTGCGGAGACTGTCCATCACCTCAGTGACTTCCTCAGTGATTTCCACCTCTTCTAACTCATCCGATAATGCTCCTTCCAGACCAGGATCTGATGGGTAAGGGTTCAATTTTTAATTGCTGGGGGGAGGAGGGGGTGGGTTATCTCCTTACTAACCTTTGCCTTTTGTCACGAAAGGGAGCCTTGGTCAATGTAGATGCATCACCCTTATAAGGGAAGTAATTCAGAGTATATGGTTGTTAACCTCCGGATCATTCTGTGTCTTCCTCATGAGGAAGATCATTATTTACATAATGATAATAGTTATGACAAATCGGATCGTAATCACCCATCATCCTGTCACATCTTGTCACCCACCCTATCACATTCTGATTTATTTTTTCATATTAATTGATAGTCTGATTTTTTCATCTGAATTGTTTTTCAAAAGCAGTTTCAAAATTTATATTTATTTTGTAAATAGGTAACATAATTACATGATATGAAATTCCAAGGTACAAAGGGGATCTCTCATGAAAAATCACCCCTCAGTCCTTGACTCCTACCTTACCAGAACCCCTCTGCTGAGGAAGTGATGTTAGCCTTCAGGTTCTCCGTGCCTTTCCAACAGCTCTTTGTACGCGCGCAAGCAATACCTCAATAGATGTTCTCCCTCACACTTTCTGTTTCTATGAATGAAACGTAACTGTGTCTTGAAAATCATTCCGTTTCAGACTGTAAAGAGCCTCCTCTTTTCTTCGAGCTGCAGACATCTTGGGATATGTCTGCCCCCTGCCACATTCCACCGCTGCCTGTTGGTGGATGTTTAGCTGTTTTCAGTCCTTGGCTGTCACAGCAGTGTGGCAGTGCCTAAGCCTAAAAACAATTTGTTCTGTAAATATACAAGTATATCCACATGAGAGAAATTCCGGAAGTGAAATTGCTTTGTTGAACATTTATAGTTGCAATTGTCCAAATTATTGCTAAATTGACTTCCATAGACATTATACTAATTTACAGTCCTACCAGCAACATGCAAGGGTGCCTCATCACCCCCACACCCCAAATTGTGTATTATCAGCCTTTTTAATTTTCACTAATCTGCTAGGTGGAGAATATCTTCGCGGTATCAGGTTTCATTTTGGTTTGGTTTTATTTCTCTTGTGTGAATCTGAGCTTTTCATTCTTTAGCAGCTGTTTGTATTTTATGTTCTGCAAACTAGGGTCAAGTATTTTGGGTGCATGTTTCTGTTGTGTTTTCTCTGTAATAGTAGTTGAAATACATCCTCCAGTTTCTCCTTTGTCTTTTGACTTCGCTTCTTATTTTTTATTTAGTTGTGTTGACTTTTTTTATGCAGTCAAGTAAATTAATGCTGGATTTCATGACTTCTGGATTTTATAAAAAGCCTTCCCCACGCTAAGGCTGCAAAAAAATTAATTTTAGAATTTCACTATTACCACTAAATCTGTGATTCTTTGAAATTTATGTGAGTATAAAATGTGAGGTATGAAGTCACCTTTTTTTTTTTTGGCCATGCAACTGCTCTTTTCCCTGTAACATTTAGTGAGCAAACCATCTTTTCTCCGCTGATTTGAAATGTCAACCTTATTACCAAATCAAATTTCTGTATGTTCTTCAGTCTATTTGCAGACTTTTTCTCCCCCATTTCTTTGATCTCCCTATGTGTTATACATTAGTACTATGTAGTTTTAACTACTGTAGTTTCGAAAGGCTTTTATTTTTTAGTTATCCTTTTCAGAATTTCTCTGGCTACTTTTACTCATGGCTCACATTTGGATTCACCTGTCTGGAATCCTATTGCTACTTCCATTTGGATCATGTAAAACTTCTGGACTAACTTTGGGAAGACTGATGGCTTTTTGATGTTGAACCTTTCTTGCCAAAAACATGGACTGCCTTCCCATGTGTTCAAATTTAAGATATTTTAAAGAAATGAATCTGTAATTGTGTTCTTTCCGTTTAAAAATACTATCTTAAAACAGTATTTTACTAATTATATACTTAATATATGTACACATAGAAATTTTTCAAAGTACTGGAAACTTAAAAGAAAAAATGCTTATCACATCATCACTCAGAAGTAACTGCTGTTAAAGTTTAGTTGTATAACAAAAAAAGCATATATACATTTTATTCAATTGGAAAAGCATCATAAGTACCATTTTGTGACCTACTTAACTTACTATACATGTTGAGTATTTTTTTTCCTTTTGAGAGAGAGTATGGGTAAGCAGGGGAGGGACAGAGGGAAAGAGAGAAATCCTCAAGCAGAGTCCCCACTGAGCACAGAGCCCCACGCAGGTCTCTATCTCACGTCCCTGAGATCATGCCCTGAGCTGAAATCAAGAGTCAGAGGCTTAACCGACTGAGCCACCCACGTGCCCTTATTATCATTTTTGATAGCTATTTACCATTGCATCCTATGAACGTGCCATAATTAATCTTTCTCTTACTATCAAATATTTAAGCTGTGTCATTATTTCTAAGCAGGTAATCATCAAAGTTCATTATAAATTTCATATGAAAACATCTAGCTTCTGTCAATATAAAATACAGTTTTGTTACTAAGAATTGTACCAAACATATGTGTGCAGATAGCTTTCCAGTTATTTAGGATATATTCTCACATTCCTTCGTGGCCTTTTGGTTAAGATAAGTATAGGATGTATTTCTAGAAGCATACATTCCCTATTCAGAGGATGACGTTCATTACGATTCTGGTGTCCAATGAATACCGACGTGCAGTGCAGTGTGCGACTTGAGTATTGGGGGTTTGCACTATTTTTACTCCTTAGGGTAATAAATATTAGATAGTCCTGGATTCATTTATTTTTCTCTTCTATGGTTTTTTTTTATGCCATTAAGAGATACTGCCGACTCTGTGGAAGGCATAAAAATTCTGTTCAGTAATACTCTTTTCTTAAATAAATGGTCTCATTCAAAAAAAGAAAAGTTTTGAAACAGCTGTTGAACATCAGAGACACCATGATTGCTGACACTTAGGGCAGTAAACGAGAATAGGTGAGTGAGGCCCTCTTCATACTGCAACCCAAGCAAGGTGGGTTATTGACCTTGCCCAAATTTCCCCAATGAGTAGGAAGTCATTGATACTATGTTCTAACATTATTTAGGATGTTTCTTTAAAGCAGCTAACTGATTATCAGCTAATGACCCTGAGTCTCCCATTCCCAATGTCACGTCACAATATTAATACTTCGATGATGAATATTGGGGGAGCCATCTGCAAAGGGCCAGTTCTTTATTGGAAGAAAGTAGAATGTATCCATCCTGTCTGGCAAATGGTAGGCCAAGGCACAGAAGGAGAACTACTTTTTGAAACATAGCTCATTGTGTCAAGGGAAGCCGGAAGGCCGACTGAGTACATGCTTAGAGCACCAGCACAGCTGGGCCCAGAACAAAATTGTTTAGAAAAAGACTAATCTTTGATATTTCAGGAAAATCATTGAAGTAATCATTATAAGAAAAAAATAACACAGACCTTGGGGGACCACACTGTAGTTACTTTATGGTTTAGTTTGGTTCCTAATTAGGCCCTAGTGAAACTCGCGTCTTTGACTGTCAACCTAGTGACCCACAGCCTTCATTTGCCGTCTCTGAGGTAAAGTCATAATTGATTCCATAGAATCTGAGGTGGTGGTTTTCTTTCTCCCTGACCAATTACTGTTTGAGGTGATCTTGTTTGTCTGATTTGGCTTAGTTGGTTTTAAGAATAATTAGTCTCAGGGCACCCGGCTGGCTCAGGTGGAGGAGGGTGCAACTCTTGATCTCAGGGTTGTGAGTTCGAGCCCCACGTTGGGTGTAGAGATTACTTAAAAAAATAAAATTAAAAAAAAATTAAGAATAATTAGAGTCTTTTTTGGAATTTGGTTCTGTGATATTTCTTTAACCAGTACAGATTTAAGATAAATAATAATGAGTGGCTTCCTCTTAAATTTATTAACAATTGAAAAATACCAAAGGGGCACCTGGGTGGCTCAGTGGGTTAAGTGTCTTGCCTTTGTCTCAGGTTCCTGGGATCGAGTTCCGCATCAGGCTCCCTGCTCCACTGGGAGCCTGCTTCTTCCTCTGCCACTCCTTCTGCTCTCTCTCTCTGTCTCTCAAATAAATAAATCAAATCTTAAAAAAAAAAAAAGATTCTCTCACTCCCTCTCCCTCTGCCCCTCCCCCCACATGTGCGCGCCAGAGTCTTAAAAAAAAAAAAAAAAAAAAAGAAAGATGCCAGAAAATTAAAAACCCATACATACAGGTTTTTAAAAAATAATAGAAAAGGAGAGAATAATTTGAAGTTAAAAAAAAAAGAAACCACTGTCTACAGGCATTTCCCAGTGTGACTCCATAGGCTCAGCCCCAGTCAGACGTCCCTGGAACTTTCATGGAGCAAGGCAAACACACTTTGCAGAAACGGGGACCATGCATATTAAATGTTTAAAATGATTGAAGAAGCATATCAACCAAACACAGCAAGTGAATCCTGTTTGGGTCTTGATTCAAACAAGCCACTTCCAAAAAATTTACGAGATAATCAGGAAACGTAAGCATTGGATGTTTGAAGGAATGAGGGAATTCCTTTTGTAGGACCGGTGATGGGAGTGTAGTTATGTTATGAACTGAGTCTTGCCTCACTGAGGTGCACATTGAAGTATTTATGGTTGAGATGATATGACATCTAAGAATTGCTTCCAAGTGATCCAGCGAGGGGCGAGGAAAGTGACTTAGGTGTACGTAAGAAAGCAGATTGGCTGCAAGTTATCATTATTGACACTGAGGAATACACACATGGCAGTTTATTGCGTTCTCTTCACTTTTTTACACATTTGAAATTTTCCATAATAAAATGTAAAGAAGTCTTTGCCCCCTCCAAATATCTTGTCTTAATATTTGAATATTTAATAATTAGCAACACTTTAAAAAATTATTTGAATTTCCATTTTCTTGAAAGACCTATTTATATCCTTTGATGATTTAAAAAAATCGAACTCATTTTTCTTTTTGGTTTGCAAAAGGTTCTTACATACTAAAGATATTTGCCATCTAAAATGTGTCAAGCAGAGACAGTTTCAGTTTAGTAATGATGCTTTCTGCCAAGCAGAAGCTTCTATTTTTTATCTTTTTTAAGATTTTATTTATTTATTTGAGAGACAGAAGGAATGTGAGAGAGAGCATGAGAGAGAGAGAGAGAGAGAGTACAAGCAGGGGGGAAGGGTAGAGGGAGAAGCAGACTCCCAACCGAGCAGGGAGCAGACATGGGACTCGATTCCAGGACCCTGGGATCATGACCTGAGCCAAAGGCAGACGCTAAGTGACTTAGCCACCCAGAAGCCCCAAAAATCTATCAGTTTTTAATCACACCAGGGCTTATTGAATACCCATTCAGAAGCTCTAAGCAAACGCCATCATAAAGGTGTAATATTTTGGTTTAACATTTTGCTACAGTCATTCCCTCTCTGTCTCTCCCCCAGCAGCCCCCCTCCGCCGTGTGGGAGGAGGCTGGATACTTCAGGCTGTAAGAGCAAACGCCTTGTCTTACATAACTGCACACCTACAGCCTGTCCGTTCAGGAGATTTGGCATCGATGCCATACTGCAAACTCTAACCCGATTCCAGTTTTGTCGGTTGTCCCGCTGTGTACTTTATACGGGGCACATTCTGGTACAGGATCCACTCGGGATCACATGCTGTGTTTGGCCACATGTCTTTATTCTTCTTTAATCTGAAGTAGTTTGGCCTTTCCTTATTTTGTCTTTCATCATATTGACATTTTTGAAGATTACGGGCCAGTTATTTTATAGAATTTCCCTTCATTTGGGTTTGTCTTATGTGTCCTTGTGCTTAGGAGTCAAGTTATAGACTTTTGTGTCATGTTGTGTCCTTTTACAGTGTCATGTCCAGAAGAGCATTATGTCCGTTTGTCCCCCAGTGGGGATGTGAACTGACCATGTATGTGGTTAAGGTTTTGTCCATTTTTTTTTTTCTGTAGAGATACTGTTTTTTTCCTTCGTAGTTAATAAGTAATTTATGGGGAAATCTCGTGAGACTGTCCTGTTTCTCATCAAACTCTTCCTCTCTCTAGCACCTAATCATGATCCTTTTTTAAAATTTATTTATTTGAAAGAGAGAGAGAGAAAGAACGCAAGCAGGGGGAGCAGCAGGCAGAAGGAGAGGGAGAAGCAGACTCCCCACTGAGCAGGGAGCCTGATGCAGGACTTGATTCCAGGACCCTGGGATCATGACCCAAGCTTAGGGCAGATGCCTAACCGACTGAGCCACCCAGGTGCCCCCTAATCATGATTCTTGAATGAAACAGTTTTCACTGTGGTGCTTGAAAAATCTGTCATTGTAATAAAAACATTTCGAGAGCATGTATATATGCTAGACCCTGTTCTAAGCATTTGTCTTAGCCTTATGAGGTGGGTACTATTATTGTCCCCATTTCACAGATAAGGAAACTGAGGTATGAAAAGATTTTCTGCCCAAGATCACCCAAGAAGTAAGTAGAGGTAGGATCTGAACACAGGCTGTCTCTGGGGCACGTGCTATTCTCCACTGTCTAAAGCTGCTTATTCATCTTTTACTGTATGAATTCTACCTTTGCCTGTAAATTTAGTAAGACTCTCTTCCTGGGATAAGATGCATGTTCAGAGATATTTTCCTTTTGTACTTTGATGGTCTCATTACATGGATACCTTGAGATGTCCCACTGGCGGTTAGAAATTCAGATTTAGAACCTGAGAGGGAAGTCACAGGTCACGATGAGGTTGAGGAGTCCTAACCCTTGGTCTTTTGGGAGTACGTTTGCCTGCCAAGTGGTCAGTGTTTTTGTGATTCTGTCCTTGTTCTTGGCTAATAGGTCAATCCTGGAGCCACTTTTGGAGCGCAGGGCTTCATCAGGTGCCAGGGTTGAAGATCTGCCCCTCAGAGAGGACAATGAGAACCGGATCAGCAAGTTCAAGAGAAAAGACTGGAGCCTTAGCAAATCCCAGGTCATTGCAGAGAAAGCGCCAGAACCTGATCTGATGGTAAAAAAAACCAACAACAGGGGGTCGGGGTGGGGGTGGGGGACAGCAAGCAAACAAGCACCAGAGGTTTGCTAGTGCTTTCCCTGCGGCCGGGCACATCACCACTCACGGCAGAGCTGGGAGTCACCAGGCGGAAGTCTGGCTGTGCCTCCTCAGGACCCGGCAGCCTGTGACAGTGTTTGATCTTAAGCTGTGCTTAAAAAAAAAAGCACATACGGAGAATTTGAGTGTCTAAAGCAGTGGTGGTGCAAGATCTTGTACCCACAATGTAAACACGTGGGTTAATGCTTGGAGTTGTGGTTCTCACCACCATGTTCCATGAGTCAGTCCAAACATTGTCTTCTTTTAACTTAAAAAAAAAAGTGCTTTTTTTTTTTTTTTTTTTTCATGAGCCACATCAAGTTGTTAAGTGTGGCAAGACCAGCCTTCCCTGAGAATCAGGGTGGCTCCTTTCCAAATCAAATAACACAGTCTAACTGTGGTCAAAATCAGCTCCTGGCTGGCCAGGAAAGAATGTCTGCTTTAGTGATTCCCTGTCAGTGTCTTTGCCGTGCTCCCCACATGACCGTGCCGGAAGCTTAAGTGTGGCTCCTGGAATCTTCCCTCGAACAAGTTGGTGCTCAGCAGGCAAGGTTGTTCGGAGCATTGATGAGCTCAGCCTTTCTCACCGTGAGAATGTTTTGCTGTGCCCCTCCCCCCACTAGAGCCCAGCCCGAAAAGCACAAAGACCAAAGAGTCTCCAGTTGTCGGACAATCGGCTGACGCCATTTCATGGTTCTTCACCTCCGCAGTCAACGCCCTTGAGCCCACCTCCACTCACTCCTAAAGCTACCAGGACGCTAAGTAAGTTTTATATATATATACAGGTGTAGAGATGTAGAGAGATCCAGGTATATTCCTTCTCTTTGCTTCAGTAGGGAACAGAGTATGTGTATGGATCTGGGCGATATTTAGCCTGAACGCACAGAGTATGTGAGATTATTATAAAGTTGGCTCATTCCATGGTAGTGGGTATAGCAAAATTAGAGTTCAACAAGGAATCTTTGGGTTGCTAGGACTCATTAACCTTCTCTGTTGAGTGGCCCAGAGGGTCTTACCACTCCTTTTCCATTTGTGAAGGTATAAATGAGGTAGAGCCAGACGGGGACCAGACAGGAAGCAAGTAACTTATGAACTATTGGGTAGGTAACCCTGTACTTGGTATAGGAAAGAGTCCCAAAGAAGGACAAGAAATAGGCCCATTCCATATACTGCCTACAGGCAGGCCTGGGAAATCAGCAATACACTAGGCCTGAGAAGAATTCCAAGGGACCCTTGGTACAGAGAATGGAGGGATAAATCATCGTGCCACATGGGACACAGGAGTCGCCAAGAGTTAGAGATAATTAAATAAGCTGTCCTGGAGGAAATGGATATTGCGGCTTTTAAATGATCAAACTAAGACAGCTCAGTTAAATTTAACCAATATTTATTGACCACTTACTTTGTGACATTTTTTTCTAAGCACTTGAGATAGATTGGAGAATAGAGTCATACCCTAAGTTCTAGAAAATGTTTACATCTCCAGCTTAATAGTTAAAACCCTAAGCAAAAAAATGGGATTTTTACTTCGGAACTTCTTGTGAAACCTGCTGGTGAGTTAACAGTGCTACCTTTGTCGTGAGGGTTGAGAGGTCGTTTCCATTCTGTCCACAGAAACTATGGAATATCGCCTTGGCAATTTGATCGGCCAGGTTGGTTTAGATGTTAAAATGGCAAGCAGAGGTTCTGTTAAGATTCCTTGATGAATTCTTCTCTCTGCCTTCATCTCTTTGTATCATTTCTAGGCTCCCCATCCTTGCAGACAGATGGGCTGATGACTACTACTGTCCCGCCTCCCCCTCCCCCCAAAAGCAAGCCCTACGAGAGCAGCCAGAGGAACTCCGCGGAGGTAGGGAACAACGGTGCGGGGGTCAGAGCGCCCCACTCTCGGGAGCACAGTGTTGGTTTTCTAAGCTTTTTGCTAGGCGGGTTTCCCATAGTTTTGTCACACTAATCACTTCTTGACTCATGCCTGAAACCATAAAAGATAGGGGAGTTTCTAATGGGAAGTAACAAAATGCAAGCAGCCCTTTTCATCCAATCAAAGGTAGAGCTCTTCTCTGTACTTCACCCTGGGTACAGGTGAGTGAAATCGTGAGTATCTGGTTCACATGTGAAGAGTTTACTCCTCCTGAGTGAGTGACAGTCATTCTGAAATGGCCTCTGATGGGTTTCCTGCATTCATTCAACAAATATTCATTAAATGCCTACTGAGGATATGCCAAGAACCCAAGTGTCGGGGATATAACAGTTTGGTGTGTATCTGCTTAACCCAAGGAGAGCAAGGGAGGAGAAATGAGTGTTGTTGCCCTTCTCTCCTCGCCAAGGCCGCGTAGCTAGATGGGTTAGACGCTAAGGCACCGTGTCAGAAATGTGGAAGAGAAAGTAAATTCGACAAGACTCATTTGACTGTCGTTGTGTCTGCTCCCTCAGATTGCCCCTCCACTGCCAGTCCGAAGAGAGGCCAAAGCCCCACCCCCACCACCTCCCAAAGCTCGGAAATCTGGCTTGCTTTCCTCTGAGCCCGGATCCCACTAAGGATCTTGCCCTCTCTCTGGAACTCTGAACACCTTGAACAGCTGATGCGAGAGGAGGCCCTGTCCTCGTTCCCCAGGGCCCCTTGCTGACCGCCCTTCCTGATCTGGGTCAGCTTTACTGGCTCAAAACTGGTGGTTCTTTGAAAGGCTTCTCTGAAGGAGGACTAAGGCCACATCTCCAGTCCACTTGAATTCCAGAACTGGTCGTGTCCTCTGTGTTTCTCAAAAGAGAGATTTCCCTCACCGTTATCAAATTCCGCCTCCAGCGCAGAGACACTGCAGCCTACAGAAGCCTGGCTAAGTTCTTCTGTGGTGGTCGTGGAGCAACCCCAGGAACCTACACTTTGGAAGGATTTCTTGCTTTGCTTGTGAAAAACTATGCTTGAGACTTGGTTTTCTCACGTGGACACACCGTGCCTCGAATAACATTGGAAGAGAACTGCATCAAGTACTTTGGTAGCCGAAATAATCCTATCTTTCTGATGTCTGCTTGTGTCTCCTTTAAGGAAAAGAACATCTTTGTAAGGAAAATTGGCTACTGTCACGTATGAATAGCCATCATTGTCAAAAAACCATGGACTCGATTGTGAGGTCTGAGCTCCCGTCTCCCCCACACCAGCTACTATGTGTGGCGTGGGAACGCTGCCCGCCCCCTCCCGGGAGTCGTCATACTCCCAACTAACTGGCCCTCGCCACACCGTGTCACTCCTTCCTGCTACAGCCTCCCTTGAAGCTCTTTCTTTTGCACAGTTTCTTGCCCTGTTACCTCCTCTGAGCTCAAATCACTGGACAGAAGGGACTTCAAAGCCCGGGTTCAACAGCTTCTCTTCCAGATCCCATTTGGATGGCTCAGCAGCCCTCACTGCCACCTGATTTTACCCTGGGGAATAGAGTGCAATATCTCCCTTTGATTATTTATTCCTCGTGATTGTGGAATTAATTTGATTACATGTTTACGGTACTAAGTCAGCAGTCCTTTCGAAAGAAGAATGGGGTGATATAGATGATCAAATATTACGTACACCCACACAAACCACACAAGGTCAGAGACGTTTTGAGCTAGAAGGGCTCAAGGTCGTACAAACAACCCCCTCGTTTTGTAGACAAGGAAATTGAAGCAAAACACAGAAAATCTGACTACAGATTCTTACTAACAGCCCAGCTTGCTAATTGAGGCTCTGTCCCCAGATAACACTTAGATCAAGAAGACAACCCTGGCAGACTCGATGATGAATACCTACCCCTCGTTGGGACAACCGTGGAAATGTCCCAGATAGTTCTATCCTACGTTGACATTAATGGCAAGCAGAAAGCTTTGTGTGGATCCCCTAGGTCAATGGGGGAAGCTCATGAGGGTCCCTTCCATAACTGGGCCCAGCCAGTCCCCTTCCCCGCCTACCCGGTCCTGAAGTAGAGAGAGGAAAGAGAGATTTCACCTCCGAGAATTCGGAGGATTCTTGTCTGCAAGGATCTGCTTGCCGGCTTCTTCGTGTACCTGTTTCAGCACCACCCCTCTTAGAAGAGACATACTGATGCTTCACGGAGTCAGGGAAATACAAACCTGAGACGTGGCCAGCATTCCTCAAGCAATTAGCATGCGTAGTTAAAAGTGGTGAGGAAAAGGTAATTCTCCACCTCCACTCAGGGGAACCTTCAGGGGGTACAAGACAGAGAAGCTGGAGTTTGGAAGTAAACCATCTGGTCTCCAACCATTCCAGCTGTGTCATCTGTTAATTTTACAAACTCCCTCAACCCTTTGCAATCCTCCGAGCCCTCATTGCTTCCCCTTCCGAAATAGGGAAAAGGACCTGCCACACAGATGAGGTCAAATGAGATCGACTGTGTGGAGTAGTAGGTACGAAATGGTCTTTCCTTTCCTCTGCTCGGCCTGAGTAAGATCTGGAATTCCCTAAGGGCATTATTGATATTTCCCCCCTGAGGTAATTTGGAAAGTGATGCAAGTTAGCTGTGCACATACAGTCCCTTTTAAAGAGATGGCGTCTTTTGGAGTCTCTGACATGATTATTTATGACTGAAGAAGTGTTAATAAGAACTGAAGAGGATTTTAGTGGAAAGAACTCAATGAAGAGAAGGAAGAAAGGTTATACGGGGCTTCTGTGAAGCCCAGAGCAGCTTCTGAGAAGTTGCCTGACAGACTGGCTGGTGGGGGTCTATAGGCCTCACTCGCCCTATTTTTCAGGCTGCCTTTAAGATAGAAAGATGTAAGCTGGTCACGAAAAATACCAAACCTCAAGCATGTCCCTTCAGAGCAGTGCAGTGAGTTCTGCAGTGTGGTCTTTGATCTGGGGCTGGGGAAGTCTGATACCCAAGTGCCCAAATACCTTCCCTTTTTTAATAGAACATATTTTTTCCATCTGATTCCCCTTCCACCTTAATGGAAATACGAAGTCTCTCCTGCCTGAGTAGAAAGGATTTTAGGTAATGGTGTAGATAACTGCTTACAGGGAACATGGGGGAAGCCATTGGGTCAGAAAGAGTCATGTTTGATGATCATAAATCATGTCTGTCCTGAAGTCAAAGAGGAACACTGCAAAGAAACGCCTTATGATTACCTTACTTATAGGAGAGAGAAGGGGCTGGGAATAAAAGAGGAAAGAACTGGTCTTTATTTGACTTGATAAGAACTCGGGAGTATTGAAGGACATTAAAGTAGCCCCCAAACTGTCACAACCTTTGTGGATATTAGTTTATGGGATTTTTTTTTTTTTTTTTTGAATCCCTTATTTTCTCTCTCTCTGTTCTGGTGACTTGTCTTCCTTTGAGGTTTTTTTTTTTTTCCAAGAATTGTTTTATTCAGCATTTATTAAGCTCTCATTGAATGCCAGACACCATGCAAGACCCTCAGGATATGGCAATTCAGTGTGTCCAATGGGAACAGCCTGGTACGCAGAGACTGTGTTGTGTTGTGGGGTTGGCAAGAGAGTGGGATTAGGGGAAAGTGAAACCCTCAGTAAGGCTGCTGGGCCATGGGCCTCCCCTCTTCCACCTCACATGTGGATTCCAGAATTGCAGTCCTTGTCTCCTACCAGGGAGACCCAAGAAAAATGCCTTCACCCTGCAGATCCCTGAGACAAACAAGAGAAAGTGGGATTTGAGATAACAATCTACCTTTGTTAACTTTTTCCAAACTGTGGGAGTCCTTCCCCACTACTGGCCCCCAGATCTTGGGGTGATTTCTTCCTTTAAAATTGAGGCATGTCTTAATATACATATGGTCAAGTGCACAAATCTTAGGGGTATAGATGGATGAAACCTTACCAGGCATATACCATGTCACCACCTCTCAGATCCAGACCTAGACTACTTCCAGAACCCCAGAAAGTCCCCTCATGTCCGTGCTGTCCTTCTGCAAAAGGCATTTAGAAAGCCATTCATAGCTGTATCTTCCTTCCTCTCACTGCTCGGGTATAATGAAAAAAGGGGGAAAGCCCCACCATCAACACAGAACAGGACAGTAAAGACCGTGTCCCCTTTGTCAAGTCAATTTATAGTCAGTCCCTGGGCCTCAGTTTCCTCATGTAAAACATATATACCTGAGGCTACGTGATTTTTAGAATCCTTTTGGACCGAGCTTACTTTGATTCTATGTGAATGAGAAAGAATCAGAAGGCAATGAAGTTTCTGTACCACAGCTTTTAGGCCCACATGCCATTGACCAAGTGGATTTTAAAATTAGTTGGAAAAGGTAAGTTCCTCTTTGGGTGGGTTGAGTATGGAAGCACCAGTTCTAACCTACAAAAGGAAAAAGGTAGTTTTCCTTTTAAGTTGATGATTTCAGGCTGATTCTTATAACCCAGCCAACGCTGGTCTCCCACATATGCTGCCTAAACTCGCCTGTTAGTCAGATTTTGTAAGTTGTTCCTCCAGACTTTGTCAAAGGCTCTGTTGCCAAGATTTCGTAAACTAGTTGGGTTTCAAACATGGACCATTAGGAAGATGTGCATTGAAGTAGAAAAATTTTGTTCAGATTTGCTGTTATTTATTTTTTAAATTAAAAATGGAAATGTATTTTGAAGTTTATTGTGTTTAGTCTGTTATTACTTTCACATTAACAAAAGGAAATCATTCCTGAACTTTTCTTTATCGACACCCCCTTTTTGACACATCACACCCAGTCCCTCTGGCCTCCTGTCGTTGTAGGTCCTGTTAGTTTAGGCTCTTGTGTTGTGGGGTCATGGAGTCGTCTTCACCTGGAAGCAAGAAGAGCTGCATTTTGTTCTTCCGTCACCTCCACCCCCCTCCATCCATTGGAGCTGATGGCTTGTGACAACAATTCATTAAACGCGATGGGTTGTTTCTTCACTCATTCACTGCGAAGGGAAGTAAAAGAGGAGTAGCTGGTAACTTACTTGGGAAGGATAGGAACGGATTCTCAAACTAGGCTGAACATTAGTGTCACCTGGGAAGAGGCTACACCCCAGACCAATTAAATCAATTTCCAAGAGAGGGGAGCATGACCCAGGCACCATATTCCATTTCAATCTCCCCAGTGGTTATTCCAACATTTGGCGAAGGCTGAAAATCACCATCTTAGAAGAAATAACAACTTGAGAAAATTGGTGTTCAAAATAGATGTTCATTTCTTAAACTCCCTGCTGGTGGTGTGTCACCCTGGGGAGGGAGGGGGCAGCCACTTCAGTTAGAATAGCCACACTGTTTTAAGTCCTGGGCTTATGCCTAAGATTTTTTTTTTCTTTTAAGAAAATGTTCCAGTGCTTTTAAACATTTGCCATCTATTGCTTTTTAGGGCAATAATGCCCCACTGTGTACATAAGAATCCTTGGCATGTTAAAAATGCAAATGGTTTGGGCCCCCAAGACTGAATCAGTAAGCCTGGGGGATCTTTTTGGATCTACAGTCCCCAGTGAGAAATACGACTTTAGAGCACCGTTCGCTGTCAAAATTTATAAGCATTGTTACTTCATGCAGTGCTTGGCTTTTTCCCAGTCATCTCCAGAATACTGCAACTTCTAAACCCACTGCTAACATGGTCTATCTTCAAGCCACTGTTTTTGATGCTTGATGATTGAAAGCCATTTATATTTGAGAACCTATGAAAGGGAGCTTTTAGTATGTTTCCCACCCTTTATTTGGAAAGGCTACAGAGCTTTTTTTGAAGCTCACATCGGCATCAGGTAGCTGGATGGGCAGCTTTGTAGCCCATTCAGGGAAGCCCACAGCTTCTGGAAAACTGAGACTCCCACAGAATGTAAAAAATAAGGGACTGTGAGGAGCACCTCGGTGGCTTAGCCCGTGAAGCATCTGCCTTTGGCTCAGGTCATGATCTTGGGGTCCTGGGACAGAGCCCCGTGCCCCCTGCATAGGAGGGAGTCTGCTGCTCCCTCTCCCTCCACCCCTCCCCCTGCTTGTTTTCTCTCCCTCAAATAAATAAAATCTTAAAAAAAATAAATGACTGTGTTGCCCTGTTCTTTTAATGTGTTAACTAATGTAAAGATTGTAAATGATATCGTGTTTAGTAACAAACAGTTCCTGAGCAGTTGGCGGACGGAAGCCTCTCGTCCTGCCTTGTATGTATTGGTTTAGTGAAAATAGGCGGGGTTGCCTTGTCTTCCACAAAGTAGGTTGTGAACTACATCTCCGCTTAATTTTATTAAAGTGGGAATAAGGAATTTCTTTGAGTTTTAGAGATTCTTCAAATGGAGATATTTGGGGAATCTAGCATGGTGCTGATCTGTATTAAAAAAGGAGGGTTTTCTCTCCCATGGACTGTTTCTGACTCCAGTTCAAATTCCTCACCACAGGCCCTTTTTCGAGATGGAGGGGTAGGGAGAGGAGGTGGAAGGTTCTATCTGTCTGAGTGAAATAGGGAAAGGGCCTTGATTGTTGCCATGTGAACATAGGCTCAGTTTGTTGCTGTGACACCAGGCAACTTACCTGACATCAGACTTTTTCAAATGGTTTCATAATCAATTGGAAGGTAGGAGGATAATTGAAAACTGGTGTCATAGTGTCTTGGACCCTATAGCGAAATAGCCACCAGTAAATGAAGTTGATACATGAGCCCCAGGATCCTGTTTCAGCTCCAATTAACAAAATATAACCAATTAACCAAATATGTACTGGCTTTCCAGTCTAATGCCATCAGCTGCTCTTCCTAATGCAAAACGGGAGCCCTGCCCACGTACCCCAATGGAACTGAGTGGGTCCCTTAAACCGTGGTCTCCTCCTTTTAAAGGGAAGACAAGAGTAGCTAATTTTCAAGGTCGCTGTGAGGGTTAATGACCATATTTACACATCTGTCCCTGAACAGAGTCTGATGCTGGTCTTTGTGGGGAAGGAATGGTGGCAACACTATTTGACCAGGGTGCACAGAAATAGCTGAATTCTGTCTTCAACAGACTCTATACTCCAGAGCCTTTCTCAAGAGAGAGCACCAAAAAGATGTGGCCGATGAACACTATTATTTTCGGGCCCGGGTCCCCAGCCCCTGCATGCACTGCTGGCTGTGGTGAACACAGGGAGACCACGTGCGGCCGCGGGAGAATCGGATGGGGGCCCAGCACAGCCTCCTCTCTCCCGAGGGCTCTCAGGTTCCAGGTGACTTCCAAAGGGATCCAAGGGAGTCTGGGAAGGGAACTGCTTTCCAAGTGGGAAGAAACCTTGGCCGTGGCCTCCCTCCTATGGAGTATAGTCGAAAATCAAGCCACAACCCCACAGAAAACTGTAGCTGAATCAGATTTTGGGGCCTGCCCCAATAAGTGTCTTGTTCTTGGGGCAGGGTGGTGGCGGAGGAGAGCCATGGGATTTCTTTACTCAGCAATAATGTCGACTTTATGTTCTCTCCTGTTTCCCGGGCCCCATGCTCGGAGGTCTCCCGTTTGTGGGCTTATGGTGCCCCTCTCCCACCAGAATTCTGCCTTAGAGGAAGACTTAACATTTATGCCACTTTATTCACAACACAGCACTTCAACATGAAATATGTGAATTTAGCATAAGCCTATCTGAAATTCACACAATTTACAGATGTTAAATGAGTCACAAGTTTCAACGTGAGAATTATACTTGTGTTGTCAATCCTTCTGGTTCACTGGATTTAAATCCTCTTCTGCCCGTTTTCCTCTTCAATCAGACTTTCCTAAAAAATACATGAGCAAAAATATATCAAGGTTGATTTTACTAGCTGAATTTCACTATGCTTTTGATATTTTAATTTCTAAAATATCAATATAGAAAGAATAGATCTGTTTATTTTTGTGCTCCAGAAAGTGCTAGAGAGATATAACATCGTGTGTTTCTAAGTTGTTTAATAAATGTAAGATCTACATTAATACTTTAAGGATAGGATGTGAAGGAGGTGAAAGAAAGGTCTGATCTCTGTGATTTATTTTTTTTTAAGATTTTATTTATTTTAGGGGGCACACACGTGAGCGGGGTGGAGGGGGAGGAGCAGAGGGAAAGGGACAAGTGGACTCCATGCTGAGCATGGAGCCTGACGCCGGGCTCAATCCCACGACCCTGAGATCATGACCTGAGCTGAAACCAAAAGTTGGACACTCAACCGATTGAGCAACCCAGACGCCCCGATCTCAGTTTGTTATTAACCCAGCGTTGGCCTCAATACCTTCTTTCTAAGGTCACGTTTGGGAAATGTCACTGCTTGCTATTATTTTTATTATGTGATAAGTAGAAGTAGACACAGAAAGCCAATGAAGATGTCTGTCTGCTTGCTTTCTTTGAACTGTGGGTGTGGAAGTTGAGATCAATGGGCAAAATGAAAGCTATAGCTTGTGTTTATATATGATTTCTTTATATATGACCCTGGGCAGAGCTGCTAACGAACTGTAGTGGCCCTAACTGCTGCACACCAGTGGACCGTGGCTGCTCAGAGAGCACCGACTGGTGAGCTCAAGATTCAGCCTCTATATTCAGTGCTCCGTATACTTGCTTTCTTGTTATCAAAAACCTGCATTACGTTAGCAGATTCCCATTTTGGGTGGCAATTTGGAGATTGTTATAATCCAGTCAGAAAACTGGAAATCAAATATGTGGTTTTACAAATTTACATTGGAATGGAATTACAAATTTACTAGTTTGGAATTTTGTATTCCAAAGTCGGGGGGGGGGGACTAGAGCACCATTTTTGATTTCTACATTTTTCCAGGGAAAAACCATGTCATACCAAGAATATTAATGAAGAATCAAGGAATTCTGTGGAGAGGTGTGGATTAGCCTAGATTAGACGAGTCGGGGAGGGGGGACGGTGGCCAATGAATATACATGAAGAGCTGACATGTAACAGTGGGAAGAAATATATTAGTCATCCCAAAGGCTCGAACCAAGATTAGGGGATAAAGTTACAGAGAAATATTAATTTAAGGGAAAAAAGTACCGTTAGTACTGTCTACCCACTGAAAGAGGGTGTCACAAAATAGTGAGGCCAACCCAGGAGGAATTCAGGCAGCCAGGAAGCTAGGCCCTGCAGAGGCCGAGAGGTGGTTGTCCTAAGCGGACAATCTGAGAGGTGGCACCAAGGACCTCTCCATCTCTAAAGCTCCATGTCATGACCACTGTAACTCACCAGAGCTCCTTTCAGGTCCCTGAGGGGAGTCTGGGGCTGGTGGATGGTACATTCCAAGCGCTGTGGTTCTGCTCCTTGATCAAGCTCTTTGGCTATCTGAGGAAAAAGAACATGATTCTTGCTGAAGGAGATAAATGGAAGGAATGGTATTTTCCACTTCCCCAAGAACTATGTGTGAAGAGTCAGGTCAAGGGAATTGTGGGATGGGCACTTAAAGAACTTAGATCCTCCCTGAGGCATTTATACAGAAGGATGGGCGTTCTGGGAGTAATGCTAGTAAGGAGAGAATATTTTCTCCCTCGAGATGATGGGAATGAAGTACTTTGAACCTCATGAGGGAATGGTATACAAAAGTCGAGGATCTTGTAGTTATGAATAGGGGTGATTCTTATTTTCTAGTTTTTACTAAATATGTCATAGTTAAATAAAAATTACTTCACATATAATCTGTGGCGAGGAGACTTCGGATTCCAGGGCATCTTTATTTCATACTTAATTATCTTTACTATTTCTCCAAAAAGAAAGCTAAATGATTTTAAGCTTCTCTAGTTTCCTTTTAGCAACACTACATTAAGTGTCCCAGCCCTTACTTGCTTATCCTTGAGGTTCTGTCCATTTCCCATTAATTTAAGAAACAATAACAACTGTATTTTTATTAATCCACTGCCATTTGGGGGGTTAGCCAGCTAATAGCTAACGCCTCTCTCGTGCGGTCCTCACATGACATAAGAAGTCTCAATTAAAGATAAAAAACCAAGTACCCTATGTTAGTGCTGGTACTAGTACTGAAATCAATGCGTATGCAATTGAATCCCGGATATTTTCCAGTATATACTTTGTGTCCTTGAGCTTGCTAGCCCTTCCCCACTAACAGCCTCCAAGTTCTTTGCTTAAATGCCTATTTCAGTAAAAAGAAATGATTAGGGCATGTACTCTTGGTAAGAATACTTATTTGTAAGTTAGGAAAATGTACACTGACCTAGTATCATAGATAATTTTAAAAGGTGAAATAAGAAAAAAAAAATAAGCAGAAGTTCTAAGATTTTTCTTTCCAAATCCCAAGGAATCGTCTTGCTCTGGAGGCCTTGGGTCCATCCCAGACCCATCGTTTCAAATTCCTTTGGCAATTCTAGATATGCAGGGTGCGACACACTACTTCGCACCTGTTGCTGTGTTCTCTTGGGATTGTTCCTGTCTGAACAGAAAGCAGGGATGGGACTTGCCTTTGCACGTGTCTCATCTCCCCCAGAATACCAACAGTATGTGGAGCTCAGCATAGCACGGTTGGGGCACACACAGAATGTTAACATAGACTGAATCCCATAAGCCACGTCTTATTTTGATGAGGAAAAAGCCTTACCTCTTGGAAAGAATCAATCAGCTTTTCAGCATTTCTCTTCCCCCCAGGACGCAGTCCATAGGACCAGTGTTGGCCAGAGCAGCCCACCACACATAAGGTCAGCAGGAGAAGTCCAGCTATAAGTTTTGGAATCGGCTCCATTCTAAGGGACATCAATGCGATAGTGAGAATAGACCCAGACTGGGTTGAGCGAAAAGTCAAGACCTTTTTGGTGAGAAGCCTAATGTTTCTATGCTAAGCCTGCAGAAGGCGGAAGTGGCAGTTGCCTGTGTGCACAAGCAGACGTGAAACACATCCCCGCCTGCTTGCCTCGGGTTTCCTAGCCACTGGAGGTAAAGGCAGTACTTGGAACTTCCATGCTTAGTACGTTTTCATACTAAGCAAGTCTACTTTTAGTTTTAGTATGTATTTGGTTACCCAAACTCATGGATTCCTTCCCTTATCAAGTTTGCCTTTTTTGCCTTAACATTCCCTGCCCCCCCCAAACCCCCGGTCGATTAGTTTTCAACTGTATCAGTTCCTGGATAAAGAGAATTAGGCCATCTGCTTGGAAAGGTAGCTCCTGCTAGGAATGTCCGGCAAATAGAAAGTTGTGTGACATTAAACGCGCACACTGCGGCACGAATTCCATTTTGCTGAGTGTCTTCCACACATAAGTGCTGGCCAGACCATCTGTGAGCGTGAGAGAGAACTCAACACCTCTCAAAGCACCAAGCCCCAGACCAGATGCCTCCGCAGCCAAGGCAGCCTTGAATTAGCTAATGACAGGAGGAACTCTCACAAAGTCTTCAGGTTAATTTTCATCGGATGGGAAAGAGGCTAAAGATGAAATCAAACACTGGTCCACAAGCTGTTGTAATTATTCCCCAAAGGCTGGATCCCTGTGGCCCCAGGTGACAAGGACCGCGAAGGTCAAGATTACTGTCACACCTGGATTTAGCCCTTTGGGTGTAAAATGCCCTATAGACAAGACAAAAGCATGTGGTCTCAAACAAGTGCTAGAAACACAAAGCGTTTTACCTGTTTGCGGACAAAGAGCCAAAAGAATCCCGAGCTTTTTTGGAGTGTTCGTGGAGTACTGTGATTCTTCGTTTTCTTAGCTTCCCTTTTATATGCAACTTTGCCAGGACTGAAATCTTTCCTGCTGGCAAATTACACTGCACATGGACTATGGGTTTTTTAATAGTAATTTTTTAAAATCCTACTCACATAAAGCCCTTTAATAGGATATGTAATTGGAACACCCACTGGTTTATCTATTAAATTTACTTAAAACTTGGCCATTAAAACCTCAGCTAAGAGGTTTATAGCTGAGACCACAATTCAGAGATTAAAATCTTGCGAGGTGGTAGCCTCTTGAGGAAACGGACAGACCTATCCGGAGCTGAGGGAAAATAGCTGTCGTACATTAAGTGATGTTAAATGCACCCAGAAAAGCTTTCACAAGGGAGGCCATGTCATAATTATAGAAAGAAGTTGAGTCAAGATGCCTGGGAGCTGATCTCAGCTCTTCGATTCTTCATTTGTAAGAGGAGCTGATTTATAAATAATAGACGTGATTATTGGCACTCTCTGTACCTACATAGGATCCTCAAGTAGACCCTGTGAGTCTGAAAGTTTCCCAGTCTCCTACCCACCAGGTTCCTGCCTTGACTTATCTGGAAAGCCTTCTAGAGCATCAAAAAGTTAACTAAGCCCAAGACCACCTGGTGGGTGGACAGTTTGACTCGTTTCAGTAGATACTTATGGAGTGAAAATATGCAAACCACTGTACTAAGACAGTGGGAACACAAAGATGAGAAATAGTAGTTAACTGGCATGTGAATAAGACCAACCTCACTCATTACAACAGTCTTGCCAAGTGGATCTCATTATCCAAATTTTATAGGTAGCTGTTCCAGCCAGTGGCAAACCCTTCAGATATTTTATTTACACAGTATAAACATTTACAAAAGAAAGAGAGAACCATTACTCTTTATTACATTTATTTGAATACATGAGTGTCTTCCTCTAATTTACCACTGGGTTGACTCATGATAGCCAAGGATCCCATCTTATTTAAACACCTGTTAAATCCCTAGCATTTAGTCAGCATTCAATAAGTTTAAGTATGAATGAATGAAGGAATGAAGGAATGAATGAATAAAAGGTAAAGACCTTTTTTTTTTTTTTTAAGATTTTATTTATTCATTTGACAGAGAGAGAGAGACAGCCAGCGAGAGAGGGAACACAAGCAGGGGGAGTGGGAGAGGAAGAAGCAGGCTTCCAGCAGTGAAGCCTGATGTGGGGCTCGATCCCATAACGCCGGGATCACGCCCTGAGCTGAAGGCAGACGCTTAACGACTGAGCCACCCAGGCGCCCCAAAAGTAAAGACCTTTAAACCAGATTAGGCTTAATGCTTCCTCTATTTCTGCATCAAAGATATGTTTTATCTGACAGAATTAAATCTTCTTTTACAATTGTCTGTGAGGCATGTTACATTAGCTAAATTGTAAAATGGTTAAAAATAACTGGATATTTGTTCGTTTTAGAGCTGGGATTGGCAATTTCTCCTCTAGTAGGATCCAAACCAATCAGTTATTGCCCAATGTCTTCTGGAACAATTACACTTGCAAGGACGTCAGCATAAAGAGCAATGTTGAAGGCAAATTAACTCCCTGCTTTTCCCGGACATTTCTGTGGAGGTTGTCAAAGTCTCACAACAGGGTAGAGAAGGGGATAAGATTTCAAGTATAATTGCAAACGGGAATTAAAAAAAAAGTGATTTATTTCATTTAAATTATTTTAATTATTTCCTTAGACACTGAATAATTTAAGTGCCATTTTGATATGAGAGTTATCTCATCTCACTGTAATACAAAGGTAATGAGAGGCTCTTTTTCAACAAGAGTTCATTATGTTTGAACACTGTTCAAATTGTCCAATTGATTTCCTATTTGCTGAAAGAGGTGTGCTTCTAACAGTGTTGCTTAAGCAGATGTGGTCATTGGTCAGGACTAAGGAAATGGGAGTTAAGACGTCTGACCCCTACTGTCATGTTAAGCACTTATCTTTGGTTAAGCATCACTGGATTTCTTGTAGCTTATTTCTATCAGTTGGTATTAAGCTTTTGAAACGTGTTTTGAAATTTTTGGATGAACACAGCCACAAAGTATATAAATACATTCAGTATGCTTTATGCCAAATCTGTGTTGTATTTTTAGGGCACATAGATCTCAAAGGCAAAGGCCAGATTTATTTTCTACAGCATCAAGAGATCAAATATGCAATTAATGGAATTTCAATGTTTAGTGACAAACTTTGAAACTTTTCATAGTTCCAAGGATAGATCCGTTTATCATGAAACTTAACTTAGTAAACTGGGCTTAGGTAATTGGATTTTATAGTTGTCATAAATTCTTTCTCAATTTAGAAATTTCCAGATCTTATATGGCTTTAGAGGGAAAGTGGTTTCATTTTCGACATTTAAAAAAACACCTCAAAATTATTAAAGCGCTACAATAATGACTCTGTAATCTTGATGAGTGACAGGTGCAAACCTCTTTTTTGCCCTAATGTAAAATCTCAGCAGGAGCAATCCACGGTGAACTCCTGCTGACATAAAGATTGTGAAAGGCTTTCAGAGAATTAATCCTTGCATAAGGTGCTTTGTACAGAAAAAGTAACCACTTTTCTTCGGAGAGGTGTACCTTCTAATTTTAAAGATGATATCTCCTTGGAAATTTAATGAAATTCTAGGGCATTTCATTAAACATGATTTGAAGTTGACGTGGGGCTAGATTTACAGTATAAATCACCAATTCATAAAATGAGCAACTGGAGAAAATATTCCAAGTCCCAATTTATGATAGTAAACTTCATAAGAAAATGAATGAATGAAAGCAATACATCCTACTAAAATTTTTTTGAAACTGTAGTTGGAAGAACTAGATTATATTACAAATAATACCTACGGCTCTGAACAATTACACAAGTACTGAATTTTATCCATGTAGGTAATCTAATAATTTAGGTTTAAAACCTTTCTCTAGTCCCCCACTCGCAACTGTGTTTTTACCTGTGTACAGATATGTTCCATTACTAGGTTTAATAGAAGTTTTACTATTTTGAAACTCCTCCCTCAAAATTCTCTCTCCCAGGTGACAGGTCAGAATGTTTTGGGGAAAATGTACTTAACCTAATAAAGCTAATTTGTAATGTTCATCAGTTAAAGAGTAACCCAAATTAAATGAATTATTAGAAGGCAGTCTTGTCTTTTCAGAATTAATGAAATTTGTGTTGTTAGCATGGTGGATTTTAAAAAGAAGGTCAGAAAATAATCACGCTTTAAGAAGTAAATTCACTTTAATGGCACTTTCAAAGAGACTAATCGGTTATAAGTATAATGTTGCACTTCCTTTTCCAACCAGACCCTCGGGGCTGGTCATCAACGTATGTTGAAGAAATGTAAGCAAAATATGGTAAAGTGCTGATTTTCAAAAGCACGACAAGAAACTCCTTTTCAACATTTCACATCATTTATTAATGCAGTCTACATTAGATCCCAATCTGCAGTTTCTAAGCATACCACGTGTAGATCTTTCAGATTCTTCTGCAGCTTTAGGCTATGTCTACAGAGGTACCCTTAAGTGGATGAACAACACATTCTATAATTATTGAAAATATATAGTACAGAGTGAAATGATTTAAATATAATTTAGGCACATATTGATTATGAAAATAGATATCTCTCAATACAATACTTCTCTGTCTCGGTAAAAATAATAAAGCAAAGAAAATAATTCATTTCTGAAGTTGCTTTCCCTCACCTGTAAAGGTCCGATCTCCCACTATTCATATTGTACCCTTTACTGTTAAGGAAAGCTTTGCATATGTATATATAGAAGAATAAGCTACGTAAATATTGAAGACATGTCATTCTCCCAGAGGAGACAAAGTAGTTTTTAATGATTCATTGCTTCAAACTGATGAGTCTGTAGAATTCAGAACCTATTTGGACACAGCTTATATCCCTGCTCTTGGGGTAGACGTAAGGACACGGGTTACTAGTAAGGAAGTACAGGCCCTGTCTCTGCTACTGCAGAGATGCGGACTCAAGAAAATCAGGCTAGAATTTATTTAAACGAAAACCAGAAAATAGAATTCAAATACCAACAGGTGCTGACTGACTGGTATTACATCTTGGACCAGCCAAATGCCTTTATTCTTATTTCAATTTTTTAGTGGCTATAGTCAAACTGTCAGTTTAAAATCCCCTCATTCCCCATTGTAGGGTTTTAGCTGCAGTTATCTTGATGTCCACAAGATGATTGCCAAATTCATTCATATTTTATAGCTTGAATTGCAGTGGACTGGGATTTATTAATACCTATTTCTAAGCTGGCCCTGTTTAAACCATTTGCATTTGGATTAAATTAATATTAATAATGCACCTTGGTTTTTTGGTTTTGACATATCTTCCTATGCTTGTCTTCACTGTACAGGAGGAGACAAGGCTAGTAGTGTAAATTGATAAAATTGCCTGGTCTGGCATTGAGTGGAACTTGCTTCGAATGAAATTCTAAAGACGCTCATTTAAAAGCTGTAGCAATAGGTAAATTCTTCGTCCATCTGGAGAGTTCCACCTTAACTTGAGCTGACAATGATGTCTTTCACTCTGTCTCAATCAGTAAGAACCGAGGATTTAATTTAGCTACTGCTTTGTTCTAAAAAATAACCATGATAAAAATGAACCTGAAAAGAGAGCCTTGGAGAATCTGATCTCACCATAATCACACGGCGTGACAGGTATTTCAAGTCGGGGAGTGCATCACTAAAGCTACTGATAAACCTGAACTCTGCAAAATTTTCATAAAGTTTAACAATTTAAATATCCATACTGCATCTAGAGATTCAATAAATATAATTGCATATGTTGTGCTTTTCATAAATTAAAATCCTCAAGTACATTTCAAACCAAGATGGTATTTCCACATCACGCCTATTTAAAAGCAAATATAACAGATCTTATTCCTGGTCATGAAGCCAGGCAAATCCCCCTACCTCCACTCAAAAGGCAGCAAGCTAATCTAGCTTCCCTACATCTATTACATGAGTGCTTCTCTGTTAAAATCAGAATGTGGAAAAAAGTCACTTTTTTCCTTTATGCACCGCTGAGAACAAGCATCATCCTCTAAATGTTTTGTTGTGTGTTTTTTTTAATTCCCTTACAGTGTTATTTCTTCTGGACAACTGAGTGGGTGGAGAAAAAAAAAAAGTGATAAGGAAAACATTTTGCATCTTGGACTTCTTCCTCCAGCCCTGAAATGCTCATCTGACACTTTGTGACATGTGCAGTGGCGTCAGCATCTCTTCAAATATAGCTCCCTTCACATTGGAACCTCTCAGGTTGGCTTCTTGAAGATCACAGCCAGACAGATCACAATTCTGCAAGACAAAAACAATATTCATGAAATTCAGATGGAGGTTTAGGGCCTTCTCTGTTCCCTCTCAAAATGATTCCTGGGGCACGAAACTTATGTTATCATGAAAATCAGTTATTTCTGGAAAACGTTTGTTTTAAGAAAAAAGGCAGATTTTCTTCTATTGGATTTATTTTCTCTAGGTGACACTCAGGCTGACCGTCACAAATAGAGATAAAAGTTAAAGAGGAAGCATGTCTCTTCCATTCATATATTTTAGAATCAGTCATTTAAAACCCAGAACCGACTCCAATGCAGTACCTATTATCTATGCAAATTTACTACAACCCAACAACGACAACAACAAAAGGCATAAGCAGGGCGTGGAAACATTATTTTAAAAAAATCTGAGCAAGAGATTTTACTTACAAAATTAAATCATGCAAGAGATTTTGCCTTTTCTCAACTCAAACATTTTTATAGCAGGGAACTGCCTTTTTTTTAAACCCCCAAAATTATATGCACAGTTCAATGAGTTTTAGCAAATGTATACAATGGTTAACTACCACTACAATTGGAAGCTGTTTTAAAATTTCTCTTGAGATCACAGCGGCAGATGAGACAGATTTTGGATAAGTCCCTGGGGATGGTGGGCGACGGGACATAACCTTTTAGGACAGAATGTCACCAGCTGCCCTTCAATAGTCAACCTGATTAGTCTTAGCAATCAGTTGCAATCAGGAAGACTTTGACTACATGGTTAGAAAAAACCAAGGGGGGGAAAAATCATCTTTGGTCTGACAGTACCAAATAATAAAAAAATTAAATAATTGTCCTTATAATAGGTTTATACTTTGGCTTTAGGCTGGTTCTTTTTACCTTTAAGTTTAATGGGGCCTGCCACTCTGTTGTTAAGAGACCGGGCAAAAACATTTTTAAAAGGAAAGAATCAATTACAAGCCCAATTTTGACCTACTGTTCTCTCCAATCCAACCTAGGCCAGATTTTCTGGGATAGGGCTATACTGTTCAGTATGATGTCAATAGCCACATGTGGCTACTTATATTTAAATGAATTAAAACGAAATAAAATTTAAAAATCCATTTCTCAGTTGCACAGGCCATATTTCATGTGCTCAACAGCCATAGTGGCTGACTGCTACTGTACTAAACAGATTTAGGATGTGTCTAGCATTGCAAAAAGTGCTACTGGGCAGCACTGAGAGACCTATCAACAGCACTTAAGTCTGCTAACTACATTTGCAAGTCAAGACAACATATAGAATTCTGACAAAAGGGGGCGCCTGGGTGGCGCAGTCATTAAGCGTCTGCCTTCGGCTCAGGGCGTGATCCTGGTGTTCTGGGATCGAGCGCCACATCAGGCTCCTCCGCTATGAGCCTGCTTCTTCCTCTCCCGCTCCCCCTGCTTGTGTTCCCCCTCTCGCTGGCTGTCTCTCTCTGTCAAATAAATAAATAAAATCTTTAAAAAAACAAACAAACCCCCACACAATAAATTAGATTAATAAAAACACCATCAAACTGATCTACTTGAAGGAGACCCAAGGAAAAGAGGAGAAATGAAATCAACTTAGAGCAAACATCAGATGAATCTTCAAATCTGAGACTGGCATCTATGACTGTGTAACTGAATCCTGCTCTGGGATTCAAATTTGTTTAAACAAGCAATCGATAAGAAAACATCCCTCCAGCTGTGCTGGCATGCCACCTGGCAGATTTTACCAGCCAACTACTTTGTTTATGATTTCAATAAATTTTGCATGAGATACTCAGTAATCGTAGATTAACAAAAACTCTCTAGAAATTGGTGACTCACCTCTAAATCGGTTCCTGCCAGAGTTGCTCCTCTGAGGTTACAGTTCTTCAACTTGGCATTTTTTAAGGTAGCAACTCTCAGGTTAATTCCTGTCATTTGACTTCCTTCCATATCCACACCTTTCAGATTAGCACCTAAAGTGAACATATTTGGGGAGCAGTTGAACTTAAAAATATTTATAGTCATCCACCTTCAAAAAACCGCAGGATGACTTAATGGAGGTGAATGATGACAGGCTCCTTTAACTTTTGGAAAGAACTCTGTGAACCATAAATCTCAGTCTCTCAACTAACTTCCACATAGAAAGAGTTCATTGTTAAAAAACTGTTTGCTTATACTATGAATTAAGAATGTTTTAGTCTATATTTCTGAGGGAGGAATTTAATTCAGTCTTAGGATAAGTAGCCTTTTAGAACAGCCTCCGTAAGTTTATGATAAGGAAGGTAAGTACCCTGTATTCTAAACATACAACTAAACCAAGTGACCGGTTCCCTGACACAACAGAGCAACAGGAATTCATAAAGAAAACATTAAACCTAACAATGACCAAAACTGCCTGGCTTTGTGCAGACTGAAATTCATGTTAGTCAGTGTAGCAGGCTGTTTAGTTTCAAAGTTTGAGATGTTGACATTTAATTCTCCAACTAAAGCCTTATTCAATATTAATGGCTTGATTTTTCCTAACTTCTTGCCGGACACATGACTGAGACCAAGATAGGACTTACTCCTTTGTTCATTCTCCAAGTATGAGGATAGAAGAAAGCTGTATCTCCCTACAGTGGTCATGACTTTCCCATAACAATTATTTTGTTGGGCTACTTACTTCATGTTATGCTTTCACCTTAGGAAACATAATTATAGATAGAAGCTCACCTTCTAAATTGGCTTTAAGACCAGAAGGATCTTCAAAATTACACAGTTTCAGGGATGCTCCTTCTGCATTAGAACAGAGCATCTTGACTCCCTGGAGATTTGCACACTGGTGAGGAAAAGAGAGAAGTCCATGTTTTAACATTCAGATTTTTGTTTGGGTAAGAAAAAACTGGCTCAAACAGTAAAAGAAAAAATGGACAAGGGGTGGAAACTCAATTCCATACACTCACCGTCAGTTATTTTCTGTTTACAGTGAAGACTTTTCCAACTAGACTCAGTAAGAACTGGGAACTATTTCAAGAAATAGTTCTTTCAAAAAGAACGGTTTTAAAAAGAAAAAAACAGCCCAATTAACAATAGCATGTCCATTTTACAGAAAACGTTAAGAGCTTAGAGAAAACAGTTGGAGAGTCAGAACTATGACATCCTAGTTCTATTTTCAGGAACAGCCCTGGGTGTGATGTGAGAGCTGACATGTATGGGTGAAGAAGGCATAAACTTGTCGGGGCAGGAATTTCTCTTCCTTATTTCTGTAGAATCAACGAAATTCTTGATGTTCAATCCTGCTACTACTACCTTCATTTCAAAGGTCAGAATACTAAGGCCAGCAGTTCCAGGCATCATCTGACTACAAAACGCTACAAGTTGTTTGTTGGGTCTTTCTGTACCAACCACTACTACACAATACTGGCAACCTTGAACACCCAAATAACAGTGCAAAATACAAAGAGTAAAAAACGAGAAAATATATGTTAGAATTTTAAGTTATGTTAATTTATCTCTAAGGATTCAATGTCATCAGATCTGAACTCCAACAGCAACTGGATAAGGCAGGAAGCTATAAAGGTGACATTAACATTAGAACTTCACAAATTGTGACCAAAGTAGATGATGAATGTAAAGCTATCTTAAAAATTGTAAGGCACTATATAAATGACAACTGTAGCTGTCATTCAAACTACAACAGTGAATATTCTAAAATCCTAAGGCATATCAAGTTATGTTATTGCCATACCTAACAAAAAAAATCCTGATTTATAAGTGCAATTTCATTCACCCTACAGTCAATTCTATGGAAAGGGAGATACACTACAGATCATTTCAAATCACAGAAAATTGAGAAATGCACACATACCTTCCCATCTCTGCCTCTGCATTTATACAAGGTAATACAGAAGCTCAGACTGAGAGGTAAGATAAATGGGGACCTGGAAGGACCAAAATAACTAAAAGATAGTCATCTGTATTTTATTTTATTTTTTAATTTTTAAAAAAGATTTTATTTATTTGACAGAGACAGCGAGAGAGCACAACGAGGGAGAGGGAGCAGCAGGCTCCCCACTGAGCAGGGAGCCTGATGTGGGACTTGATCCCAGGACCCTGGGATCATGACCTGAGCCAAAGGCAGATGCTTAACCAACTGAGCCAACCAAGCACCCTGATGACTGTATTTTAAATACTAAAAATATTAACAAGACAGGAAGCTGATAATATGAAAATAAACGTCTCTGGTTCTCTGTATTGTGCACCCAGGTAAAACAGACTGTAACTATTATCAAAAATTCCCAAGGTGACAGCACAGGGACAGGCACCAGCAAACAGGCTGGTGGCAGGCATCTGGTCTGACCCAACTAAAAGCCCACGGTGGCCCCAGACTGGCCCTTTACAGCACAGGGACCGAACCCTGCCCACAATAGGAAAATGCACTGAAGCAGTCAACGGACTGAAGGCAAAAGCAGTTCAGCCACAAGAGTAGGGGACATGCAACACATATAGCAGACACCTCTGCCCGAAGTGCCTGGTTCTGGTGAACAAGGGCCATTGAACTACAGGCCACTACAGGACCTCTTCTTCATAAAGCCACTACTTTTAAGAGCAGGAGACATAGCTGACTCTCCTAATACATGGAAACAGACACAGAGAGTTAGACAAAATGAGGAAACAGAGGAATATGTCCCAAATGAAAGGACAGGACAAAATCACAGCAAAAGAGCTAAATGAAATGAAGATAAGCTATATGCCTGATAGAGAATTCAAAGTAATGATCATAAAGATACTTACTGGATCTGAGAAGAGTGAAGGACCTCAGTGAGACCCTTAACAAAGAGATAGAAAACATAAAAGAACCAATCATAGATGAAGAACTGAAATTAAAAATATACTAGAGGGAATAAATAGTAGACTAGAGGAAGCAGAAGAATGGATCAGTGAGCTGGAGGACAGAGTAATGGAAAGCAACCAAGATGAACAACAAAAAGAAAAAAGAATGAAAAAATGAGACTAGGTTAAGGGAACTCAGTGACATCAAGTGTAGTAACATATGCATTACAGAGCTCAGAAAGAGAAGAGACAGAAAGGGGGTGCAAAATTTATTTTCAGAAATAATGGCTGCAAACACCCTCAATATGGGGAAGGAAAATAAATCCAGATTCAGGGGGCACAGAGACCTCAACAGAATCAACCCATGGAGGTTCACACCAAGAGACATAATAATTAAAATGGCAAAAAGTAGTGATAAAGAGAGAATTTAAAAGCACCAAGAAAAAAAAAAGTTACATATGAGGGAAACTCCATCAGGCAATCTGATTTTTCAGCAGACACTGGAGGCCAGAAGGTAGTGGCATGACATATTCAAAGTGCTGAAAGGAAAAAAACCTGAGACCAATTATACTCTACCCAGCAAGGCTATCATTAGGAATAGAAGGAGAGCTAGAGTTTCCCAGACAAACAAAAGTTAAAGCAGTTCATCACTACTAAACCAGCTTTACAAGAAATGTTAAAGGCAATTCTTTGAACGGAAAAAAAAAAGGACATAATCAGGAATAAGAGAATTAGAATAGGGAAAAATTTCACAGGTAAATGCAAATATAATAAAAGTAGTAGATGAATCACTTATAAAACCAGTACAGAGGTTAAAACACCAAAGCATTAAAACCAGTTATACCCATAAAAAGAAGTCAAGGGATTCACAAAATAAAAGGATGCAATATGACACCATCTACATAAAATGTGTGTGTGTTGGGGGTAGGGGGGCCAGTCAGTAAAAAATTTAGTGCATTTAAGATGGGTTCAAACTCAAGCAACCATCAACCTTATATAGATACCTATACACATAAGATGTTATATATGAACCTACCTGTAACCACAAACCAAAAACCTGTAATGGATATGCAAAAAAATAAAGAGAAAGGAATCCAAGGAAATCACTAAAGAAAGCCATCAAACCACAGTAGCAAACTGAATCCAACCATACATTTAAAAAACTGAATTCACCACGATCAAGTGGAATTTATTCCTGGCATACAAAAATACAAATAATATTTGCAAATCAATCAACATGATACATCATATTAACGAGAGAAAAAGTAACAACCATATGACCATTTCAATAGATGCAGAAAAAGCATTTAGCAAGTATGACATCCATGTATGATAAAAATCCTCAACAAAGTAGGTTTAGAGGAACATACCTCAACATAACAAAGACCATACATGAGAAACCCACAACCATCATCATCCTTAGTGGAGAAAAACTGAGAGCTTTTCCTCTAAGACCAGGAACAAGACAAGGATATCCACTTGAACCACTTTCATTTAACATAGTACTGGAAGTCCTAGCCATAGCAATCAAATAAGAAAACAGAAATAAAAGGAATTCAAATTGGTAAGAAAGAAGTAAAACTTTCACTATTTGCAGATGAGATGATACTCTATAAAGAAAACCCAAGAGTCCACCAAAAAATCCTAAAACTGGTAACTGAATTCAGTGAAGTCTCAGAATACAAAAAATCAATATACAGAAATCTGTTGTATTTCTATACACTAATAATGAAGTAGAAGGGAGAGAAATTAAGAAAACAATCCTGCTCACAATTGCACCAAAAAGAATAAAAAACCTAGGAATAAGTTTTACCAAGAAGATGATAGACCTGTACTCTGAAAACTATAAAACACTGATGAAACAAACTGAAGATGACACAAATAGATATTCAGTGCTCATGGATTAGGAGAACCAATACTATTATAACGTCCATACTACCCAAAGCAATCTAGAGGTTTAATACAATCCCAAAATACCAATAGCATTTTCCACAGAACTAGAACAAATAATCTTAAAATTTATATGGAAACACAACATACCCTGAATAGCAATCTTGAAAAAGAAGGACAAACCTCAAGGTATCATAATCCCAGATTTCAAGTATACTACAGAGCTGTAGTAATCAAAATAGTATGATACTGACACAAAAACAGACAAGTAGCTCAACAGAACAGAACAGAGTCCAGAAATAAACCCACACTTTTATTGCTAATTAATCTATGACAAAGGAGGGGTGACTGGGTGACTCAGTTAGTTAAGCGTCTGCCTCTTGATTTCAGCTCAGGTCATGATCTCAGGGTCGTGAGATAGAGCCCCACGTCAGGCTCCAATGGTGTGAAGCCTGGTCAAGATTCTCTCTCTTCCTTTCCCTCTGCCCCGCCCACCTCAAAAATAAAAATCAATCTATGACAAAGGAGGCAAGAATACATAATGGGAAAAAGAGAGCCTCTTCAACAAATGGTGTGGGGAAAACTGGACAGCTTCACGCAAAAGAATGACACTGGACCACTTTCCTATACCATATACAAAAATAAACTCAAAATGGATTAAAGACCTAAATGTGAGACCCAAAACCGTAAAAATGCTAGAAGAGAACACAGGCAGTAACTTCTTTGAGATCAGCCACAGAAACATTTTTCTAGATAAGTCTCCTTTGGCAAGGGAAACAAAAACAATATTAAATTATTGGGACTACACCAAAATAAAATACTTCTGCACAGCAAACGAAATCAGCCACAAAACAAAAAAGCCTACTGAATGGGAGATATTTGCAAATAACATATCCAATAGGGTCTTAATATACAAAGAACTTATATAACTCAACACCAAAACAACAAATAATCCAGGTAAAAAATGGGCAGAAGATATGAACAGACATTTCTCCAAAGAAGACATCCAGATGGTCAACAGACACATGAAAAGATGCTCAACATCACTCATCATCAGGGAAATGCCAATCCAAAACCACAATGAGATATCACCTCATACCTGTTAGAATGGCTAAAATCAAAACCACAAGAAATAACAAGTGTTGACAAGGATGTGGAGAAAAAGAAACCTTTGTGTACTATTGGTGGGAAAGTAAACTGGTGCAGCCACAGTGGAAAACAGTATGGAGGTTCCTCAAAATTTTAAAATAGAATTACCATAGGATCCAATAATCCCACAACTGGGTATCTACCCAAAGAAAACAAAAATACTAATTTGAAAAGATATATATGTTTATAACAGCATTATTTACAATAGCGAAGATATGGAAGCAACCCAAGTGTCCACTGATAAACGAATGGATAAAGAAGATGTGGTGTACACACAAACACACACACACACACACACACACACACACACACACACACACACACTGGAATATTACTCAGCCATACAAAAGAATGAAATCTTGTCGTTTGTAACAACATGGATGGAGGTAGAGGGTATAATGCTAACTGAAATTAGTCAGAAAGAAAAATACCATATGATTTCACTCTCATTTGGAATTTAAGAAATAAACAAACAAAGGGATGAAATAGGTGAAAGGGATTAAGAGTACACTTATCATGAGGGGTGCCTGGGTGGCTCAGTCCGTTAAGCATCCAGTTCTTGGTTTTGGCTCAGGTTATGATCTCAGGGTCATGAGACTGAGCCCCAAGTAGACTCCGCACTCAGTGCAGAGTCTGCTTGAGATCCTTTCCCTCCCTTTCAGTTCCTCTCCTGCTCATGCTCTCTCTCTCTCTCAAAAAAATAAAGGAAAAAAAAGTACATTTATCATGAAACTAATCTAATATAGCACTGTATGTTAATTATGCTTAAAGAAAATAGGGAAGCAGAAATGGATGGGAGTATAGATTAGACCAGCTGGTCTGGATGAATGGGTAATTGGTACATGGGGGAGTTTTTAAAACTAGTGTTTGTTGCTTTAAATATAATAATAACGACGATAATAAAGTCCCAAGGTAATTATAAGTACAGCTCTATACGCTATAGAATCTCACAAGGAAACAGATTTATAAGAAATTCAGTGAAGTTTTCTATCTTCAACCACAGAAAACATTTCCCCCTCTATTCATCAATGGTAAAGCAGGTCACCAACACTGAGGGTACAGAACTTGGCTACTCTGTAAACTGGCATTGCAGCTGCAAGAGTTTTGCTATCTACTATATCAAGGGGCAAAGAGTTTTGATGAAAGCAATTCAGTTGTTACCACTATATTTTAAGTATGATAATGGTATTAAGATTACATTTTTAAAAATGGTCTTTATCTTTTTTTTTTTAAGATTTTATTTATTTATGTGAGAGAGAAAGCAAGAGAGAAAGAGCACAAGTGGGGGTGGGAGGGTGGGGGAAGGGCTGAGCAAGAGGGAGAAGCGGGCTCCACACTAAGCAGGGGCCCGCCTTGGGACTCTATCTCAGGACCCTGGCATCTTGACCTGAGCCCAAGGCAGACACCCCAAATGGTCTTTATCTTTAAGAGATAAACAAAATATTTACAGGTGAAATGAGTTGCTTCAAAATAACATGAAAAGAGGTGCAGAGAAAATTATGTGCTGATGATATCTGTTGAAGCTGAGTAATGGAGGTAACAAGGGGGATTCATCATATTATTCTATTTTTGTATGTTTGACATTTTCCACATGAAAAAGTCATTAAAAAAAGAAATAAGGAAAAGAAAACACATGCTGTAGGAGTCTAGCTTCAACTCTAACAAACTAGCCTTTTTGGGCTTGGGCAAATCGCTAGGTTTCAGTTTCTCAATCTACCAAACAAGAGGGTCATACTTGATGACCTTCAAGGTCCCCACCAGCTCTTACCATTTATAAATCTTGAATGGGAATATGCAATGGATATGTAACAGCTGAATTATTACACCAGCTTCTAGGCAGCAGGCTGAAGTCACTGATGGCAGGCAGAGCATGTAGAAGAAACACTCTAAAGCATGGGGACAGAACAGATAATGTGGCACAGACTTCTGCATAACAGGGAGAGCAAACTGAAATCACCTTGGCTGACAGCAGAGTCACATGGTTCCTATGGAAAGGCCTCACAGCCTGTGAGGGATACACTGGGTGAGAAGTTCAAAAAGAGTGGTGGAACCATTAGGTACATCTTGTGTGGCAGAGTGCTTAGCACACATCCTATTTTGTGGATATGACAGCTACTCAGTAGCAATCATCCTCAAATGCCAAGGACAATCAGCAATTAGTTTTGACTTCACAGCCTATACGCCCTGGGCAATGACTCTTCAATATGAGCCATTTCTATCATTAGTAATTACACTTACAATTCTACAGCACTTCAGTTTACCAATTATACAGTATGGGTACAACAAGTATTCACAGATAAGAAAATTATGGTTCAGGGGCGCCTGGGTGGCACAGCGGTTAAGCGTCTGCCTTCGGCTCAGGGCGTGATCCCGGCGTTATGGGATCGAGCCCCACATCAGGCTCTTCCGCTATGAGCCTGCTTCTTCCTCTCCCACTCCCCCTGCTTGTGTTCCCTCTCTCGCTGGCTGTCTCTATCTCTGTCAAATAAATAAATAAAATCTTTAAAAAAAAAAAAAAAAAAAAAAGAAAATTATGGTTCAGGTTTGGAGTATCACTACAATTCAACAGAACTCAAAATCAGCTGTACTGAATGACCCAGTCTGTCTTTTTATCTTTTTTTGTTTTGTCCTTAACAAAAGCCACACGAGTGGTCTCTCAACATTTCACTATTTAAAGACTAGGTCCTTCAAACCTTTCCTTTGTGCTGCTAGTCTTTTGTTTATTTTGCTACCAATGTTGTCCTTCCTCATGAGATGGGACAAGGAGAGTGAAAACACTGGAAATGTATATTGGCAGATTTTTTTATAGATCCAATATCACAAAGTTCATGGAAAAACAGGCTGCACGTAAGGAATAAAACTAAAATTATAAAATTCAGTGAACATTTATTCAATGACTACTAAAAGCCAAGGTACTAGGACGCTTGGGTGGCTCAGTTGGTTAAGTGTCTGCCTTCGGCTCAGGTCATGATCCAGGGTCCTGGGATGAAGCCCTGAGTTGGGCTCCACACTCAGTGTGGAGTCTGCTCCTCCCCCTGTTCGTGCTTGCTCTCTCTCTCAAATAAATCAAATCTTAAAAAAAAAAAAAGCAAGGTACTATATTAGGTATTATTAATTCAAAAGACATATAGGCATGGGCCTTGGTATTAAGGAAATTGAAGTTGTTTGGAAGTTAGATTTCAGTGTTTTTTCTGCATCTATTCTCTAACCCCAAATTAGCATAGATAATTGTTACATAAGCACATGCATGTACATACGTATAGACACACGCACCTATATATATAGTTGACCCTTGAACAACATGGGTTTGATTGCATGGGTCCGCTTATATGTGGATTTTTTTAAAATATTTTATTTATTTATTTATTTGACAGAGAGAGTGACAGAACACAAGCAGGGGGTGTGGCAGGCAGAGGGAGAGGGAGAAGCAGGCTCCCCCTGAGCAAGGAGCCAGATGTGGGGCTTGATCCCAGAATTCTGGGATCATGACATGAACTGAAGGCTTAACTGACAGCCACCCAGGTGCCCTGATTCTTTAAGTAGGCACCACACCCAGCGTGTAGCCTAACATGGGGCTCAAATTCAGGACTCTGAGATCAAGACATGGATGCTTAACCAACTGAGTCACCCAGATCCCCTATGTGGATTTTTTAAAATCACTATAATACAGTACTGTAAATGTATTTTCTCTTTCTTATGAATTTCTTAATAACATTTGCTTTTCTCTATCTTACCTTATTGTAAGAGTATAGTATATAATACACATAACATACAAAATAAATGCTAATTGTTTATGTCCTTGGTAAGGCTTCTGGTCAATAGCAGACTATTAGTAGTTACGTTTTCGGGGAGTCAAAAGTTATATGTGGATTCTTGACTGCACAGAAGTCAGTGCCCCTAGCCCCAGTGTTGTGCAAGGGTCAAGTGTATATACATACATACATACATGTAAACACACACACACATAGGTACATACACGTAGAGAGAAGGAGTCACTGAGATGCTAACTCACACAGACTGACACACATCATGATTACTTCACACTTCATCTCTGCCAAATACCTCTAGAGCAATAACATTTCCCCACTCCAGAAATGATGCCGAATAGAAGATTTCAAAGGTCTTTTTCAGCTTTACCCTCCTAATTCACTGAAAATAGAAGTCCTGATAAAGTACACTATATTGAAGAGATGAGGATCTAATTTCAAAATTTAATTTCTTATTAGTTGCTAAATCTTTCAGGTCTTCATTTATTGAAGGATATCAAAGTTGCAAAACCAACACATTTCACTTTCAGAGCCTTGGGTTTTATCAACTTAATAAATTACCTGTTCTCAAGTAAAAGCTCTAATAAGAGAGAGAGCATTTCTGCTTGTTGAGGTTGTTCAATAGACTAAACATTTCATTCTCCCTTAAAACAAAAAAAATGATTCTTACGTCAAGCACTGATCCGGAGAGATCAGCTCGTTCAAGATTTGCACAGCAGAGATTAGCATGTGCAAGATTGCAGCGGCTTAAATTGGCCATTTTGAAGTTAATGTATCGAAGGTCCAAACGAGAAAGATCAGCACCACTGAAGTTTAAACCCTAAAATTAAAAAAAGACAAACTGTTACAAAATTTAAACCATCTATTGTATTACATTTAATGACTATAGCTAACCCCTAAGTTTCTTAGAAGCAATTGGCAGGTCAGTCATTTGGAGTTTATTAGAAGACATGATCAGATAAAACTTAGATATAAAATCAGCTTCCTTAATGGGTTCTTAGTAAAAGAAACTCTAAACATAACATTAGAATCCAGCCTGGCTATGCTTCATTTATGTGCAGAAATTTCTAAAGCGTGATCTCTGTTGGCCATGTTGATATGTATTATTTATATATTTTTATATATTTTGTAAGTATTCAATAATTCAAGGTAGTTTTATTCTTAAAAAGTGAGTACTCAGGTTTTTAAAATCTTTAATGCTATAATACCTAAAAGTATCTGCCACTGACTGGCCACACATAACAAATGTACAAACAACTGACTTTTTATTTTAATTGCTGCAATTCTGATGAACTACTCAAAAATTGCTACCTGAGGCATATTATATAATAAAAAAGGCCATTACATCTCTTTTTTTGCTTACCATTTTGGAATTAAATCAATGCTATCACCCATAATTAAATTCTATCTTGCATGAAAAAGGAACATAAGGCAAACAAAAAAAAAAATCCTAGAAGAATGTAAAACTTTACTCACAGCTTTGCTGACACAAATAACTCTTGTAAAAATCTGCTTTAATTACCTGGCAACGCAATTCTGATTTGGTTGGAGTGGCTAGCAGAAATCGGACAAATTCCTTTCGAGATATTGGCGAATGATCCTCTGGTGGTTGAGAATTCTTGAAAAAGATATTAAGAAATCAGTAGAGCATTTTGGGAGACAGCTACAGTAACTGTAATACTGGCTAATGTAAAAAGAGCCCTACCTTAATTGCCACTTCCAGGTGTTCTATCAGTGAGTCAATACCAAAAAATCTGGCTTCTTCTAACACACCTATCAATAATAAAAACGATGTGACTTTTATAGATAACTACTCATTTTAATATTTATAAAATTCTTTGTTAAATCCTCACAACACAAGTGAAATTCAAGAAGCAGGCAATCAATATACAAGAAAAATAACTCACGTATAGAACATATATACAGAATATTTTTAAATATCTGTAACACAAAGTTTTCTAGTTTACATTCAGCAAAAGAAAAACATAGACAACTTATGAATTAGAACAAGACTTCTGTATTTCAAAATTTTCTGACAATCACTTTAAATAGGCCACAAGCAAAAACTCCTAATTTCACAAGTTCCTAAAATAATTGAAATAAATTTGATTGTGAATCTAATAATAAATGATTAGTTCACCTCATCTTAACACTTCATTGACTTCTTCAATGGAGCAGATCTGAATGGGTTTGTCACAATTATCTTTTACTTACTGAATCAGAAAATTATAGAAATGAATAAAAGTAAATTAGTTTCAAAATAAAAGTCAACAGAATGACTCAGAAACCTCTCTTAAGGAGAATCAATTTTTTAAAAAAAGATTTCTAAATGATAAAAGAGATTTTATGTATCATTTGCTCTTTTAACTTGGTAAAAAAAAATCTGCACATTCTCTAGGTGACTTGTAGTATGTATACTGTATTTTCTTACATCTGTTAAACACCTTCATCAAGGTATTTGGGAGGAAATTTGGAATCCATTTTCCTTCAAATGAAGACCTCAGTCATTTAGTTAGTGACAGAGTTTTTTCACTTGTTAAAAAAAAAATCCTAAGGACTCAGAAATTACAAAGAAAGTAAGAGACATAATTACTCTTCGAATAGTTCCAAGCTAATAAGGGTAACTATAGGTAGATAAGGGAAGCTCAGCAATTATTGGGAAAGATTATGATCTTCTCAGGGAAAGGCAAATTCCACCTCTAATATTCCAGTTGCAAAACAAAGGTCATCTGATAAACAGTACACGGCTCAGGTAGCTGCTTTGGCACAACACTTTCCAGTCCACGCCAGAGTGGCCGCATCTCTGGATTCCTCATGAACGGGCAGCCATATTTCTTATCTGTCCCTGGTAGACAACCACCATAAAAAGGGGCTTCTAGTGGGCTTCACTCTCAGTGTGCCAAGATCTTCTGAGTCAATCAGAACCCCACAAGGAATGGAGTAAGGATTTTTTTTTCTACTTCTAGGTTCAGAACCAAACCTTAAAAACTTCCAGAAAAGCCTTATAAATACAAAAGGCACCTATGGGGGACAGTTGAGAAAAAGCAGCAATATTCAGCATATTTTCTGTCAGCACCAGTAGGAATTAGATTTGAATCCCAGTTCTGCCCCTCACTTTCTTTTTTGCCTTAGAGAAGCTACTTATTCTTTCTCTTAATTAAAGTTCCTGTTTAAATTTGTGAAATGGGAGTATTATCACTTTCTTCACAAAGTGGACATAAGTATTAAAAGAGATATGCATATATATTATCTGGTATAATGCCTGGCACTTGGTAGTTCCTCAATAAATGATCACCTTGATCATTATTAAATTGTATGTTTCCTGACATATAAGACCATTCTCTTTTTACTGTATCAAACTGGGGTTCAGAAAATTTATGTGAATGTCAAGGAAATAAATATTGAAATGCTAGAAAAGTTTTTAAGTTAGAGAATTGGATTGAAGTGAAATGTACCTACGAGGTAGGGAAAGATGACTTAAAGTAGAAAGAGTTGTGCCTGGGTGGCTCAGTCGGTTAAGTGTCTGCTTTAGGCTCAGGTCATGATTTTAGGGTCCTGGGATGGAGCCCTGTGTTGGGCTCCCTGCTCAGCAGGGAGTCTGCTTCTCCCTCCCTCTGTCCCTGCCCCTGCTCGTGCTCTCTCTCAAATAAATAAAATCTTAAAAAAAAAAAAAAAATCAGAAAAAGAAGGTTTTGAAGACAAATGAAAGCAGAAAAGGAAGACATGATTCATTGGAAAAACTGAAAGTCATGAAAGGTAGAAAACAAATAATGAAAGGAAGCAAAAAATATATTCACTGATGAAAGCACAGATTAGGAAGAGCAAGAAATAAGGTCATTTAAGTAAATAGAGGGAAGGTAAATAAGTCAGTGTAGATTATTGTAAAGCATATAATTAGTTGGGGCAACCTGAAGATATTATAAAGAGTTTGGACAGATTTTGTACTAATTAGAAGTAGTAATGCTTTATAAAAATGAATCCAGTACAGAGCTCTGCTTGCTGAACAACTGAATAAATGAGAGCAATGGCCAAGAAACCTGAAAAAGGAACAAGCATAGCTTGGCAATGGCTGAAGTCTGGGACAGCATGGATATGAATTTCTGATGTTATTTCCTAGGCAGGGAGGATATGAAAGGCTATCAGTGACACTGAGAGAAATTAAACTGGGAAGCATCGAAGAGCCCACAGGATGCCTACAGTGAAGTTTAAATGTCCTCAGGAGAAAAGAGTGGCCACCAGAGTGTAAGCAGGAGTGATCTAGCTGCTGAAATGCAAAGGACTGTACAAGAGAGGACCACTGCTTATTTTTCTAATGATAATTTCTACAGAATGACTAAAATAAAAACACAGGGTTTTAAGCAACAGTTGGTAGGTAAAAAATAAGAAAGCAAAAAGAATTTGTAATGAATAGGTATGGAGCTAGATGAAAGGTCAAATAAGGTCATTTTTTGCAATGGGTAAGCTTTAAAGGCAATACAGACTTTAATACAGCAACAATAAAAGTTACGGAGTGTTATCTATTTTACTCCAGAGATTGTAAATTAGCCCCTTTGCCCCACCACCAGCCCTGGCTGATTCTGGTGTGTTTGGCATGTAGTATTTTCAAAATCAGAAGACTGCACATAAAATTTTAGATTTCCAACATTTCTTTAAAAATCAAAGCTCTGACACCCTATGTCCATACTGACCCACACGGCAACAATCTGTGGAAGCTCAGTAGGAACGTGCCCTCAAGATCGCCACGCCCCCCACCACTCATCAGGCCAGACCCATGCATCTACTGCTTTATAAGGGCCCTGGCTGACATCATCTCCATTATGTGAAAATCCTGTGATGTAGTCAGGGATGAGCATATTTATAATACTCAGTTTTCAAAGGAGACTCAGAGAGACTTTCCCCAAGTGAATCTTCTAGTAAGTTATAGAATTGAGATTCTATTCCAGTCTTATGATTGTGAAGTATAATTGCCCCGTTGATGAACCTACATTTCAACATGATGGGAAGGTCCATAACTTGAAGTCAAGTCATGGTCACAATTCAATTAAAAACAACAAAATCCCTTAAAGTCCCTTGTGATCAAATCTAAATCCATTTAGAATCTAAAATTAGAATTTATGGGTTAGACATATACCCATATACACAAAGAATATCTATCTGTGCCTACATCTAGTTCTATACCTATATATACTCACACATATATAAAAATTTAGTTTTAAAAGTAGAAGAGAGATACTTTCGCTTTATGAAAATATACTATGTTACTAAGCAAGTGAAAACAAAATAAAAAATTCTAACCTTACAAAAATGTGAGGAATCATATTAAAAACTCACCCAATAAATTAATGCCATCATTCACAATGAGCTGTCCGTGACGCAAGTAGTTCAAAATGGGTTCAAAGTACTCAGGACTCCGGTCAATTAAGAAAGCTCCTCTATGATCTTGCTTATTTCCCCAGACACCTGTGGCACCATTACAGCAAAGAGAACCCCCGAATAAACAAAAAACAAAGTTAAAATTTAGGAAGAAAAATTGTGTAATGTACTAGTAAGTTTTTACTCATGTAAAAATTATTGATATCATTAAGTACAGAAGGACAAGAGTTAAGTCAATACGGCTACAAACAGATCACACAAAATGCGAAAACGATGTGTTGCACTTACCTTTATCCTTAAACATGTGGGCCAGCATACTGTCAGGTTCTTTATTCACTAAAGTGCTCCTAAGAATTCAGGGAAAAAAATTGATTTCTCCATTTGTCTTTATAAACAAACATATTTAAGTCAAGAGTATACTCGATCCCAGCTGCTCTCTCAAAAAGATGCATGCTATAACCTGGTAGGAGTGATGCTGGGAAACAAAAACGTGCAATAAGTTGCCATTTGTCAAAATCCCTTCTAATCTGGCATTTCCTTTGATTCAAATCTTGTTTTAGTTTCCTTTAACGTAAACACTATTCTGTCCTTGTAGCAAGCTATTATATCACAATATTCTTGACCTAAATTTACACCGTTCTTATCCCTTTAATATAAAAAGTTGTAGTCGCTACAAATTTCAATATTGTTTTTACTTGTGTTGCATGTTTATTACCTGACATCTAAAAAACCTGTTCTAAAACCCTAAAATACCTGATACCTAAAAAGCATGTTCATGCCTCTTGGGCTTTCTTTGGAATGACTTGTCATTTTTCTACTCTTTAAAAAAACTTTCTAAAAAACGGTTTAAGATCACATGGTACTGGAGTCTCTTCTAAGGCAATCAGCAAAACTGAAGGAAAGAACAAATACTACATAGTGTCCTCCAACACACACCTGTGCACACATTCACATGCACCTACCGTGTAGTTGTAAAGTACCGCCCTCCAACATTTAAGGTTAGCCAGTCTGTGTGAGATCCTGACAACCCTTCAGGTAGTTTAGAATCTGTCTGAGGATCTAGAAATGACATGCAGAAAATAATAAAAAAGTTAAGATTGGGTTAATGGGGAAGATGGCAATAAGCTTCATTTTTTACACTAAAAACACACATAAAAGCATACCAGAGCTACTAGAGACCCATCGATAGCATTTAAGACAAAACTGATAAGGTATTCCCACAGATACAAGAGCACCATGGTAATAGCATCTTTGAAGGAAGAAGCTGACAGAAACAACAGGGTATGTGATAAACCTAAGAATTCCAAAGTAATCCATACTCACTTCAAAGCTCAGTAAGTCTACTTGAGTACAGCAGACTGAAAATGAAAGGGATATGTCCAGTCCATGGGTGGGTGATGCAAGTAGTTTGCAGTAAGATCTGAGGGGGCTGGAAATGAACCTCAAAACCCACCAGCCACAACTCCCTTCTAGGACAAAGCCCAATACAAAGGATAAGATGTTGGAAAAAGAATTCAAGTTGAACAGAACAAAGACAACAAAGACAAAAGAGAAAGCAGTCCAGATAAAAGTTAAAAAGGTCTAACACAACCAGAACATATCAGAAAGCGACTTCCATATTTTTTAACACTTCACACAAACAACAGAAAAGGGGGCTTCAGAGCCATGAAATTAGAAAACCTTTCCTAAGTCAACTCTACCTTCTCAAGTTAAAGAAACCAATTTCACGTTAAATGGGCAACAGAAAATCCTATACAAAAATTTTAAAAAAATGAGAATAACATCCCAATAAACAATGAAAATGTACCAGAAATGCCCACAAAATAAAAACTATAATCAAAAATTCCAAAACATGCTAATACAAAGTATGAAAAGAATAACGTAACTCAGAATTACAAAATTCACAAATGAGGTGAGAGAACTCAGGAGAGAATTAGAACTACAATGAAAACCCAATTCAGAAATGAAGATTAAACTAGAAGAAACACAGGAGAGAATAAACAGGTAATACCTTAAGGGAAAGAAAAGAAAAAAAAGAGGAAAGCTTTATAAATCAATAAGAAATGAAGGAAGAGATGAAAAGGATTTCAGAGACTTCCAATATAGAAGGCAGGTGTAGGAGATCCAACATACGAACAATAGGAGTACTGACAGCAGAAAATTAAAGCAAGGAGACAAAATAAATGCATGATTTAAAGTTCAAGAAAACCTTCCTGAAACTAAAAGAAGATTTGAAAGTACATATTGACAGGGTCCACCATATATCAGACAGTGAGAATCAGCTCAGAACACTAAGAGTATACTAAAAGTACTGATTTTTTTAAAGAAAGAGAATAATCCTTTGAGTGACCTAGGAAAAATAATCATTATGAATGATCAGATTTTTTTTTTAAAGATTTTATTTATTTATTTGACAGAGATAGAGACAGCCAGCGAGAGAGGGAACACAAGCAGGGGGAGTGGGAGAGGAAGAAGCAGGCTCATAGCGGATGAGCCTGATGTGGGGCTCGATCCCATAACGCCGGGATCACGCCCTGAGCCAAAGGCAGACGCTTAACCGCTGTGCCACCCAGGTGCCCCGAATGATCAGATTTTTTGGACATGAACATTTTATGCCAGAATAAGATGGAGCACAACATATTTAAGATATTTAAAGAATGAAAATGTGAACCAAGGTTGTTTTTTTTTTTTACAGCTTGAGAAGTAACTGATACATAATAAACCATACATCATTAAAGTCTTCAATTTGTTCAGTTTTGACATATGATTTTATATCCAGTCAAATTGATTTTCAAGTATAGAAGACATGTGAGATGTCAGAGAACACTGTTCTTCTCAGAATTTCTTTGTAAAGAATCTACTATAGAACAAGTTTCTATACAACCCCTAGAGGCATCAACATAAGGATTGGAGGTGAGCATTAAATACATTTCAAAGAATAAAGCTAGTGACAGTTTTAAGAGAGAATATAGTATATAATGACTATGTAAGCTGATAATGTAGAAACAATACAATTATTTTTTACATAAGGAAAGAAAGGAATGAGCCTATGCAAAAAAAAATGTTTAACTGTCTTCAGCAGTCATATTGGTACTGAAAGTATTGGAAATGTTACTAACACTTTTATGTGTGTTTTGTGTGGGATGAAATGAGTACTTATGTGACATAATTCTAACATTCCCTATGTCCCTGAAAATCAGAATTACTGATATGGAAGAAAGGAGACATAGGTGTAAGACAGAAAAAGCTAAATAAAAATCTTATAATCCTGATTATAAACCAAAGTAGGAATATGAACCCAGGAGATATTTTATCTCTCTCTGTATAATGTCATATATTATATAAACCTTCATATCACATAATATATATTAACACATAAATTTCATCTCTAGCTAGCTATGTATTTTCAACTCTCTCCAGGAAAAAGCCTAGTAAAAATCATGAACATAGTAGCAATGAGTCTGTCTAGCACCCAGACTGTGTTTTGAAATGACATTTCCTACTAAAAGAAATTGAGGCTTCTTGGAGAACATATCGATCTGGGTCTGGGACAGAAGTATAAGATGAATACCTTGTTATTCCAGATAGTAAGGAACCTATAAAAGACCAACGGAGTTGTAATAAAAGTAGTTGAAGAGGTTTCCATCAGCCAAACATAAAATAATGTAGGCATCAATAAAAGCAGAGCATGAAAACATACCAAATATTTTTAAACCCAAGAGTTCATAAGACAAAAACACGACTTGATTACTTTTGTTTGTATGTGTGCAATGAACCAATTAAGTGACCACTGCCTGCTAACTGCTTTGTTAAGCTAATGGATAAAAGCTGTGGAAAAATTTGCGCTCATTGTCTTAAGGTAGAGAATGTACTTACTTCTAAGTTGGCAACTGCTTGTGTGATGATCCTGAGAACTCCCTCCACTCACCAAATACAATTACTGTGATGGCTTACACAAATTATTAAATATTCAGGGTCAGATTGTATGGAGCTAACTATATCAAATACTCATTAAAGAACAGTGATGTTATCTAAGCCTTAGGCTCTTTCTCTTGAGATGCACAATTGTATAAGCTTTCTTTCAAATCAAAAGGTAGCATATATGTCCATCTGTGTGGCAAATCAAGTTATTTTGACTGATTTGATCTGACCACTGTGAACAACTGCCAAATGCTAACTTGTGCAAGCAGTACACACTCAAAAATCTATAACCTAACACTTACAGGAACTGCGACAATTACTATTGAGGAGAAAATAGCAGAACAAAAGTCGTAATTTCCACAATCGAAATGACCTTATCATGTCATCTCTGATGAACCTGTGCACTTTCAGGGCATTTTAAAGGCATGTAAAACATTAGGTATCCATACTAAAATATGATAATTCAAATTAAAACTTGACTTCAACACACACACACCCAACTTAGAATCAAAAAAGGTATGAAGAGCTTGAATGCTGCCACGAGCTCCTTTTCAATATTAAGCTTAGTAAGTGCATGTAAAATATTTGCCATCTTTTTCATTTTGGCAGACAAAATTGGCTTGTAAGGAAGTCACTTACCAATAAATGGTTCTCCTTCACACACAAACAAAACATCATCATCCCTGGGGAAATCAAAATTTAAAAGCCACCATCAAAATCCAGAAATCACATTAATTATCAGTTGATTAGAGGACCTATACCTTAGAATTATGTAGAAGGCAGGTTTTGCTATCAATCTATATTGCAAAGAAGTTGACTAAGTTTCCAGGGCTTTGCTTAACTTCTTGACTTACGTCTTGACTCAAAGACTTAACGTCTTTGGATTTAAATTCAAATAAGGTCCTGCACATGGAAGAACTTTTAAAATGGCAAAAACAAAACAAAATCCACTATGTGAATTATGTGAATTCAGCTTTCTAATCAATTGAAGAACATACTCTCATGCTCAAGGAATATGATTAAAGCCATTGCCAACTCTTCTTTTTCTACTCTAATTCTGTAATCCTAAATAAATTATTGGGGTTTTCTTCTATATCATCAGCTGCTCTGCGCTTTGGAAAGGAAAATACATTTTTATGTTACATCTAGGAAGAATATAATTGCAAGTAGAACTCTGCTATAAAAACTCACTAACACCCACCACACCCCCAAAGGTAAAATGACTGCACACAATCCAAAATTCTAGATTATCAGTGTATCTTCTCCTCCCCTACCTCAACATAGCTCACCATTAGTGCAAATAAATGATCAGAGATTACACTGTGAGCCACAAATTCTTAATCAGGTAGATATTTCCTAGTTCAGAAGGCTTCAGTTCTGACTTTCTATGCTGTAGAAATTTTTATTTTCTATAAGGCATCACAGAAATACACTGAATGTTTCTTAGAGGCAGCATCTGGGTTAAGGAGAAATTTAGCTTGATGCAAATCACCTGAGACTCAATTATCTATCGAAACAGAAAGAAGCTGAGGGACAGATGCTGAAAAACTTAGAAATTCTAATTGATTTGGATTTTAAAGCTACAACTTTTAAGTCTATAATCTCTTCTACTTGCTCACTATGCCAATTAACTTTTTCAGACTAGATTGAACATTTGTTTTCTTCTCAAAAATCAACTACTAAACTGTGTGACCCAGGCAAGACACTGAACTTCTCAAATGGTTAGTTTCCTTTTATAAAATGAAGAGATTAGAAGTGATTACCTTCAAAAGCTGTATATTATGTTGAAAGGTCATTCTGACCTGAGTTTAAATGAAAACTAAACTTTGTATTAGTTTTGCAGTTCTGTATTAGCTATTTAATTTAGCGCATCATTATATTCATACCATCGGTTTAAAAAACCCCATGCCTCGCCAATTAAATGAGGTGACTTGGGCAGAGCCAATACAACGCAACCGGCACAGTCCGTACCTAGTGTCCTCTTCCTATTTTCTTTCTTAAGCCTCTTCTTGATCCAAAATTCTACGACCTTATGAGGGTGGAATGAGGTGAACTAACATTTGTTTTCAAGAGCTGAAAAATCTGCCTGGGATATTTAAAAAACAAAACCAAACCTCAACAAACAGAAAATCACTACTGTGGTGGATCACTGGTGAGTTAACCCTACCTAAAACTCTACCTTACTTAGCAAGTTTTTACCAAAGTAGGTCTTTGTAAGGTTTATAAAATTCAAAGCATTCTTAGGAAATGTACTGAACAATTAGCAGTTGCATATAAAATTAAAGAGATCAATCAGATTTCTAACATTAAAAAAATGCATGTCTTCAGAGTCAGAAGTTCTAGGCATCTGAATTTTGAAACACACCAAATGGATATTAGCCAAACCCAAATTATAAGCCGGTGGGAAAAGAGGTGGAAAAGATGTGGTGAAATTAACACCTGGAAAACACTTGGCAAATTGGTCATTTGACAAACTGATTTTTGGTGAACTAGCTTTGTGTAAATTAATCATTTAGCAAATTGGCCTGCTTCTCTGTGAGGACTATTTTTATTACAAGTAGAGAAGAATCAATATTTTAAATTTATCTTACAAAAACACATGTTCAGAGGCAATCAAGTCATGAGTTAATATATGTACATCAATTTTGTAATACCAAAATAAATTTTGACACCCCTCCCAAATTGCATGTCTTATTAGATCCATCTCTAATAATGAAGAAAAAAATTCCTTATAGCTATGTATGAAATATGCAGAAAGACTATCAGAATATTGGAATGTACTAAGGATTTTCTATCTTATAGAAGTCCAAATTATTTAAATTTTAAAGAGCAAATTTTAGGCAATCATTTGCCAAAATTCTGTAATCTTTCCAGTAATTAAACTACTGCTTAAGGGAAAGAGCAGAGCACCTAGACGCTGAGGGAACACTGTAGACAGCTTATAAGAAGGTGAAGGTTACCTGATCAAAGCAATATCATCGATCAGTCCACCTTTCCCATTATACACACTGGTGGCTTTTATGCCGAGTTTACTGCTGGCCACAGAAAGCAAATCAGATAAAGTTCCATATACAGCAACCACCTGTGAACACACCAGATTAATTTGGACAACTTATATAATGAATTTCATTACTTACAAATTAAAAACCACCATACTATAAACAGGACTAAAAACCAAACTGTCAAATAAAAGGAGATTTTGAGAGGTTCTTACATCTAATATTGCTGAAATCCAAAACTAGCCTGTGAACACACCAGATTAATTTGGACAACTTATATAATGAATTTCATTACTTACAAATTAAAAACCGCCATACTATAAACAGGACTAAAAACCAAACTGTCAAATAAAAGGAGATTTTGAGAGGTTCTTACATCTAATATTGCTGAAATCCAAAACTAGAGTGTAAGAAATCATCTCTGTGCAAAAATAATCTACAATCTTATGTATGGTAAATAACGCTCTAGTTCCGAAGAGAGACCCACCCCTGAATGTAGATTCTGACATTTTCTAGCTGTCCACATGAGACAAATTAACCTCTTTATGCTTCTGTTGCTTTAACCAGAAATGAATAAAAGTTATACCTACATCAGGTCACAAAGATGAAATGAGTTAATGCATGGTATGAGCTTAGCAAAAGTGCCTGAGACCTATTAAGTCTTTATAATGTTGCTTTTACGTTACTCCTTTGTTATAGGAATGGTTTATTTTAAAAATAGGAATGATTTACTGTTTATGATAACATTTACTACATCAACCACCACATGAAAGGTAACAACTTCCCACTTCATTTATTTAATTCTTCAGTAACGATTTATATTATAAAAGCCAGATTTTAGCTAAGATCCTAAATACAGCCAACAGCTGGGATACAGTGAATTGCTCTCTCCTGCTTTCCATCAGACACAGTCTGATAGATGCATAAGCAATGCAAATGCTTAGGTAGGGGGTTGAAAATCTCTCCATGTAGTAAGTTGTTTTTTGCTCCAGTATAATTTTAACTATGGGTTCTCAGTGGGTGAGTTGTATAGTTGTACCATTATCAGTTAGGATCTCTGAAAATTATGAATAAAATACAGATGAGGGGCTGAACATGAAGAACGAACAGCCAACCAACTTCCCGTGGGATATTGGATCAAAGTGCCATATGAAATAAGAAACAAGGCTGATCCTTTGTTTACCAGTGACTGGAGTTTAGTAGACCCTGAATTTTTAAATAAATGAAACAAATAGCAGGGTATGGAGGGAATTGTTCGCTGATAGGAAAGTGTGCACTCTTCATGGCAGAGTACTCAGATTTCAACTGTTTTCTCTTGGATCATAAGGATGAAAGGACAGATTAGTATTGCAAGCTGGGAAATTCTAGGGAAGGGCTGTAGGCAAGCACAATTTAAAGGGAAATAGGTGGATTAAAAGTCATACACAACCCAAGGGTCCTTAAACAGGTGAATGGATAAACAAAATGTGGTATATACACACAATGGAATATTATTCAGCTATCAAAAGGAATGAAATTCTGATACATGCTACAACATAGATGAATCTTGAAGCCATATGCTAAGTAAAATAAGCCAGACACATAGGGCAAATATTATGTGATCCCATTTATATGTCATACTTATAGGCAAATTCATAGAGGCAGAAAGTAGAATAAAGATTACCAGGGTGGTGGGTGAAATGGGAAGTCATTGCTAATGGGTAGTTTCTATGTGGTATGATAAAAAAGTTTTGGAAGTAGTGGTGAGGTTACATTGTGAATGTACTTAATGCCAATGAACTGTATGCTTAAAAATGGCTAAAGTGGTAACTTTTACGTTATGTATATCTTGCCATGGTAAAAAAAAAAAATGGAAAACACTTGGCACAGTGTCTTGACAAAGCAGACATGCCATAAATAACTGAAACCTGAATAAAATGTGTCTCCTTTATTTCCTATCATTTTTTCACCTCTGTAACAGAGCCTGCAATTCTGTTACTGCAGATACATGATCCTGGGAGAAAAGAGAGAATACATAAGGCATACGTGCAGCAAACCCTCTAGTGCTAAGAGAGAGGGTGTGGAGAGAAAACAGAAAAGAATCAAAAGCATAGAAACACAAGAGATTGACCAAAGAAAATGCAAATCGACTTTTACAGGTAGAAATTGCCAGAGGAGGGTAAGAAAATCCTTTCCAACAACAGCATTCTTGTCATAGTTGCTATATGAATTTTCTAATTGACCTTTGCTTCTTATATATCTTTACATGGCTTTAGTTGGCCTGACATTAACCCCTCCTTGCCAGAACATCCACTTTCTCCCCCAGAATTTCTTTTCACTTCTCTCCCTCAACCAGCCATATCATAAAGTGGATGAAAATTTAATGTATCTATGTTATGCAACTGACACTCTCCTTTAAATGAAATAATCAAAAGGTCATCAATTAGAGAAAATAGTAGTGAAATTATTGCAAGCAATCTTACAGTTCTGTAAATTTGAAAATTGCCCTTAAGTTGGGCTACCATACTTGTTTTTCATTTGTAGGGCATTTTTGGCATTTTTTTATAAACTAGATCACTTTAGCTTTACTCTCTTGAGTGTACTAACAAATAAAATGGAATTATATTGCAAACATAATATTCAAAATCTTTCATACAAACCAATCAGAATATCTAATTTAAAAATATATACCAATATAAAAATGTGATAGGCTTGGAAAACATTTTAAGTTGATAAGAAAGTCTCTAATAGACTGGCTCATGTACCTTTCTTTATGTAACAACTTTGTTGGGGAGAAAGCAGCAATGGAAATCTTGTATATCATAGATTAGAGCTTTAATTGTTATATACTAAGCTTATTTTAGTCCTCAGGCCAAGCATTTGTAAAATGATCATGGTAAGAATGGCTATTTGTTTTATGTATGGTATGCTCCCCAGGGTGGACCTGGAGTCCCCATGTTACTGGGATTACCCACTTTAATACACGAGGCACTATACTTAGCATGGAAGCATTTTATGGAGTAAATTGAGAAGTGTGTCTAGTTAAATTAATGACCACCATATTATGCTATTATTTAACTTAATCCTTTCTAAATTTCAGACTCCAAGACAAGTGAAGGCCATCTACCAACTGGGAAAGTAAATGTTATACTGTACTTAGGAGGACACACCAGTTCAGTAAGTTTTTATTTGCCTTTAAACACCATTTTCAGATAGTAACCTACGTTATTCAAATTTAAAAATTAAAACCCGCACATGTCCTTAAAGCATTTTTTCTTACATGCCCATATTATCTATTAACTAATACACTATCAATAAATACTTATTCAATTTATACAGACTGATTTACCCAACCAAACCATCAATCACAATACTAAACACAGAATTCAATTTACTCTACCTACATTTTTAGTTTAATACATTTAAAATTGGAGGGTTTTTTTCTTTTGGTTATTTAAATTTCAGTTAACAGCTTAATATTAGTTTCAGGTGTACAATATAGTGATTCAACACTTGCATACAACACCTGGTGCTCATCACAAGTGCACTCCTTAATCCCCATCACCTATTTAACCTATCCCCCGACCCCACCTCCCTTCTAGTAACCATCAGTTTGTTCTCTATAGTTAAGAGTTTGTTTCTTGGTTTGCTTCTTTTTTTCCCCCTTTAACTCGTTTCTTAAATTCCACATATTTTTTAATTATTTTGTTCCTAAAAAAGATAACATAACTCGAGGTCAAGAAGGCAAATATTAAAATATTAAATATTAAGAAGTCTGATAGTATCAAGTATTGAAGAGGATGTGGATCAGTGGGAAGGTTTATGCAATGCTGGTGGGATATAAATTACTGCAATAACTCTGAAAAAATTTGGCATTTTAAAAAATGAAACGTTCATATACCTAACACCCAATACAGTTGACTCTTGAACAATGCAGGGTTTTGGGGCACCAACTCCCCCTCCCCTGTGTAGTTAAAAATCCACATATAACTTTCGACTCTCCAAACACTTTATTAATAGCCTACTGTTGACCAGAAGCCTCACCAATAACATAAACAGTCAATTAATACATATTTTGTAAGTTAAGTTACTCTATTTTTACAATAAAGTGTGCTAAAGAAAATACATTCATAGTACTACAGGGTATCTATCGAAAAAAAAAATCTACATATAAGTGGACCCATACAGTTCAATTCCATGTTGTTCAAGGGTCAACTGTTAGTACAACTTATATTCACCAGAGCCCTGATTCTCAAAAGTGTGGTCCCTAGGGGTGCCTGGGTGGCTCAGTCAGCTAAGTGGCTGCCATTGACTTGGGTCATGGTCCCAGAATCCTGGGATCTGGGATGGAGCCCTGCACCTAGAGCAGGGGAATAGGAAAGTGGAGCCCACTTCTTCCTCTGCTCACGTTCTCTCTCTAATAAATAAATATAATCTTAAAAAAAAAAAAAGTGTGGTTCCTAGATTGGCAGCATTAGGATCACCTTGGAAATATATTAGAAATTCAAATTCCTAACCCCATCCCAAATCTACTGAATCTGAAGCTCTGAGGGTAGGGCCCACCAATGTGTTTTCTCAATTCCTCCAACAGATTCCAATGCATGCTGAAGCTTGCAATCCACTGCCCTAGAAAAATGCTTGCATGTGTGCACCAGGATACATACACAGGAATACTCATGACAACACTGTCAATGTAACAGCAAAATATAAAGAAATAAACAACCCAAATGTCCACTGAAGGAGGACGGATAAAATGGGATAGTACTTGTATACAATGGACTATTACAAAGCAGCAAAAATAACTAAACTATATTATGGATGTAATCCTAGAAATATTATATTGAATGAAAAATTTAAGTCCAAAAAGATTACATATGACATACATTTAGGATATGTCTCAAAGATGACAAAATATATATATATAGTGTGTGTGTGTGTGTGTGTGTGTGTATATATGGTTCAACTATTAAACATGGCAAAGAGAGAGAAATACAGCATTCATGAAATTGGCTGACTTTATGGATAAGTAAGAGAATAGCAAAGTGAACAAGCACATTAAGTTTTGGTAATACGCTTTTTCTTGCCTTGTGTGGCAGGTTTACTGATATTTGGTATATTATTATCCTCTTAATTTTTATGCACATTAACATTCTTTATATGTATCAAATATTTTTTTAAATGTTTAAAGTTGAAGAGCAAAGCTCTTATTAATGTTCAGATTTCAACAAAGGTCACATAGATTTCACCTTCTTCAACTTAATATAATGGATTCAAATCCGGCTACTTAATACCAACAACATATTTCTGACCTAATATCAAAGCCAGAAGAAAACAATTATGTCCTGGACTAAGAGTGTAAACATCAGTACAGATCTATTTCACATCCCATTATGTCTGCAGTGAACTGACATGGTTCCTTGTACAAAGATGGTACTCAGTAAGTTTTGGCTGAATAAATAAGGTATACAAATGGTCTAAGACTTGCACAGCCTATTACTGAATATTCTTTAGTTAAAGCAACTTCTCTTCAAGAGGTACAGAAATTTTGAACTGACATCAGGTTGCTCAGAAGCCACTCACTACATTCAGATGTCTGAGTCCTCATTTCAAATTCCTTAATGCTATTTACAGGGAATATTAAAAAGAGAAACATGGGAATTCTGAGGCCTATGGAGAAAGGATGAGAGGATTCAACTGATTCTTTTGGAGCAACTAAAAAAACTAAAATTGAAGATCCCAATTTTTTAGAATGACAGCCTTCACATGTTTTTGACTATGTACCCCATCAGTAAAACATTTTCGGGCATGTGCTCAAACATTTGTATATTTATTTACTTATTTATAAAGTTTATGCCACAGTTAGAAAAAAAATATGATTTCCCAAATGAGGACCTTTATCGACTTAGAATATGGAGCTGGCCAGTAAAAATCCCCTAAATATTTATCATTACATTTAGGGAAATCCTGCCAAATATAAAATTGATTTTAAACACTGAAAACAAACAAAAAAGGAAAAGAAAAACATCTCAAATTGTCTTCATATGTTGGAAAATATTTTTAAACATCTTGCTAATTAGGATGACCTCATCTCATCATTGGCTAATGTTTCAAAGAACAATATACACTTAGGAAGTGACTTATTGTTAATAGCAGTTATTAAATAAGATTTCAAATAGTCTTTAAAATTTGGCACTTTTGGGGGCGCCTGGGTGGCTTAGTCATTTGAGCATCCAACTCTTGGTTTCAGCTCAGGTCATGATCTCAGGATCAGGGGACTGAGCTCAAATTGGGGCTCTGACCTCAGGGGGAGTCTGCTTGAAGGATTCTCTTCCTCTGCCCCTTCTCCCACTTGCACACATGCGTGTAAGCTCCCTCTCATAAATAGGTAAATCTTAAAAAAAAAAAAAAATTAATCCCCCCCCAAATTTCATAGTTTATGTTTGGAGAGTGGTAGCTCTGCCATTTTCTCATTGCTTACTTGTGTTCATGCAACTGATATTCTTCAGTTTGCAGCTTTGAAGGAATCTTTTAAAGCCACTTGGCATTTTGGTAAGGTTAATTTAGTTAAAACTGGATAATGCAAATCTTAACCCGCACTGTGTGCTTCAGTACATCACAGTATACCAACTGAACCAACCAGTGAAGAAGTTTTCACATGTGAACGCACTCTCTTCTCTCAGTAGACTTGAGACCACTTGACACATTCAGTAATTGAAAGCACTTGTGTCTTTATGAATTAAAAAAATCAAGTTTTAATAAGATTTTATATTTCTAAGTAAAAATATAAATAAAAAGTATAGTATTTCTTCCTAAACTCCCCTGGGTCCTCTTGCACACCCTCTGTGGTGTACTATCTCACTCTAGAAAGCACTGTTTTAGAGCATGCACAGCCCTCTCGACAACATCAAAGCATGTACTAGGGACACTTATGTTTATTCAGTATACAGGAAAGTCATGGTAACCATATGATGTAGTTGCATGCAGTAACTCTGCGCCTCTCCAAACCCAGGCTTTATGGCTCAGTTTGGCAACCACTGAAGAAGCTTTTATAGGAGGAAAACTTATGTGAAAAAACGACACTAATCTTATGACCAGGAAGCAAAAATAGAAGCTAGGTTAATAAGGAGATTGAAAGTGACAGATATTCCAACTGCTGGATGGTTAATCAAACTCTAGTAGCAGGGCTCTGTTTCAGCATGTTTTTCATGAACATCATGTCACGATCATGCCAATCCTGGCTAACTCTAGTCACGTTATTTATATAAACATGCAAGCTGTTATGTATTATTCTGCGCTCTTTTGTCAAATAAGAGTAATTATAGTATTTTTTTTTAATCAGCTGGAGAGAGAGGAAATACTGAGAACTTTGGCATAGAATATGTTTTCCAACGAGTAGTAAGGATTATGGTATGATTTGTTTTTAATATTGAATCATATTAGTATTCTCCAGTTCGGGTCTTTATGATCTTCACAACATTAATATATTTATCTTTATTTACTTGAGATGTGTTTTTTCCAATCTTTTGAGACTCCCTAAAAAATAACTTTTAAAACAAAAATTTTAAACCCAAAAACCTAATCTAGTCAAAACTAGATAGTTTAAAAAATATATATGGTAAGACTAACACAGTTAGTCTTTGAAAGAACAAAATTCAGTGGTTTCAGGGGAGATTTAGAGCATAATTAAATATTTATGACTGAGTCTAAACATCTTGTCTTTCAGAGAGGAACAAAGAGATGCTGGATAAAAAGGTCAATCAAAGGTCTGTTCCTGAAAACATATTACAATTGTTTGGATATACTAATTTTTTCTTCCAGTAACAATGTAAGTTTTAGATTATTAGTAGCTAACAGACAAAACAGGTTTAGAAAAAGTTAATGGTCGGAAATAATATAAATCTTATGAAGTATATTTTGAAATAAAATTTATGAAAATTCGAGAACTTGAATATATGCCAGTTGTTTTTATGTATTAAATCTCTAAAATCAGAATAACACAAAATTATAGTCAACTAACCAGACCGTGGTTCAAATTTTTAGAGCAGATTTATTTAAAATTTCAGAGTAGTTGGAAAGCCATTTTTTACACCGAGGCACAATTACACTATTTAAAAACGTACTGTTTCCAAAATATGCAGGAAACAAAGTACTGTATTCTGGCAAATAATACACTGAGGCCAATTTACCTTTACCTTAGACTCTAAGGCATAGTTACTTCTAGATGTCATTTAGCGACATCATAAATGTCTTCCTCGAACAGTCAAATTTTCCAAAGAAGCCGAACAACTTTCATGGGTGGGGCAAGAGGCTTGAGAAGGAACAGGATTCATTTTGGCTTGCTCCAGCCTTGGAAAAAATATTTGGTACCACACCCTCAACAAAGGCCTAACACAGCAACTAGTAACGTCAAATCAATCCATTCTGGTCTATTGTGACAGTCTTCTAAGGAACTAAAACAAGGAGAAATACAAAAGTGAGTACGTAAGTTTGGCGGCGGCGGGGCTTGGGGCGCCTGGAAGACAGAGGTAGGAACCATCAAGAAAATGTCCCTAATTTTCAATCTTCTTATTCGCCCTAGGATAGAAGAATATTTTATTTATCCACCGATAAACAGTTTTATTCTTTCTACCTGAGCAACCTTCCGTAGTCCTCCTTAGCTGTTAACCACCACTTTCTGGAGCAGACCATTACTCAGCACGAAGGTGGCAACAAGCGCCCTTCTACAGCCAGGGGTGGGGGGCAGCGGGGTCTTCGGGGAGGAGGTGGGAAGACGAACATCAGCACTAAGTGCTCAGGTGACAGCGGCCCTCCCCTCGCCCTCCGAGTCCTCCGTTTTCCAGGACCCACACCTGGACATGGGAACGATAAACACAAGCTGACCTGCGCTGGCCCCCAGGGCGGCCGGGGAGTCGAAGGGCAGGCTCCCGCTAGGAATCCCGCGGGCTGGGAGGAGGCCGCGGGGACCCGACGTTCACCTCCTGGACGCCCACCACCCCGGCGCACGCCCACCTCCCAGCCCCTCTCCCCAACTTCAGCCCTCTGCCCTGCCAGCCCGTTCCGCGCTCCGCTGCCCTCTCCCCACGCAGGCGGCCCGCCTCCTCCCGACCCCCTTACCTTTCCATTCTTGGGGCTGCCGTTAAGGAACAGGGTCACCCGCCTCATCGCGCTGCCCCCACTGGGTCCTGAGTGAGTCGCCACCCTCCCACCTGGCTCTCCTCCCACCTTTTTCTTCTCCCGCCCTTCCCCTCCCTCCACCCACTCGGACTCTCCTCCCTTCGCCACCTTCCTTCTCTTACGGAGACACACTCGCACGCACTCCCGGTCCCACACCCCAGGGCTGGCCGGTCCTCCTTCCCACCCCGCCCCTGGGCTCGTCAGCCAGCCTGGGACCCTTCCCCCACCTCTCCCAGACTGACTCTAAGATCCACCAATCAACCGGCAGCGCCGGCCAGGACTCAGCCAATCATCGCCCGGCATTGGGTGGGCTCATACTAACCCAGCCCAGGTGGAGGGAGGGAAGAGAGGTTGCAGTCTTGCAGACGGGAAGGGTTATCAGCCAATCAGCACAACCTGGAGCCGAACGGCGGCTCTAGGCGTTACTGAGCAGGCGCAAACCCAACACCAGGTAGAGCTCATCTGCATAGGGAGGCGGGGTTGGAAGGAAAGAGGTGGAGCGCTAACAGGGACCCGTACACGTCAGCGCCCCCTCCCACTCTCTCAAACCACGGACGAAACGGCTGCTGTCTGGACTGGGTGATTGGGCAAGAGCCCGCCCGTCGTTCTGCCAGGATTGGTCCAATGATTCTTTTCGAAGTTTGCAGCATCCAATTGAAAAACGGGGGAGGAGTTAAGGTCCCAACAGAAGTGTTCCTCCGCGAGACTCTCACGGAAAGTAGTCCCCCCGGATACAGGTTAGCGGCTGGTCTCTCTGGTCGGCGCGTCACCCGCAAGCTAGTGGTGGATTCTCTCGAGCACACCAAACCACTCCTGGTCCTGGGACGACGAGGTAGAGGCCTGGGAGAGCTCGGGGTGCGCGTGGACACGTGTGGACAGCGAAGGCGTAGAGATTCGTGGAGTAACGCCGGGACCGAGGAGGCGGGGCCGGCGATTTGAATCTGGCGGCGGGCAGCGGGCAGAGGCCGGGCGGAGGAGAAGGTAGGGATAGCGGGCCCCGGGGTTGGAGTTCTTTGGGCCGGACGAGGCAGCTCCCGGAGGCCGGCTTGGCGGCCGACAGTTGCCTTCTCGACCGAACCGTCAGCACCTGCACGACACTCAGCGGCGGTGGAGCGTTCCAAATAAACCCAGCGGGAGGAGAGCCAGGCTACGGGAGTGAGAGGTAGGGCAAGGACCCTGATCCAGCAGAGCTGCTTCTGGGGCGTGCTTCTCAAAAGCGTGTTCATACTTATCCTGCTCCATGGAGATGGTGGTCCTCCTGGGACATGAGCCGGGCTACCCGCGCGTGCTTTCTAAAATGCAGATTTCCTGGAGCCCAGCCAGGCCTACTTAATTAGAATTTCTGGGAATCCGCAAAACTGTGTCTACAACAGGGTATCCAGACGATTCAGATGTTCGCCAAGGTTGAAAAGCCATGGCCTTTAGTGTGAGGTCTGCTTTGTTTCATCCCCAACAAGCAGTTTCCTCCATTTCTCTCTTTATTAAAAGCTCTCAAAATACCCTCTTGACATCTATTTTCATGCCTATATAGGTTGTATTAGAATTCGGTCTTGAATGAGAATCTTGATCTAATCATTAATCTTGGAAATGTTTTTTTTTTTTCTTTTCTCTTTTTTTAGATGGATACCAACTCAAAAGACAGTGAGTCTCTTGAAACCAAGGAGACTGCTATTCGTGATGCTGGTATGTAGTCATCTGTTGCCTCCTTGTGAAATGTAAGGTTTAGGTATTTGTTTTCATAATGATGTTTAGCCCTCACAATATGTTGTCTGTTTCAGAAAATACCTCTTTCATTTTGGGAAATGGGAGGCTTGTAACTCCTCAGAAGCATGCACCTGAAGTGACTCCTAATGGTTGCACACTAGATACTTTCAAGTCACCTTTGGACTTTTCCACAGTAACAGTAGAGCAATTGGGAATTACACCTGAAAGCTTTGTAAAGAACTCTTCAGGTAAAAGAAGTTGTCCTTCTACTGCAGTGCTTTTAAAGTTTAAAAATAACTTCAACTCAGTTTTGTTCATCTACTTATCTCATTACTTTGACTCTGCAAACGTTTGATTAGGGAGATTTCTGTGACTATGTATGGTGCATATAGCATAGCAGAATATCAGGTTTCCAGGGCACCCAGCATGATAACGTTCAACAGTGTGCTCTGTGCCCAAACTGGAAAAGAAGATGTATGTGAATCACTTTTTGACCTGACTCATGACATATAGGAATATGTATACTCCAAGCAATAATAAATTTTATGCTCCCCTATGGCAAAAATAAGAGAAAGTTGAAGAGCAGTTAAGAAAGATTGGGGTATGCCTCTTTCAAAATCACAAAACTGACTGAGGCTAATTTTCAAGGAGTAGAAATGAAATTCACCTGTGAAACCTGATTTAGCTAGAAAGGAAATACACATGGAACTGGGATTAGATTGGAGAACAGCATTTAGAAATGGAGAATGACAGAATGCTGGAAAGTCAGAGGGCACTAGACTGGATAATGCATGATGTAGACAAGACCACAGTGGTGTGCCATTCTGTGTTCCCTTCTCAAGAACATTATTCATAAATCTTTCTAGAAAAAACTAGATTTATTTTGTGCTCTTCAGCATATGGCCAGAATGCAGTGTAGTGTGCGGAAAGTGGATTGGTATTGCAGAGAAACAAATGATCCTGAAGAATGAGATTGTGGGAGTATATGTGCCTAAGTGGAGAGCTTTCCTTTCAGTTCTTGGGGATAAGAGGACTAATTCAGAAAAAGAAGTTCTTAGACCAAAGCCAGCCATCACCCATCCCTGTGTGCAGGAAATATGAAACAAAAATGAGAGCTATTAAAATGTGTCCATGTGTTCATTCCACAACTCTGATCAAGGGTTTCTATGTGCCAGACACTTTCAGAAGAATGGAACAAGTCAGTAGGCAAAGATGCCTATCCAGCTGATCGTGTGTGAATAATTTTGCCTGTAATTCTCTATTTAGATTTCTGTAATAGGCGTTTATCATGTTCTCTCTTAGGCTGGTATATTACAGGGAATTCAGTACATAATTACTGATGATTGGCTTGTTTCGTTCCAATTTAAAAGAGAGTTTTCGTTATAGGAGAGTCCTCATCCTACCTTAAAAAATCCAGACGACGCTCTACAATTGGTGCTCGGGGCTCCCCTGAAACAAACCATCTTATTCGTTTCATTGCTCAGCAGCGGAGTTTAAAGAAGGCAGAGAAATCTTCGGCACAGAATTCCCCTTTTCTGGTATGATATTCTTCTAACTTCTGTCATGAATTCTCTTGGGGGGAATGTTTTGTTCTGTTACAAAGCTTTTGTACCGTGTTTCTGTCGCCTTGTGCATCTCATCTGTTTTGGATCTGGGGAGATAATGTTTTCTCTGTCTTACAGAGAGTGTTCAGTTCACATTGATGGTGAAGCTGAGCATGGCTATGTTAAGAATTAGGAAATCCTGAATAGAAATGGTTTTCTAGAGGAGCTATTTTATTTTGCAGGGTTTTTTGTCGGTTGGTGTTTTTCTCTACAGTGAAGTGAGGCAGTGTTTTTCAAACTTTTTCTTTATTAATATTTTTTCTTTAAGTGTCTTTTTTTTTTTTTTTTTTTTTTTTTTTGCTACTACATGTTGGCATGTAGGAGTAAGAGTTCCCCAGGACAAAATATATTTGGGATAACCTGGCAAAAAGGAAAAAATTACTTGTCTGCTAATGGGGAAGGATGTAGCTGTTTTTGCGGATTTTTATCAGAATAATGCATGTTCCTAGAATGTCAAATAGTGTACAGGGGTTACTATGAAAGGCACAGTTAATACTTCTCCTTCTTGGAGGACAGCTGCTTATATTGTTTCTTTTGGTACGGGCCTTCCTATTTTAAAATGTACTTATACTGGCATTTATTTATTTTTTGGTTTTAGACACTATGCACAAGGCTATGTAGTGTGGTGGTTCTCAGAGATTATCTGCCCATCCTTGGGGATCCCTGAGTCCCATTCAAGAGGTCTATGAGGTTAAAACACGTTTTTGTAATAGCACTGAGGTGTTTGCCTTTTTACACTATGTTGATTTTTGCATTCACAGTGCAGAAGCCATGGTGGGTTAAACTGAGGGCACCAAGCTGTCATTTTCTACACTGCTAAGCCTTCACAGGCAATGATAATGCCAGGTTCATTTAATATCCTTGATGATGCAGTGAAAATTATAAATTTTATTACTTCTTCACCCTTGCGTATTATGTGTGATTGAAATGGGAAGTATGCATCCGGCACTTCCAAAGTACATACAGAAGTATGATGGATGTTTTGAAAAAAATCGTGTGTAATTGTTTTGAACTGTGATCTGAATTCTAGCCACTTTTTTTCATTTTTACTTGAAAGAATGACTGACAGACATCATGATTAGTCAGACTTGGGAATGTGAACAACATTTTCTCAAAAATGAACTGTGAACCTGCCACTTCAAGGAGAAACTGAAATATTTCTTACTGATGAAAAAACTTGAGTTTTCAGGAGAAAATTAGAATTTTGGAAAACTTCTATTCAGCACTATGAGTTTGAGAACTTCCCAGTAGCTAGACTTTTCTGATAAGATCAGTGGAGATATTAATGAATGTGATTTTTGATACTACATAATAAAAGGTGTCAACATTTGGAAGATCTGCAGAAGTAAGAGAACCAATATTTTCCTAATGACCAGTGCATGCAAAATATACCCTCAAATTGCAAGAGACTCACAGATTTTAACATAACAGAATATGAAGAGTTCATTGATGGATTTCATATTTGACATTGCAACTAACATTTAGGAAATCTTTGTTGAGTTTTGTGTTCCATGAAAGAATGAATGGCCACAATTCTGAAAAGGCTGTTAAAACACTCTTGATAACTATAATGCACATGTACTAGGAGCCTTTGGTGTTCTCGATCATTTCTAAGCGTGTAAAGACTTCCTGAGAACTGCTGTTAGGGTGGGTATGAACATGGACTGTGGAGCTATTTGCTGAGGTTTGATTCTTGGCTTTATTATTAATTAATTGTGCTTTTGGCAAGTTTCTTTCTTTCGTTCGTTCGTTCGTTTTCTTCCTAAGATTTTATTTTTAAGTAATCTTTTTTTTTTTTTAAAGATTTTATTTATTTATTCGACAGAGATAGAGACAGCCAGCGAGAGAGGGAACACAAGCAGGGGGAGTGGGAGAGGAAGAAAGAAGCAGGCTCATAGCGGAGGAGCCTGATGCGGGGCTCGATCCCTTAACGCCGGGATCACGCCCTGAGCCGAAGGCAGACGCTTAACCGCTGTGCCACCCAGGCGCCCCTATTTTTAAGTAATCTTTACACCCATTATGGGACTCAAACTTACAACCGGGAGATCAAGAGTTGGGTGCTCTACAGCCTGAGCCAGCCAAGCACTTCAAGTTGCTTCTTTGTCTCAGTTTTCTCACATATAAAATGGGGGTGATAATAATAGTAAGGTTTTTAATGAGGATGATTAAATGAGTACAGCTGAAGTACTTAGAACTGTCCCTGGAACATGGTATGCTTTGAATTTACTATCATTGTAGTTATATCTGTGAAAAATGAGGATTTTGCCCTTACACCTCTTATTCATAGCTGTCCTAACCCTATCCCCTGTCCCCATCCTTCCAATACAATTGAAATTTTTGTTTAAATTAGGACTTTGTGTGCGTTATTTAACCATGTAGATATTTTTCACAAACTGCTATGTAGTATGCTATGGTCCCATTTCTTTTCTTATACAACTTTTGATTTTCCTCTAGTTATTAAGTACTTTTTATTATTTTTTGGTTTAGTCTTTTATCACATAATTTCATCCCCAAACTTTGACAGGTCTATAAACCTTAAGGGTCTGTGGGTTCTTTTCTTTTTCCTTTGTGTTCTCTGTCTTCTGTTGGCTTGGTTGCCTTCTGGGTCCCTTTGTGACTTGCTTTCACCATCCCTAGTGATTTCCTTTTCTTCTTCTGTTTGGATTTTCTCTTTCCTTGGTCTCATATCTTTCTCTCTTCTTGTTTTACTATCTCATTTTTCTGGAGCCTCTGCATATCTGATGAAGTTTATTAGCACATTTGGATTATAGTTTGTCTTAGTATAGAAATCTAGGTTGCACATATTTTCCATCAAAATTTGAAGGGATTGCTCCACTGTATTTTAGCTTACAGAGTTGAAGAATCCTGTTCATTCATTCATTCAACACATATTTTGATTCCCTTTCTTTTGCATGGCCTGCTTTTTCATTTGAAGCTCTGTTCTTGGTATTAAAGAACATTGTGGGCTGTTAGAGACATATTTTTATGGATGTTTTCTTCCTCTCCTTACAGGATCTCTTTGCCATCAGGTACCATTTTGCTACCTGATTAGTTCAGGCTCTGTCTCATGCTCAAATCTTTCTTCAGATGTTTGGTGATCCTTGACAGTGTTCATTTTTTAAAGTGAGACACTTTAAAAACTTGACTGAGAGCTCAATGTGCACGGTCTGGTTTCGTCAGCTGGTGGATTTCTGTGTAGGCATGGCCACTTTTTCATTGGAGGAACTCCTAAGTATCAGAATCCTGTGGCTCTTTTCTTTTGGCAGATATGTTTTCTCTGAAAGGAATTCCTGGGGGTATAAACATGAGTCCTGGGACTGTGGAAGTCAAGTGTCAAAAATGACTAGAAGTCAAACTGTTCACTGAGAGGACTTGGACAGGCTCTGTTTTCAGTGCAGACCCTCCTCTCCTGGCTGTTTGTGGAGTCTTAAATCTCATGGAATCCTGAATCTCTGTGTTCCCTCCAAAATGTAAAAGTCCTTTCTTCTTTATGAAGAGATCTGTGGTTCAAGTGCTACTGATAGAGTTTCAGTGTTCCTGTTCTGAGTCCTGCCCTTCACCCTGGTTTTCAGAAATATCTGCTGCTTTAGATAACTGAGCCTTTCTGGGGTCTGCTGCAAGTCTGCTTGTTTCCTGTTGTCAATGCCCTAAAGAGTCCTTGTCAGTTTCAGCTTTCTCTGGCCTAAATTCATTTTTGTTTGTTGACATTTCATATCTGCTGTTCACATTTTTTTTCTTAAGGGTATGCATATGAATATATATATATGTGTGTGTATAAATGTATATATGAAAACACCACACACCCATATCATGTGATTATATGTATTAAAAGAATTCCTTGAATATATAGCTCTAGTATCTAGCATTGTTAAAAGTAAGGGCTTTCCACTTGAGCAGTTTTTATGGACAATCAGTGCTGTCCTTTGACCTTTTGAGATTGGCCTCTATAGTAATTACCCTTGGTGGCTCTACTCTTTCAGTTCTCACCCTATCACTTCTTCCCTTGCTCAACAAATTTATTGACTGTATAAATAAAATATTAGTTTTACATGTTCTAAATTACTGAAATGTTCCGCAAATAAATGAGTAGGATTTGTTTTTTTCTTTTCGTAAAGTGTAAGGGCCTCTATGCTTAAATAATTCATCTCTTACTTTCTCTACCTTCTCCTGTTTTATGTAACATTTTTTTAAAGATTTTATTTATTTATTTGAGTGGGGGAGAAAGAGAGTGAGCAAGAGAGCAAGAGCAGAGGGAGGGAGAAACTGACTCCCCACTGAGCAGGGAGCCTGACTCAGGGTTTGATCCCAGGACCCTGGGATCATGACCTGAGATGAAGGCAGACACTTAACCAACTGAGCCACCCACACGCCCTGACCTTCTTCTGTTTTATTTTTTTTAAATTTTTAAATTTTTTATTTATTTTTTACAATTTATTTATTTTTTGTTATCTTCAGTTAGCCACTGTATAGTACATCATTAGTTTTTGATGTAGTGTTCAATGACTCATTAGTTACGTATAACACCCAGTGCACATCACAACCCGTGCCCTCCTTAATACCCATCACCCTGTTACCCTCCTCCCCACCTCCTCCCGTCTGCAACCCCCAGTCTATTTCCCTGGGTCCATAGTCTCTCATGGTTCGTCTCCCTCTCTGATTTCTCCCCCTTCAGTTTTCCCTCCCTTCCCCTATGGTCCTCCGCAATATTGCTTATGTGGCACATATGAGTGAAACCATACGGTCATTGTCTTTCTCTGCTTGACTTACTGAAAAGTTGAAGGGCAGCTGCTCTCCATCTTTCCTCCACTACTCTTGCTTTCATTCTTGAATATTTCAGCAAGCACATGGATGATCATCTACCATCTCAGTGAGTCAAGGGCCTTGACTTCTGTAGCTCCTTTGGTCTTTTCTACCTCAACCATCTGCTTGCGTGGTTCCTTGCTACTGTATCGCCTTTGAGATCTACTTTCAGCCCACCTGGCTCTGACCCACATTTCATCTTTCCAGTTTACTTCACCGTTCTCTCATCTTATCGAAGCCTCCAGACTTGATCTTACCACACCTGTACTGTCTGCTGCTCACTCTATGTCCTCTCTCATCTTTACCCAGTCTAGAACTATGTTCTAATGCTCTGAAGTTTTCTTGCAAATACTTTTTTTAAAGTTAAAAAATTTATATAAATAAAAATATTACATGTGCACGTTGTTTAAAGAGTCAGTCCTTTAAGATTTATTTATAAGAACAACAGTGCGCAGCTGCCTTTTTTCCATTTTTCCTTTCCCTAGACTCTCATTTTCAGCTCTTGTACCTGTTGCTTTGGTATTTGCTTTCATATCTCTTAATAACATGCTTGATATGGTTTTTTTTCCTTGCAATTCCTTTTTTTTTTCATTGAAGTCTGATTGAAATACAATTTTATATTAGTTTCAGGTGTACAGTGTACTGATTCAAAATTTTATACACAGTTGAGCCTTGAACAATGTGGGGGTTAGGGCCACCAACCCTCACGCTGTCAAAAATCTTAACTAATAGCCTACTGTTGACCAGAAGCCTCACTGATAACACAGTCGATTAACATATATTTTGTATATTATATGTACCAGGTACCGTAAAGTATACAGTAAACTAGAGAAAAGAAAGTGTTATTAAGAAAACAAGAGAAAATACACTTACAGAATTGTATTTATTGGAAAGAAAAATCTACCTATAAAGTGGATCCTTGCAGTTCAAACCCATGTTCTTGAAGGGTCAACTGTGTTCCAAATTGATCACCACAGTAAGTCTACACGGTTAATATCCTTCACTGTACAGTTACAAATTTTTATGTGTGTGTGATGAGAACTTCTAAAATCTACTCTCAGCAACTTTCAAATATATAATATAGTATTATTAACTATAGTCACCATGTTTTATAACTAGAAGTTTGTGCATTTTGACTCTCTTTACCCATTTTGCCTACTCCTGCATCTGGCAATGCCAGTCTCTTTGTATCTATGAGCTCCTTTTTTCTTTCTTTCTTTTTAAACTTTTACATTCCACACGTAAATGAGACATTACAGTATTTGTCTTTCTCTGACTTATTTCTCTTAGCATAATGCCCTCAGGGTCAGTCCATCCATGTTGTCACAAATGGCAAGATTTCCTTTTTTTTTTTCTGGCTGAAAAGTATTCTATTGTGTATATACACCATATCTTCTTTACCCATCCATTCATTGATGAGCACTCAGGTTGTTTTCATATCTTGGCTATTGCAAATAAGATGCAGTGAACATGGGGTACATATATCCTCTCAAGTTAGTGTTTTCATTTTCATTGGATAAATACTTAGAAGTAGAATTACTGGATCATATGGTCGTTTTACTTTTAATTTTTTGAGGGACCTCCATACTATTTTCCATAGCAGCTGTGCCAATTCACATTCCCACCAACAATGCACGAGGTTTCCCTTTTCTTCATATCCTTGCCAACACTTATTATGACTTATTTTTTTGATAACAGTCATTCTGACAGGTGTAAGGTGATATCTCCTTGGGTTTTGATTTGCATTTCCCCCATGATGAGTGATGTTGAGCATCTTTTCACGTGTCTGTTGGCCATCTGTGTCTTTGGAAAAATGTCTGTTCAGATCTGCCCATTTTTAAATTGGATTGCTTGCTTTTTTGCTATTGAGTCACATGAGTTCTTTATATATTTTTTATATTAACCCTTTATTAGATATGCGATTTGCACATTATTTTCTCCCATCCAATAGGTTGCCTTTTTGTTTTGTTGATGGTTTCCTTTGCTCTGTAGAAGCTTTTTAATTTGATGTAGTAAATAACATTTATTTTTGCTTTTGTTGCCTTTGCTTTTGGTGTCAAATCCAAAAACTCCTTGCCAAGACTGATGTCAAGGAGCTCACCGTCTAGTTTCTTTTAAGATTTTTATGGTTTCAGATCTTTCAAGTCTTTCATCCATTTGAGTTTATTGTTGTGTATGGTATAAGATTGTGGTTCAGTTTCACTGTTTTGAATGTGGCTGTCCAGTTTTCCCCATGCCATTTATTGAAGAGACTGTCCTTTCCCCATTGGATGTTCTTGGCTCTTTTGTCTTCTGTTAGTTGACCATACATGGGTGGATTTATTTCTGGACTCTCTCTTCCATTTATCTGTGTTCCTGTTTTTATGCCAATACTATACTGTTTTGATTACTATTGCTTTGTAATATAGTTTGAAATCAGGGAACATGATGCTTCCAGGTCTGTTCTTTTCAAGATTGCTTTGGCTAGTCATGGTCTTTTGTGACTCCATACAAATTTTAGGATTATTTGTTGTATGTCTTGGTAAATACCTTTGGAATTTTGATGGTAATTGCATTGAATCTGTGGATTGCTTTGGGTAATATGACATTTTAACCATATTCTTCCAATCCATGAGCACAGAATATTTTTCTGTGCTCATGGATTGGACAAACATACATTTGTCATCAGTTTCTTATGGTTTTCTGTGTACAGGTCTTTTACTTCCTTGGTTAAATTTATTTCTAGCTATTTAATTTTTTTTTGATGTAATTGTTTTCTTAATTTCAGTTTCTGCTAGTTCATTATTAGTGTATAGAAACACAACAGATTTTTATGTGTTGGTTTTGTATCCTGCAACTTTACTGAAATCATTTATTCTAATGGCTTTTTAGTGGAGTCTTTAGTTTCCTATATTTAGTATTGCCATCTACAAATAGTGACAGTTTTACCTGTTTATTTCCAATTTGGATGCCTTTTATTTCTTGCCTAGTTGCTACTACTTAATCTTTCAGTGTAAAGGCATTAACTATTGACTTCCCACTGTGGATAGTGGAGAATTAGCCTTCTTTCTTCCTTATACTTTCTATCATATATACACATGTGTACTCCCCATCCTCTACAACTTCTAATAGTTGGATTACACAAATATTCAAGTGTTTATATTACTATGACCAAATTGGTCATTCTGAACTTTTTTTTTTTTCTTCTCAATTATGTTATCCTTTTCTTTTGGGTCATTTTCCATTAGTACAAACAAATCTTAATATCTCTCTTTAACTCCTCCTAGATCTCCATGTCATCCCATTTCTGTGCCTCTTCGTCACAGCAAAACTCCATGACCATGTTTGTCTGTCTGTCTTACTCCACTGCCCCTCGCCCATCCTCTCTGAGACTGCTGGCCACGCCAATTGGGCTTTTGTTTCCATGACGCCATCAAGGAGACTGTTGTCACCGTTGATCCCAAATAGCCTATACCTTGCCAAAACAAAGATGAAATCTAAGTTTGCATCTTACTCAGCCCTTCCTCAGCTTTTGATATGTTCCACCATGCCCTCCCTGAAACACTTTCTGCACTTCATTTCTAGGATTCCATACTGACCTAATTTTCCTTCTGTGTCATTGGTCATTCCCTCTGTGTTTCATGTGCTGATTCCACCCCTTCTTCCACTTTTCTCTTCAGAAATGCTAGAGTGCCCCAGGGCTCCCCTCTGCCCCCTTTAATTTGCTTTCTTGAGGCAACCTAATCCCTTCCCATGGCTTTCAGGATCAGCTGTAGACTGTATCAGAAATGTCTAACTTTGGCCCAGAGCTTCCTAGAACACCAGACCTTGTTAGATATCCAGTTGCCGATTCAACAGCTTCACTAGGGTGTTTTCATACGCATTTGGCCACAGCCAAACTGTACATTTCTCCTCCACACCAGATCCTCCAGCCCACTTCTCGGTCGTAGTATGTGCCATTATCATCCACTTGTTCAGGCCAGCTACCTGTTAATCTTCCTCGGTTCCTTTCTTCCACATTCAGCGTATCACTACCTTTCAGCTACCTATCAGAAACCTTTCTGTAAGTCCTCATGTCCCACAGCTCCACTGCTACAACCCTAATGTGATTCCTGCCGAGATTACCAACTCCTACTTCCTAACTGGTCTCCTTACTTCCCTCCTTCCCTAATCCACCCAGCAGCCCACAGAGCAGTCGGAGATAGACCAAATCAGATCGATCATTCTGCTGCTTAAACCCCTCCCATGGCTTTCTGTTAGGCCTTGAATTAAACCCAGACCCCTTCTTTGAAGCCTTCGTTGCCCTTCCTGATCTGAGCCTTGCTCACCATTAGCCTCATATCCCCATCTCCTTCCGTTTCCTGGGCATGGTGGCTTTTTTCCCTGCTGCATCCTGTTTCCATCTTAAGCTTTTGTTCGTTTTCTGCCTTGTTATTGCAGAATGCCTTTCTCCCCCAACATCTTTGCTCCACCACCACTTTCTCATAGTTTTGGTTTCAGCTCAGCTATTGCTTTAGATAGGACACCGTTCTGACCCAAACCAAAGCAGCACTTTGACTTCATCACTTTCCTTTTTCATCTTCTCACTAGCACTTCTTGTACCTGAAACTATATTAATATGTTTTCAGAATTTCAGTCCGGAATGTAATTTCCCCCTATGTCCTGAGCCCTTCGAACAGTATCTGGTATGTGGAAGGAACGTTGTTGGCTGATAGATTTCATAAGACAAAAGAATAAAGCGGTGCATTTTGAATGTTTCGTTTCCCTTGTATATTCCCGTTCTCCATCAGGAAATAGAGAAAAACGATTCTAACTAGGGACCTTTCATTTGTTTTAGCAGCATTTCAAAGTGCTTTAAATTTCTAGGACATTAAACCTACCCCTACCGTGTTCAAACAAGAGTACAAAAAAAAAAAAAAAAAAAAAAACCAACCCATTGGAGGTAAATTGTATGACTTCGGGATAACCCATTTCTTTTCTCCATATCTCACACAGAAGAGTTGGCCATGAGCTTTTTATGAATGTTATGTGTTATGTCATAAAGGTTTACATCATCAACCATATCTGGATTTAAAATATTCTGTTATTATGTAACAGTTTGCTTTGTGAATGTATTTAACTGGGAATAGAACCAAGTGTGTGAGCAGATCCACCATCAAACATGGCTTCAAGCTTTTAACTGATACTCCTCCATATGATATCATAAACGGAGGTAATTTTTTACTTTCGTCTGTTGGTGTAATTTTTAAATTGTTACAAGCTCCAAATTAGTGGAAATATGTTAGTCTAAATAGTAAAGGGGGGAAAAACTTGGATAGAGGACTTAATAATTTATGGGTAACAGGACTCTTAAATTGTATGTTACTTGCATGTATCTGGCACTTCTGTCCCTGCCAGTGTCAATTTCATTTGATGACTGCTTGGCTAAAATACTGTTAGCAGAGTTTCCAGAGCACTCTTGGTGCTTCAACCATCTAACTATTTGGCTTTGTGGTTTTAGCGAACAGCCAGCTTTTAGCTCTAAGGAGGTAAGGTCCCATGAAATCAGGAAAATGTAGCTGGGGAGAGGGTGTGAAGGCGGGTATGTGAGCTGCTGCAGAACATCTGTGTCTTGTCCTGGCCTCCTGGGGAGAGGGTGTATATGGATGGAAGTGACAGTCAGGCTAGCTTGGCTTGAACTAGGTATGTTGAGACCTTCATGTGTCATGCAGATAATTTCCAGTGGATTTATTTTTTATTTATTTATTTTTTTAGTAATTCCGGTGAAATTTCCAAAGTGGCAGGTTCTTCTTTCTTACTCCATCTGCAGGATTCAGTGCTTTCCTCTGTACTCCTTACAATTGCTTAGACTGGCCTCTCCAACATTTTTGTGCTCAACTTCTTTCCCTTTCCAGTTTGATTTGCTGAGGCTGTCTCAGGTTAAGGACTCTAAAAGAGAGTCCTTAAGCTCCCCAGAAAGAATCCTTTTCAAGAGTTGTGTAAACAGCCCCCAAATAACTGGGGACGTGATTTGCACGGGTGCTTTTTTAAAGCTTTTCCCCACCTACTCCCGACTTCTGTCATGTGCGTGGCCTGACTAATCACAGTATTGAGCCAGGCTGTAGCTACATGTCTACACGTACCACCCAGCTGTTCTCTGTGCTCGGGTTAAAAACTGAGGGAGGAGCAGAGGAGAAACTAGGGTGATGGCAGCACCCAAAATACTCAAACTGAAAATTCGTGATTCAAGGGAGAAGAGGCTCTGCTACACTCATTTATTACCTCTGATCTTCAAAAAGCCTTTATGTATTTAATCCTGGATGCAGTGGTTCTAGGCCTAGAATAGAGACACTGTGTTTGATTTCATCTATAATATCCTTCAAGTCTCTGTATTTTAACAGGGCAGTCCTGTACTGTATCGAAATGTTAATTCTTTAAGGGAGCGAATGTCTGCCTTCCAGTCAGCTTTTCACTGCATAAAGGAGAATGAAAACATGACCGACTGTCCTGGACTCTCAGAGGCAGAAGAAGAGTTCAAGACCGCAGGCTCGAGTGAGTAGAAAGAATTTAGTTCGTTTGTGACTTCTGTATTTATTCAGACAAGGCTGTGAGGTATGAAAAAGATTTAGTTCCACAGTGTGAAGGCAGTCTTTTCTGAGCAGAGCTGTATTTTTAAATGGAGCCTAACACTTAAAATTTGGGAAATTTCACACAAAAATGTGGAATTCTGGTTTGTCTTGGAAAAAAACTGATTTTTCAGGCATTCCCGAGCCTACAGTTCCACATGGCCACAGTTGAGTTTTAAGTGTTAACATGTCAGAGCTGGTTGGCTTGTTTCATCTGTAGAATAAGGGCATGTAACAAATTTTAGCGTGTAAACCCTGATTTTTAGAGGTTTATTATTAAGCGTGGCAAGCATTTCTATGAATACCAAACACCCAACCCTGATGTTATAAACAGATATATCTAATCTGACATCTTAATAGCCTGTCCTCTTCTTTACCATAACTTGTAGATTGTAATCCATTTGGTTACTTTTCCTTGTCACTTCTGATTTTCCAGTCACAAGGCATTTGAAACACCAGAATTAGACAAAATCTTGGCATTACCAAAATTGTCATAACCATTCCTCTGGTGCTTTAATGATTTTGCTTTGGGTTTCTTGAACCATCTTCAAGTACCTTGCAGCACCTCCTCACGAACAGTGCACTGGTACTCAAGACAAGTCCAGTTCATCTACCTCTCCCATGCGTGACCCACTCCGACATACTCGTTTGTATTTGTAGTTTATAACTTACCTGTTTTTCACTTCTGGACCTGCATTTTAAAATATTTTACTGACATGATTGCTCTAGTTCTGCAGATGATTAAATTCTCTTTGGGAAGAACTGAGGCACATTTTGGCTGTGTGTTTCATAAAATCATACACAGTCAAAGCAGAACCAGTATTAGAACATAACCACATCCTTTAAAATGTTCAAAAAGGGGCCCCTGGGTGACTCAGTCAGTTAAGCTTCTGCCTTTGACTCAGGTCATGATCCTGGGGTCCTGGGATTGAGTCCTGCGTTGGATTTCCTGCTGAGGGGGGAGCCTACCTCTTCCTCTCCTTCTGCCCCTCCACCTGCTCATATGTGCTCTCTCTCTCCCAAATACATAAATCTTTAAAAAAAAAAAAGTTCAAAAGAAAAGGTTTCATTGTAAATTTTAAAGAAATGAAAATGTATATTAGCATATCTTTGTATATTTTCAAAGTCAAGAAAAAAATTTTAATAATGTTTATTATCCTTTTAGTAGTGATGTTCTCTTACCTTTCAGTTAGATTTCTTCTGAATAGGAAAATGTACTTTTAATTGATAAAGTATTTAGATTCAAGCATTACATTTTACTGAAATTATTATGTGCAAAACTTAAAAGTGATACAGTAAAAGAAAATATTTTTGCCTGTGTTACGTTTTTATTTTGTTTTGTATATATAGCCAAAAAGGAAGGTCTTGGTGAATGTCAAGAGTCTGACTTCCCTGCAAACTTATCATCCAAACGTCGAAGGATATCCTCTCAGAGCAACTTTGATGAAAATCTAACTGATGCAGTTAATCTCCAGACACTCAGTAGTGCCGTTTCTCATAGTGCTGTTGAAACTGCTCCTGCAGATTTTTCTGAGGTAATTCACTGACCAGAATCCTAGGAAAATGAAGCTTTGGTTTTCCAGCTAGACGGTTTTAAGACTGTCAGAACCCTTTTTCAGTTATGGTATCTTGTATTTTTATATTGTAGCTGAGTTTTAAATTATGCTGTGTGTGTATGTGTCTCCTACTTGTTAAAATTTTTTTTTATTGTTGGTTAGCTTATTGGTTAGACAGTTTTGATTAGCATGTTGCTTTTGGTTACGAAAAACTCTCAATGAAAACATTAAGCCCAGTGGTCTTTTGCTTGCGAGGTATTGTTCTCGGTACTGATGGTATCACCGTGAGAAAATCATGGCCCTGCCCTTGAGCAGCTTTTAGTCCACTGGAGGAGGCAGACACAGGAGCATATTATTTACACAACTGGCAAATGAGTTGAAGATTCTATATGGGCTCTGCAGCTCAGGTCTGGGGGTCTTGCACTTTGGCCTTTCTGCCCCTAACTGGTTTAATACTGGCTGGGAAGCAGGGTGCTATTTAGCAATTTCTCCTTTGCTCTGCTCCCTTCTTTCAAGTAGGTGTAGGGATTTTTGTTATTTGTAGCTACCTAAAGCCTGTTAAGGTTGTCAAATGATCATAAGCTATGTGAATTAAATACTAGTACTGAGGATCCTTGACCTTCCCTCACATGTAAACAGGAAGCTGGTTCTCTCATTGCTGGCTTTCCTTGCTTTAGTTCTGGTGTGACACAACTGGTTCCCATATCTTTAGTCAGAGGACACACCTGACACCATTAGATCTGAAACTTTATTTCTGTGACTTCTTCGTCACAAAGATTCAGTACATATCCTGTTGATCTTATTTGGACTGGCATAATAAATATTTGATAGTAAGATTCCTCGGGGTCCAATAGGTTTCATTTGTAGCTTAGAGTCACTTATAATCTCTGCTCCCTCTGCTTTTTTCTAGTTGATATAAAGTCATCATCTTGCAAAACCAATAGTTTCTCATCAGACCTTTGATTGTTTGGACATACACCATGATTTAGAAATGGTGTCCACATTAATAAAAATGTGTTTTCTATCCTAGCGATTAATAGTTTTCTTATCCTAGTTATATTAATACTTTTTAAAATAATTACATAACCTTTTTTGTTATTTGTTTTTTTAAGATTTATTTATTTATTTTGGAGAGAGGGGATGGGGGAGAGCATGAGTGGGAGGGGTAGAGTCAGAGGGAGAGAGAATCTCAAGCAGACGCCACACTGAGCACTGAGCCCGACATAGGACTCCATCTCACGACCGTGAGATCATGACCTGAACCGAAACCACGAGTTGAATGCTTAACTGACTGCCACCCAGACACCCCCATTTTTCGTTATTTTTGAGAATTTCCTCTTTAAAATTAATCCGTATAGTTTTCTAGACTTCAAACAGTAAGCAACAAAAACGTGCCCTATAAACTTCCTAGGGAGCTGAAATTTGTTTAGTAGGATGTTTAGGCTGCAGTTAACAATGCGTACTCTGTTTTTAGTTCAATTCCTGTATGCTTTCCTAACAGCTAGATGATGATTGGTTGGTTGAACATCAGATTTCTAGATAATCTGTAATGCTTAAATCTTTATAAAGATCTCAGTACTCCTGTAAGTAATAAGATTTAATATTTCTTTAATTTTATCCCCCCCCAAGAAATCTTTTGAATCTGGTTTAACATACTCTGGATATTTAGTTGGAGAGTCTGTTTCACTTTCCGAGCTCACGGAGGCTTCAAGTGGTAAGTATTTAATCTTTCCTTAGTACCTATGCCTGTTCATCTCTTGAAACGTGTTCAGTAGACATTTATGGTTGGCTTACCTAGGTGCTAAACTTTGGGAAAACTGAAGCAGTGCCCTACATTTTAAAAGCTCTCAGTCTAGTAGAAATGTTTCAGAATTCTTATTATATGAGAGATGACTTTTTTTCTTAAACTGCCACTGATAAGAGTTAGTGAAATATTTCCAAGTTGATAGAATCTATTATAAAAAAAAACAGGATGTCTGAACACGTAATGTATTTTGTAAGAGAAAACACTACATGTGTGTTGTGTTTCTTTTGGTTTGGTTTTGGTTTTGTTTTTTTGGTTTTTAAGTGTGTGGAAAGGGACCAGCATTCAAAATTTTCCCCAAATCAGTATGCTTGTATTGAGTGAAAGTCACCAGTAAGGTATTAGGTTTATCATCACCTACCTGTGTCTTTATCTTTAAAGTAAAACTTAAAGACATATCGTTAGGTCTTGCTTTTTTATCCATTCTGAGAGCCTCTGCCTTTTCATGGGGGTATTTGTTCCATTGACCTTTCAAGTCATTACTGATATGGTTACATTTATAAATCTACCATTTTTTCATGCATTTTTCTGTTCTGATTTTTGTTCCTCTTTTTCCCTTCTCCTGTCTTTTTGGGGTTTATTTGAAATATTCTTTTTGGAAATCCACTTATCCATTACCTTTTATTTATTTTTTAATATTTGTTTAAAAATTTTTTTAAAGCTCTAATCCTCACGTGGGGTTCGAACTCATGACTCTGAGATCAAGAGTTGGGTGCTCTACTGACTGAGCCAGCCAGATGCCCCTACCCATTACCTTTTAAACTATACCTCATTGCGTCTTTTTTGTTAAGGTTACCCTAGGGATTGCAAGATACATCCTTAACCTTTCACAGTCTACTTAGAGTTAATGTTGTACAACTTCATGTAAAAGACAGTGTGATATAATGATTTATAGAAAATATGTATTGTTTATCTAAATGATTATTTATTGAATGAATAAATATAAATAAGAAATATTCAGATGACCAAATACGCAGTTTTCAGATAGACCTGGTCTTCATCCGTGGTTCCTGAAAATACTTCACAGCTATAAAGGTGACATGGGTGTCTTACCACTACTAATGAAGGTGCCTTTGGACCCCACCCAGGGGTGGGGGCTGGTTGCCAGGATTGTGATTGGAGGGTGGAACTTTAAGCCCCACCCCTGACTTCTGAGGAGGGGACAGGGTCTGGAGGTTGAATCAGCCAATGACATTATTGGTCATGCCCAAGGAATGAAGCCTCCATAAAAACTCAGAAACACAGGGTTCAGAGAGCATCCTGGTTGGTGAAGACATGGAAATGTGGGGAGAGCGTTACTTCTAGAGAGGTCATGAAAGCTCTGTGTCTTTTCCCCAGACCTCTCCTTTGTTCTCTTCCTCTGGCTGTTGATTCCTATCCTTTCTCATTTCCTTTAATAAACTGGTAAACAGTGTTGCCCTGAGTTCTGTGAGCTGTTCTGGCAAATTAAAAGAACATTGAGGAGGTCCTGAGAATCTCTTGATTGAAAGCCACTCAGTCAGAAGTTTAGGTAACAGTCTGGACTTGTGACTGGTATCTGAAGTCCAAGGAGGAAGTTGTTGGAACCTCCAGTCTGTAGCACGTCGGTCAGAAGCACAGGTGACAGCCCAGGACTTGCGACTGGTGGTATCTTAAATGGGGGGTGGGGGATGCTCTTGTAGGACTGAGCCCTTGACCTGTGGAACCTGATACTGTCTCTGGGTGGTGTCAGACTTGGGTTGAATTCTTGGACACCTTGCTGGTGTCTGGGAATTGCTTGGTGGCATTGTGTGTGGGAGAATTCCCTCCCCCCATGTTGGAATTGGGTCCTGGGACCCAAAAAGAGTTGGTGTTAGGGGAAATAGATCTAGACAGTTTGTAAAATAGTTTCTATTTCCTATCCGCCCACCCATGTCTTTTATGGTCCTTTACACTATAGATATGCTCTATATTACTTTTATATTCCTTTTAAATCCCGTAATGTTTTTGCTTTACACAATGTATGTTTCATGCAATATTTTTCTTTTATATCAACATACATACACATAAATAATTAGATATAATTCAAAATTGAACTGGGCCTCATGCATTTGTATTTGCTAAATCGGGCAGCCCTCCCCATGAATGACTGCGATAAAGTTCCCTGGTGCCCCTTTGTCATCCCTGGCTGCTTCTGTCACCAAGAGAACGAAAGATGTCTGAAGCAAATGGCCTGGGCCACTGTCCACAACACACATGCTGCTCTGAACAAGCATGCCCCCCAACTTTTCCTTCTGTTACAGTAGATCCTCTGCTCTGATCCAAGGCCAACCCCTTCAGAATGGTCCCTTCCCTCTTTGAGGACCTTCTGTCTGAGGTGTCCCTTCTTTTCTGAGTTGTTCATTTCTCCCATTAACATACAATGTGCTGTATTATCTCCCATCTTAAACTGGCCCTTGTCCCAGGATTTCCTTCTAGTCAAAACCCCATTTCCTTGCTTTCCTCTATGGCAAAGCTCCGTTTAAGAGCAGATCGTGCTCTGTCTCCTCACCTCCCATTCTCGCTTGCTCCAGCTCCAAACGGGCCTTGGTCACCACTTCATTGCTGTCCTATTAGTCACTCTCAGCAGACCCTCTCCTCAGGGTCCCAGCATGGCAGGCAGAGCTGCCAGTGCCCTCCTGGGAGAAACCATTTCTTCACTGGGCATTGGGACACCATTCTCTCTTGTTTTCCCCTGTTTTCCTGACCGTTCCTTATTTGTCTGTTTTCTTTATGCCTTCTTTTCCATCCTTTAACCTTTAAACATTTGATTGCCCTGGGTTTAGTGCTCAGATTTTTTCTCTCTGCACTCACTCCCTAGGTGATTGTGGGCATTCCCACATTAAATGCCATCTGCATGCTGTTGACTTCAAAATTTAAATACCTGTCTTTGGCCTCTTCCCTGAACTCTTAAGTGCCCAATGGCCTTTTCTGGTCTCCACAGAAATGTCTAATAAACATCTCAGACTTAACATACTCAAAAAGGTCTTGACTATTTTCCCTTCCCCAGTCTGCTCATCTCTGTTTTTTTTTTTTTTTTTTTTAAATCTCAATAAATGATCCTACCATTCACCCAGTTGCTTGCATCAAAAACCTTGGAGTAACCTTGGCCACCTCCCTTTTAAAAGTTAAACTTCCAGGGGCGCCTGGCTGTCTCGGTCTGTTAAGTATCTGGCTCTGATTTCAGCTCGGGTCATGATCTCAGGGTCGTGAGATTGAGCCCGTGTTGAGCTCCACACTCAGTGGGAAGTCTTCTTGAGATTCTCTTTCTCCTTCCCCCCCCTCCCCACCTCTCTCGCTTTCTCTCTCTCTCTCAAATAAATAAATCTTAAAAAAAAAAAAAAGTTAAACTTCAGTCCCATTAACAAATGCTGTTGGCTTTATCTTGATGATATATCAAATGTCTAAGCACTTCCTACCCCCTCACTATTACCACTCTGGTCCAGGCTCCACCTTCTCTTGCCTAGATTGTTTTGTGTCTCCTCTTATGTGATTGTCCTGCTTCCATCCTTGCTGACCCCCTTTTCAGAGTGTTCTACATGGTGTCCAGGGTACTCTTTTTAAAATGCTAGTTACCACTGGCTCATTCCCCTTCTCCAAATCTTTGATTGACCTCCCAGCCTTACTTAGAATAGTACCCAGTCCCCACCTGTCCTAGTCCTTACCCTTCTCTTGGAGCTTCTTAGTTCTCTTGTCCTTGCTCATGCTGTTTCAGCCACACTGGCCTTGTTCTACCTCTGTGTGCCCGGTTCATTTCCATCTCAGATCTCTGCACGTGGCTTCATGCATGTAAGGTTCTTCCCTAGATATATGCATGGCTCACTTCCTCATTTCATTCAGATGCCTGCTTGATCCCTGAACACCTCAAAACAGCAACTCCACCCTCCCACTTTATCTTGCCATGTCCCCTTAATTTTGACATTATTTCCTTTAAAGGCATATATTAACTACTTGTTACCTATACATTTCTTTAACTTTTTATTTGGCGGTGACTGTAGAGTCACATGCAGTTGTACAAAATCATATCTAAAGGGACCCAGTGTCGTCCCCACCAAGTTCCCCAGGGGGTACCATCTTGGGTAGCGGTAATACAGTGTCACAAGCAGGAAATTGACACTGATACAATCCACTGACTTTTTTTCAGATTCCACCAGTTTCACATGCACTTATTTGTGTGTATATTTAGTTCCATGTAATTTTATCACGTGGAGACTCATGTGATCACCCTGCAGACAAGATAGAGAACAGTTCCGGAACAGGGGTCCCTCATGCTGTGCTCCCCTTTAGTAGCCATAGCTCCCTCTCTCCTCCTACCCCTCCCAGGTGTTTTATATTGTCTGTCCCTGTAATATGGGAGATGTGTGTGTGTTGTTATTCATCATTGTCTCTCTAACACCTAGAAAAGAATGCCTGTCACAACATAAGTGCCCAATATATATTTGTTAAATGTCGATCATAAAGAAGTGCTTTCTTGTGAGAAAAAAATATGTGGGAGGAAGCCTTGCTTTGTTTGAGGGCACACACAGCATATAAAATTTTTGATTTAATCATCTTTCTTCTCACATCCCACCTCTCCCTCCTGCCTCCCTTGTGCGCTGAAATGCCTCTGACTCCAGCAGTGAAATGGGTCCTCCTTCGTTGCTCAACTCCGGTTAGTTTTCTGGTGCGAGGCACTGGGGTCATGAGTGGAGGCAGACCAGCAGTAGCTGTTTCATGGGTACTGGCTTAGATCCGTGGGAGCCCAAACTCCTTGCTTACCTTTACCCTCAGTAGTTAGATTTGAATCGAAAGTAATAGCCAGCGCCACTTCTCTTCTTCATATATCCAAATGAAATTTCAGATGTCGTTCCCTAAGCAGGATATATTAGGGTCACGTTTCTTATAGCGTGTTACTCTCTTTGCAAATACATAATATTTTTGGTGTAGAACAGCCAGATTCAGGTGTCTTCTACCTCCCTTGTTTGCATGTTTCCTTTGAAGGAGTCAAGGTTGCTGAGTGTGTAGAGGGCAAAAGATCGAGGGGTGCTGTTTCACTTGACAACTTTGCAGAAGTGAGCACAGACACCGCTCCCGAAGTCAGGTCACCGGTCACTCCATGGTGTAAGAGGGGCGTTCCGTCCCCTGAGACCTCTGTACTTCGTTCTGTGCTAAAGAAACCCTCTGTTAAGCTGTTTCCTGAAGGCCTGCAGGTAAGTTTAGAGCTACTTTTCCTAAAGCAAACTGAATAAATATTCATTTTGGCTTAAAGCAATTCTTACGAATTGTTGTATGTGTCATACTGGTTTCAAAGGAGATATCTTGCCCTACATGTTGTCCCCTCCTTTCTTACTTAGAGCACTGTGCAGAGTTCCTTCCTTTCTTTCTAAACTCAGTACGAAATATAACTTGTAGAATTTAATATATGTAGACTGTATTTTATAAGAGTTTCATAGTTATTAATGTATGTTAAATTATTTCCACCTAAAAAATTTGGTCTTAGAGATAGCTTTTTAATAAGCATTTATGTTTCTCTGAACTCAGCTCATATGAGCTAAGAGTAGGTTGCTGGGAATTAGCTGGCTCTTCTTGAGTTTTTTTTTGGTTTTTGTTTGTTTGTTTTTGTTTTTTTTTTAAAGTGTGCGTGCACACGAGTTGTGGCAGGGAGGGGTAGAGGGAGACGAGGAGAGAGAATCTTAAGCAGGCTCCGTGCTCAGCACAGAGCCTGACGCGGGGCTCAATCTCACGACCCTGAGATCATAACCTGAGTTGGATGCTTAATGGACTGAGCCACCCAGGCGCCCCTTATTGAGTACTTTCTATGGACAGTTCTGGCATATATCATGTAGCAGCACTAGTACTCCAAGGAGAATATTAGCCCCATTTTAAGTAAACTTAGGCTTGAGGTTATTAAATGAACCCAGATAAATCTGATACTGAAATCCATGGCAGGGTGTAAATGCTCTGAGAGGTTGAGAGCATGGGCTCTGAAGTCCCAAGTGCCTGGTTTCAGATCCTCACTCTGAAGTTTAAGAGCTGGGCAAATTATATAACCTTTTTGTACCCTGGTTTCCTTATCTCTGAAAGGACAACATTAATAACTACCTTACAGGGTGATTTGAGCATTAACTGGGATAACAATATGAAATTAGCACCAGTGCCTGGCAAATGACAAGTAATTTTTTTTTCAGTCCACAGGCATTTTAATGTATAATCATGCCTACACATCTGTTTCTAAAGCCAAAATGAACTAGACTGCCTTCTATCTGCATGAATAGTTATGGTCAATGGTTATTTTAAATGTTTAACAGTTCTTCTGGTTAAAGATCTGATGTGGGTCTCTATGCAGCATTGCTTGTTCATATCTTGTATTTGTTTCATCTTCTCAGACTTAGCATCTTCATGATCCATATAACCCTTACTGATTAACAGCATTACATAGCAAACATCAAGTCCTACCACTAAAATTATACGTAGACTTTTATAATTGATGATCTTTTTCCTAAGCTCTCCAGAGTTTATAGGTGTATACAGTTTGAGTTGTTTGTTAATTTTCGTGGTGGTTTTAATTAAAGATAGCCTAAAAGTTCACAAGAATTTTGTTTCCTACATTCACTGACTTTGGAAATATTGATATGGGCATTTTCCTGGTCAGGAAGATGAAATGGACTTAAGAGAGAGTTGCTCAAGGAGGTTTGTTTGGGGCAGGACAGTTGCTTAGAGAAGGTGCTGCTCCTGGAACGGGTGCACTGAGAACACGGACTGGTCTGGGGTTCAGGAAGCAGGCGATGATTTGGAGGTGACTCATGGAGCCCACGGCCTGGGCTTCCTCCTGGGTCACTCCAGTGGCCCTGAATTGAGTGTGGCCCTGTCTGGTACTCCAGGACTTGCATTGACTGCCCCCGTCCCCAGCTTGCCAACTCTCTAAGCTTTTGGGGAAGTAGAGAGGGACAGATAGTAGTACCTTCTTTCCTGGTTCCTAACTCAAGAATATAGTAATGTGGACAGGAGGTTTACACACCTATAAAAGGTGTGATTCCCATAATTAAAAGACAAAACACAATTCTTATACCTATAGATAGCCTGCCTCATTTGATACCATCTGTGGTATGTGATAACTCTAGCCGCTCACATTTTCCTTGTCTTCATTTGCCAGATGAAAAATGATGGAATGAATTTAGCCTATGGATCTCTGTTCTTTAATCTTGGCCTAAAATACTATTTACTCTGTTATGGATCTCTGTTCTTTAATCTTGGCCCTAAAACACTATTTACTAAAGTAATGTTTAGGGCATCCCATTTTTCCTGTGGCTCATGTCGTTAAGCCAGAACAATTATGAAAGTAAATGTAATCTGCAACACTATATAATATCTATCCTTGGCAGACAGGGCTTCAGAGTGGCCCCTTTAGTGACCGTGCATATGCATTTATATATGTAAGATTATTCATTGATGTTTATTTTGTTTAGGAACACTGTGACAATCTCTGTGATGATGGGACTCATCCAAGCTTAATCTCAAATCTTGCAAACTGTTGCAAAGAACAAAAAGCAGGTAAGAAATTTACATTTGTTTTGAAGCCTGAGGATATAATTTTTTTCTGAAATATCTGATCTAGTATGTGGTATTTCCAATGATCTGCTAAATGCTTTGATGCTTCTCACATTACATGGGAATGAAGCATAGTTGGTTGGAATCTCTTTGGAGAGCCTCACAGTTGGTCTGTCCATTTCATCTGCCCATTTGTGCTTAATGGTAATACTTGTAAAGGAAATCGATATTCCAATTTTGTAAACTTCTAAGATATTCATGCAAAATTTACTTTAAAATCTATTATCATATTTTAGAACTACTGCTTACCTTTTCCACTTTGAATTTCTTTTTTCTACAAACTGTATTTTCTATTACACAAATAAGAGGTGAATCTAATCATGTTAGAAGATTCTAGGATATGCATTTTTAGATAAAAAATATAGCCTAATTTTTTTATCTACCCATTTATTACCTATAGAAGGTCAAGAAAATTTCAAAGTGCCAGCTTTTCTAAATATCAGGAAGAGGAAGAGAGTTACTTTTGGAGAGGATCTAAGCCCTGAGGTGTTTGATGAGTCTTTGCCAGCAAATACTCCGTTGCGTAAAGGAGGAACACCTGTCCGCAGAAAGGATTTAAGTAGTATCAGTCCCCTGCTACTTGAGCAATCACCAGTTCCTGTGCAGTTGCAGTTATCACAACCAAATTTTGATGACAAGGGGGAGAATCTTGTAAGTGTGAAAAATGTGGAACAAACTTGCTTCTATTTTCATCAGACCTCACCTGTTTTGTGTGAACAATAATTATGCTTCGAAATCATGAAATGGACTAAATGATATATCATGGTATAAATTAATGCTTTTTTCTAGATAGTTTTTTCCCCCCACCCTGTGCTCATCACGACAGGTGCACGGGGTATTAGCCATGTTCTCATAATTGCATGACTCCTTGTACATAGCATATTTCATGGACCCTAAATACTGTTGACTGTAAGATGTACCATCGTTTTATGTACCACCAAGAAAAGAGGCTGGAACTTAAGCTATCACACACCATGAATTGTAGGATGTACTCAGATTTCAGAGGTGTGAAGATGTGAGAGAGCAGCAACCTTAGAACTGATACACTGTACATATAAACTTTTTTCCTCTAAGATGAATTTCTGTAGGTAGAATTATTGGATGAAAAAATAAGAATTTTTTTTACCTTTTTGATAAATATTGCTGAGTATCCAGAAAGTATACCAATTTGGACTTAAAGGCAGCATAAATGGTTTTCATTTACCACACTTGATAAACCTTGCATTTTAACCGTACTTTTTTTAATAGCTTGATAGAAAAAGATGACTTGAAAACTTTTAGTTTACTAATGAGGTTTGAACATTTTTCATAGGTTTATAAGCCATTTTAATTTCTTCTCTAGAGAATTGTCTGCTAATCTTTACCCATTTTTGTATTGGGACCATCATTCATTCTCACCCTTGCCTATTACACTTTGAAATAAAAATATTCCACTTTCAGCCAAGGTGGAGTAACAGAGACCTAATTTATGTTTTCACAAGAAACAACTAAGAAAAAAAAAAACAAAACAGAAAATATACAAAACAGTGGTTCTCAGACATTGAACATCAGGAAGCACAGGATAGTAATCCCCAAGAGGGGGGTAACAAATGAGGCAAGCTGTACAGGAACTTACTGCCTGGGCTGGACTTCCAGGCCACAGCACAGGAAGGGTTTACCTTGGTGGAGCCTGACAGTCTCCATGAGTTGAGAAAATGGAGCTGGGGTCTGGGAAAGCAAAGGAGGCTAGAACTCATGGCAAAGGACAGAAGAGAGAGCTGCAAAGAGAGCTCTGGAGATCTGCAGGGTGTCTCACTTGAGCCTGTAGCTGAGTACTGGTCATTGTGTGCTTGTGAATAAACTGCCTGATGCCAGGGAAAGGGCTACCCAAATGGAGCAGAGGGAACAATCCCTAGATCTTACAGAGGGTCAGGAAGTGTTCCCACCAACCTGAGTGATAGAAAAACCGTATAATTCAGAGGGCATCAGATGCTTGGGAGAATATTGCCTCACTAGTAGAACAGAATTAGACTAAAAGCCTGGCAGAGCTTAAAAGCAAGCTTTGAAAGGACACAACTTTCCTCTAAGTGACTTTACTGCATTGTATAACCTAGCTCAAGAACAGCAAAACCATCCAGTCAAATAACATTAAATTCGAAATGTCTGACATTTCAATGAAAAAGTAATAGATGTGTAAGAAAAGATGCCCCCTAATTAGGACAAAAATCAGTCAATAAAAGTAGACCCAGAAATTACACATATGGTAGAATTTATAGACAAGGGCATTGAAAAAGATACTTTATCTTTCGTATGTTCAAGGAAGTGGAGGAAAGATTGAACTTGTTAAGAACGTGAAAGATACAGAAAAGATCCAATTTGAACTCTGTACATTATAGCTGCTGAAAATTATAATCTTTGGGAAGAAAGATATGTTTAATGAGATTAATAGCATATTAGAAACTGCAAAAGAAAAGATTAGCAAACTTAAAGATGTAGCAATAGAAATTATTCTCCACAAAAGAGTAAAAACGACTGAACAAAAATGAGCAGTTGGTGATCCTGGGACAACTTTATTTGGCATAATATGCATGTAATTAGAGTCTCCAAAGGAGAGAACAGATCAGAACAGAAAAAATATTTGAAACATAATGGCTGAAAATTTTCCAATTTGATAAAATTATAAACTCGCAAGTCCTGAAGTTCAAATTCGCAGCACAAGAAACATGGAATAGTACGCCAAAGACACATCATTACTTAGAATCCATGATACATGGCCTGCGAGGACCTAGAGGCAAAGACTGGTGACATAAAGAACAACAGACATGAGAGGCAGCAGAACTCTCATTAGAAACTGCAAGACAAAGGACAACGCAACAGCATTTGCTCGGAGCAAAAAACCAAAACAGTAACAACAAAATTTGTCAACCTAGAATTCTATATCTAGTGAAGCCATCTTTCAAAACAAAGGTGAAGGACAGGCTTTTTCAGACATCTGGAAGCTGAGAGGAATCATTGCCATAAGGGGTTAGCATTAGAAGAAATGTTAGAGGAAGTCCTTTAGTCAAAAAAAAAAAAAGGCTCCCGATGGAAATCTAACAGAGGAATGAAGAGCACTGAAGCTGCTAACCCATGCTGGGCAAATGTAATAGACTTTTTTATTATTATTAAACTCTAAAATATTCTCTAAAGCAAGGATAACAATAGTGTATTTGGTTTTTAACATGTCAGTAAGTATACAACAAAAGTAACATGGCATAGAGGCTGGGAGGGGGTTTTAGGCTGTACACAAAGTGGTGTGAGTTAAACATGTATGCTGTAAACCCTAAACACTACAAAACAACAAAAATGTGTGGGATGCACTAAAGTAGGCTTAGAGGGAAATAACTGAGGCCTATATTTCAGCATAAGAAACATCTCAAATTAATGATCCCAACTTCCACTTTAACAGACTAAAAGCAAAATAAAGCCAAAGTAAACAGAAGAAATTAATAAAGATAAATGCAGAAATCAATGAAGTAAAAAACAAAAATAGAGAAAAATCATTGAAATAAAAAGATTATACTTTAGAAAAATAATATGAGTAAACTTCCAATCAGACTATTCTGAGAGAAAAAGAGGAAATACTTAAATTACCAATATAAGGATGGGCCGCCTGGGTGGCTCAGTCCTTAAGCGTCTGCCTTTGGCCCAGGGCGTGATCCCAGAGTCCTGGGATCAAGCCCCACATTAGGCTCTTCCACTGGGAGCCTGCTTCTTCCTCTCCCACTCCCCCTGTTTGCGTTCCCTCTCTCACTGGCTGCCTCTCTCTCTATCAAATAAATAAATAAAAAATCTTTAAAAATTACCAGGGGTGCCTGGGTAGCGCAGTCGTTAAGCGTCTGCCTTCGGCTCAGAGCGTGATCCCAGTGATCTGGGATCGAGCCCCGCATCAGGCTCCTCTGCTGGGAGCCTGCTTCTTCCTCTCCCACTCCCCCTGCTTGTGTTACCTCTCTCACTGGCTGTCTCTCTGTCAAATAAATAAATAAAATCTTTAAAAAAAAAATTACCAATATAAGGAATGATATGTGACTTGACCACATGTTCTAACAGGTTTTAGAAGGATAATACAGATAAAAAGATAATAAGGGGCTATTATAGAAAAAAAAAACTTAATGCCAATAAATCCAACAACATAGATAAAGTAGACACATTCCTTGAAAAATACAACCAAATCTCACACTAGAAGATATAATTTACCTCATTAGCCCTATATCAACTGAAGAAATTTAAGTGGTAGTTAAAACCTTCCCACAAAGAAAACTGCATGTCCAGATGATTTTGCTAATGAATTCTACTAAACACTTAAGGAAGACTTAATTTTATGTATACTCTTCCAAACAAATTGAGGTGAGAGTAATTCCCAGTTCATCAATGTCAGCATTAACCTGATACCATAATCAGACATTATAAGAAAACTTATCACTTCGTGAGCATAATACATAAAAAGGTACTACATCATGACCAAGTGAGATTTAACCCAGAGATGCCAAGTTGGTTTAATATCTGAAAAACATTCTATAATTCACCATATTAACAAATCAAGAAAAACCATAGGGTCATTTCTGAGAAGAACTCTGAGCAAACTGGTAATTAAAGAAAATTTCTTCAAACTGACAGGTTTTATTTATGAAAATCCAACAGTTACTATCACTGATAATTGTGTGGGAAAGAAAAGATTTGACATCTGCATTTATATTGCCATTTTCCCTGAAGTTTCCCTGAATAATATTGAAATGTTAGATTGTGTTTATTAATGGAATGTCCCATTTACTTTAGAATTAGGACATGTGATTATAAGTAAACCAAAGAGTAACTTATTAGTAGATCTTTATGGCTACTTCCATTTAATATTTTATTTGTTGGACTGTAGTTAGTAAACATAGTTTCATTAAAGATTGGTAAAGATTATAAAATATTTTTATATTTAGTATTGTTTTGCTTTGACTTTTTTTCTTAATCTTTTATTGATTTTCCATCTCTATGCTTACTACAGTTCCACTTAGAAAAAGAAATCCTTATTTATTTTCTATTGGGTACATTACATGTCCACTGAATTTAAGGATGTCTAATTTCTACTCTTGTTTTTCTTTGTTTAGGAAAATATAGAACCTCTTCAGGTGTCATTTGCAGTTCTGAGTCCTCTAAGTAAGTCTTCAGTCTCTGAGACTCTTTCAGGTAGTAACTTTTATTTATCTTAAAATTAGATAAATGTCATTTTCCATATGTGTATATATGAAACTAACTCTTAATTTCCTTTTAAAATTTTATTATAACAATGTGTGCTTGGTCTAAAAAAATATATGTAGTATAGAAAAGCTTATAAGAAATCTCTTGGGGGGCGCCTGGGTGGCACAGCGGTTAAGCGTCTGCCTTCGGCTCAGGGCGTGATCCCGGCTTTATGGGATCGAGCCCCACATCAGGCTCCTCCGCTATGAGCCTGCTTCTTCCTCTCCCACTCCCCCTGCTTGTGTTCCCTCTCTCGCTGGCTGTCTCTATCTCTATCAAATAAATAAATAAATAAAATCTTTTAAAAAAAAAGAAATCTCTTGGGGAACTGGGTGGCTCAGTTGGTTAAGCGTCTGACTCTTGATTTCAGCTTAGGTCATGATATAAGGGTCGTGAGATCAAGCCCTGTGCATGGCCCCACACTCAGCAGGGAGTTGGAGCCTGCTTGAGATTCTCTCCCTCTCCTTCTGCTCTTCCACATGCTTGTGTGCTCTCTCTCTAAAATAAATGTCATTAAAAAAAAAAAAGGAATCTCTTGTCCATCCAGGTCTCACACCTTGTAATCACCCACAGTTAACTTCCATAGATGGTATCCCCATTTTTCAAGTCCTTGCAGACAGTGGAGTTGCCCTCTCAACAGTAATCTCCTCGTGACAGTTGGCACAACTGAACAATGTGAATCACAAGGGTCATTTTTCAGGGTCTGGAATTGTTCACCAACATTAAGTTGGCCTGTTGGGCACTTGCACATTTCGAGTCCCTGGCTTCTTTGTGATCATATCAATACAAGCCAGGACTTGGATGACAAATGTCATGGGGACCATTATTCATGTCTCTCCCCTGACAGAAATCCCTTAGTGGCTTCTTGTTGGCTGGAAGACACAAACCAGATTCACTGGTATAGAATCCAAGACCTGGAGTGTGAAGTTAGAGCTAAACCTGGAAGTGTAGTCTGTCACGTTCCAAAGCCCATGCTCTTTTGCACACTGTACTGCCTTTGATTTACACCATTAAAAGTGATCAAATGAAAAATTTACCTGAATTTTGTAAGTTATAAAAATTATTTTCATGATCATTCTAATGCCCTTTATTGCAATTTCATTGTACAAAATGTAGCTTGGAATAAATGGACATGAGTGAAAATATGGTATTTACTGTAATGTGATTTCATCTGTTATCTTAGTGTTATATGGTATGCATTCTCCATGGAAAGTGGTGAAAGTTTCTGAGTATTCAGTAAACTTAAAGTTTTAAAACATGTTTTTGAATCTCAAATTTATTCTTGGTAATTATTTATGTTTAGATATTATATTATGCTAAAAGCAAAGGTGCATATCCAAAACATTATCCAGTATATCTGAAAAATGATGGCTCTTAAAACTTTTTGTTAGCTACCCTAATTTTGCTTGTGTCTTCTTCAGGCACTGATGACTTTAGCTCTTCAAAAAACCATGAGAAAATAGTTTCCCATAAAGTTGGTAGAATAACACGGGCCTCTAACAGAAGAAGTGTAAGTGTTTGTATTTGGCATAATGTATTTGTTTTTAAATCTTGCTATAGATTTTTTTCTTGTTTTTATGATCCCATGATTATGGGTAAAATCTTGATTTGATTAAAGTCATTGAGAGCAAATACCTTACCTACATAGCATGTATATAACCCATGGTAATGCTCTTTTTCTGATTTGATTTTAATTCTGTTAGTTGGAAGAAAAATACAATAAAACAAGGTGCTTTCAGAGTTTGTGTTAATGTAGAAGGTAATCTGTTTGGAACATTTATTTGGGATATATGTGGTTTTGTGAATTTTATTGAGGTACACAATGGAAAAGAGTAGCGTGTAATTAACAGAGCCAGAAACTGGCATAATTATAACTTTTTACAAAAATATTTCATTTTCCATTTTTTTTTTAAACACTGGGTTTTAACTATGTTCAGTAGGAACATATCTCCCATTGAATGTCTTTTCCTATGTCATTAAATTAGATAAAATTGGATCTTTGTCTAAATTCATAAATATATAATATACCATTATGGGGCTTTTAGCTGATATTGTTGGGTGATAAACTCAGAATTCACATTTAGGTAATCTAAGTGCATGTTTCTCCCCCCCATAACTCAACAGCAGTTAGCTGCTAAATTGTAGATGCTTAGTAAATATTTGATAAAGAAATAAATCAACTAATTTTAAACTTTTTTTTCTTCCTTAAAATAATGGACAGAGTGCATATGCTTCTGGGTCTATGTTTAATAAGATCAGAAATTGGTAATTACTCTTCTCCCCCATTCGAGTTTAAGATGGTTAAAATACTTCTAATGGAACTTGTGAATTAAAAGGAACTGGGGTAGAAAATGTAGCAGCAGTGTGGGAAGGAAAATAAATGTGAGAAACATACATCAAAATGAATTTGCTTGTGTTTTATGGTGTCCCTCCTTTAAATTTTCTTTATAGCAATTGATCACTTTCGCAGAAGAGAATGTTTGCAACTTACTTAATACAGAAGCCCAGCCTTGTAAAGAAAAGAAAATTAATAGGAGGAAATCTCAGGAAAGGAAGCGCACAGGAAGAGTGCTTCCTAAAAAGAATCAGGTAAGTGTGTCTTTAAAGATGTAATAAGAGTAGAAGTGGTACCTTTCTTTGTTGTATGATCAGGAAAGCATGGAAACAAAAATTTTCCAGTTAACATTAGACCTAGATCATAGAATAGAAAGGGCCAGAGGCAATTATATACTCAGCTATAATTACCCGAGGACCGTTTTTGTATCTTCTTCATTGTGTTACTTACATTCAGCATAGTAAAACGTCAGCACTCAACTGTTAAATTAAATTGATTCTTACCTTTGAATCTAATCGAACCCCACCCTATGAGAGGACTCCTCTAATTTCTTAGGCAAAGATGAGGTGCCATCTACCACTTGTTTGACTTCATTTCAGCCAGTGGCTGGATCTCTTCCCATATTTAAGGAAGAATTTAGAAACTGGCTCTTCATCTTCTTCAACACTTCAAGGCCTGTGCTGGCTCAGGTGACTTCACGATCTCTTTATGGGTAGCTGATCTAGCACCTTAACTCAGTCACCGGACCCCTGACACTGCACTGACCCAGACCTTCCTCTGCCATTCCCCACAGCTTGTTGCTACCAAGACCTTCCCGCTTTTAACAGTACACACTTCTGTGTCCCATTCTCTGACCCCAGCTGCCTCTCCAGCCAGCGTTCTCACTCCCTCACTTACCTCTTCCAGTACTAACGATCTTCCAGCTCCTCTGCGTACCCTCCGGCATTCAGATAATCCCGTCGTTTCCTGCGTTTCCTCGTTCACCCAAAACTGCATGAGCTGTGTCACCAACTCTTGTCAGTAATGTCCATCCTGCATCCCTGTCATTCCACTTCACCTCTCGATTAATCCACCACTGTCCCCTCTCCCATCTAACATTGCTCCTGGAGAGAATCACACAGGTGTTCCTATGGTGGAAACATAGCTTCAGATACTATCTGAAGTCTGGTCTCACTTTCTACCTCTTCACTTGAATTATTTTTCCAATTATTTTTCCAACTCCAACTGATGTTGAGTAACTTAGTGACTAAAATCTACCGCAGCCTGAGGTCTTGCCTCAGCAGCTTTTGACATAACAGAGAACACCCTTTACAGTCTCTGTTAAAGGTCTATTTTTTTTCTACCCACGCTTAATTTGTATTACCCAGAGTTCTACTCTTTGCCTTTCTAAATTGTGTTTATTCTGGGTGATGTTATAGGCAGCATGGTTGATGTGTCCCAAATCTTTCTGATCTATAAACATAATGGCCCAGTAGACTTCTCTTCTTAAACCATCCTACAAGCACCTCAGATATCAACTTTTCCAAAACTAAACTCATCAATTTTACCCGAACACCCCCTCCCCCCAAAACAGTCAGTAAACTTCCATCATGTTTCATGAAACAAAAACTGGCTTGAACATGGCCCGAACATCTGCAAGTCAGCAAAGCCAGAAGAAACCAGACATTTTCCTGGTTCGGTCCCTCTTATAGATCACACGCTTTTGAAAGATCCCCTTGCTGAAAAAAATACACGAGTTCATTTTTATTCACTTTATTATTGCATCAGAAATTGGTTTTCTTCAGACTCTTTAAAAAACACTGCTACAAAGAATATACACATGCTTTTTGACATAAAATCAATAGCCAGAAAGTTCAAGGAGGATTGAACATTAAGGTTTGTTTCAACCCCTCCCAGGACCCCATGGAATGAAAATAATTGATATAATAAGAAGACTAGACTCAGAATAGCAATGAGAAGAGGTAGGAAGGGAGGAGGGATATTAAGCAACAGACGACAGCCTTCAGTGAATCTCTGCTAGACAAAGTGGATGAGGGCACATTGACAGATGAAAGAGGTAGATTTACAGCCCAGAATATGCTCAGAAGGAGTCAGAGAGACATTGGGAGCCAGCCTGCACATTACGATCCCAGGAGACACTGGGCCCAGTATTGGCAGGTCCAGTGGAAGGTGAGAGTGGGAAGTGGTAATGGGAAACAGAATAACTGAAGTTTTGTACATGAGACCATTTGTACCAGTTGGCACCCCACCCCCTCTCCTGCCATGTTCTCCCATCTCAGAACAGATGTTGTCATGTAGGTAAAAGCCCTTATTCTGGCATTTGGAAAGTCCCATAGTCTTGACAGCCTGCTCTCGCCCCAAAGCAAAACCTACAGCTGAGACTCCCCATTCTGCCCTGCCCCACCCTGCCAGTAGTATTTCCCTGCAGAAAAGAGACTGAGCTGGAAAGCAGAGGAAACTCTCAGACCAATTTATCCAATCTTTTCTTATGTAAAAATCAGACAACTGAGTAGAAACCAGAGTTGAAAGATCAATATTTAAAAGTTGAAAAGCTGACCCCAGAAAGAGAGATCATCCTGGGGATGGAAGGAAACTTTATTAAAAAAAAACCAAAACTGACATACTTGGATTTAAGAAAATATTATCTGCATAAAACTGAGAAGAGGATGCTATAAAAAAGGAGCAGAGGAAGAAATATTCATAAATATGTAAAATTTAGTAGTTGGACTAGAGAATAAAGGGAAGTCTTCCAGAAGGTAGAACAAAAGAGAAACAGGCTAGTAATAAGAGACATGAAAGCTGCATGTAGGAGACTACGTAGGGGCCTCAGAACAAGAAGATGGAATGAGAAATTGTCAAAAGAAGGGCATTTCCAACAGTGGAAGAAAGGAGTCTTCAGGTTATAAGGGCCTACGGAATGCCTAGTACAATTAAAAAAAAGGCCAGGACTTCAGCCTGTCAGTATGAAATTGAACAATAAGGATAACAAGAAAAGTGGACTTTTCCTCCCAGGAAACAAGAATCTGAGTAGTATCAAGTTTACTAGCAGTCTGAATGCTGAAAGGTAATTGAACAGGACCTTTAAAGTTTTGAACGAAACTTGATTTCAGCCCAATTCTCTGTACCTAGTCAAATTCAATTAAGTGTAAAAGGAAAAATAAATACATTTAGACACTCAAGGACTCTGAAAGTTTTTCTTTGGATATTACTGGAGGAGATACTCTAGCAAACTGAGGAAGTAAGCCTAAGGATTCAGAACACAGTGGATCTAATAATACAGGAGAGCAGTGGAAGATCTCTGAACATGGTTGTTCATCCAGCCTAGAAGAGCAACCAGTTGCAATTTGAGCAAGAGGAGAGGGTGCTCAGGATATGGTCTCTGGAGAGAAAAACAAAAAGACTTATGACTGAGAAAGTGGAAGGTGTGTCATATAAGAAAAAAAGAAAGGTAATTATACACCTATACCATTTCAAATAAAAGTCCGAGTATAAAAGTTTTGAGTAAATATGAAGCAAACGTTAGTGTGATTTCAAGCAATAAAGGAATGTAAGGAAAAGTATGTTTTCTAGTGCTGGGAGTCATCTACAGGGGGCGCCAGAGGAAAGGAATATGAGCTTTGTCCTCGGCGGAGCAATGAAAAATGTTTACACAGTCATAATGTAAATGCTATTTGTTTTCAACTAAGGGCAAAGCCTTAAGAACTTGACTGTTGTGCAAGACGGTCTAAATGTAGCTACTGGTAGAAAGTGAAAAACGGGTAGAAAAGATGTCAGTGAGGGTGTTAGCATTCAGTATAAGGGCTTAACAGTGCACATTCTGCAGCCAGACAACCTGGGTTCTAAATTCTGGCTTGACCACTTCCTACCGATGGAATGGAAGGCAAGATTCTTGATTTCTCTATTGATTCTAAAATAAAAGTAATAATGGCACTTAATTTATAAGCTTGTTGTGTGCATTAAATGAGTTAATACTTATAAAATGCTTAGAACAATGTCTGGCCATAGCAAGCACTATGGCTGTCATTATGATTATCTTACGGATTAGGGATTCAAGATACATTTTGAAAGTTGATGAAAAGAAATAAATTTACCTTTTGACCCAGCAATCTCATTTCTAGGAATCTGTCTCAGATCCAGTGACAAAAATGCAAAAAGACGTAGAACAAAGTAATTTTTTGCAGTATCCTTTGTAATACAAAAAAACTGAAACACTAAATGTCCGTCAGTATGAGACTGGTTGAATAAACTATGGTGTGTTGACAAAGTATTTTGCAGCTGTAAAAATAGTGAAAATTTCCAATGATGGAATGATGCCAGGATGTATTTACTGTTAAGTGAAAAAAAACACGAGGTGAACAATAACATATATAGTAGGCTTCTTGGTACTGAATTGTGACCCCACCCCCCCACCCTACCCCCAAAATACTTTTGCATTGAAACCTTACCTTGAGCACCTCAGAATGTGACTATATTTAGAGATGGGCCGTTGATGGGGTGATTGAGTTAACATGAGGCCGTTGGGATGGTCTCTAATCCAGTCTGACTTGTGCCCTTATAAGAGGAAGTTTGGACATAAAAGGAGATCCTAAGTGCGTATACACTCAGGAAGTAGACCATGAAAAAGGCAGCAGGAAGGCGGCCATCTGCACACCAAAGAGGGAGGCCTCAGAGGAGATCAGCCCTGCCAGCACCTTGGTCTTGGACTTCCAGCCCCCAAAACTGTGAGAAAATAGATTAAGACTGTGTAAGCCACCTAGTCTGCGGTGTTTTTACAGCAGCCAATATGACAAATGAATATACTATGTTTTATCAAGAAAATAGGAAACATTAAACTCTGTGTGTGTGTGAATGTGTGTATATACTAATACACATAAAATCTTTTCATGAAAGTGGGAGAGTAAGCCAAAAACAAAAACTGATTACCTCTAGGGACAGGGGACAGAGGCGGGAATAGGAAGGACTCAAAGCTGCACTTTATTGAGCATGTTTTGTACTTTCGACGTTGAACTGTGTCAGGGTTATACATGACTGTGAAACAAGTCAAAATTATGAAAAAGAGAACAGTCCTTAAAATTTGGAAATAAAATGAAGCAAATTAATCTGGGTACCAGGTTGGTGACTTGACCTCACAAATAATTCTTTCAAACCTAGAATTTAAAAAAGTCCTTGTGGAAAGCATCCTAAGGACAAGAGTGACTGCAGAGAGAGTGAGCTTAAACAGTATGAAGACTCCTGTTGAGAAAGCGCAATCTAGAATAAAGAAAATAAAGGTTTTTATGGGGTTTTTTAAACTGTCATTAGGAATCCAGACTTTACCCTTAGACAAAAAATAAAAATTCAAATTCAGAACCTTGTTAGGCCAAATTTGAATTGGAAACATCAGTATGGACTCATGTTTTTTCCTTTAAAGAGATTTCCTAGCTCCGTCAAGGCTTAGAAGCAATGAGCTCCCCTGGAACCTAGATTGCCATTTCTGAATACCATTTTCAACTAAAAGGGATCAAGGTTCCGGAGTGAAATGGTTGCTTTTGGGTTTATGAACAGCATATGTAGGAAACAAGCCTGGGTTGGTACCAGTGTGCAATGAAGGAAGTTTAAGAAACCACTGGAACCATGGGGAAGGACCTCAAATCATCTCAAAGGGGCTCCTTTGTCCGAAAGGTGGGACAGTGTGACTATCAGAAATAACAATTGCAGGGCACCTGGGCGGCTGAGCTGGGTAAGCATCTGCCTTTGGCTCAGGTCATGATCTCAGGGTCCTGGGATCAAGACCCGCATCGGGCTCCCTGCTCAGTGGGGAGTCTGCTTCTCCCTCTCGCTCTTCCCCTCCCTGTGTCTCTGCTCTCACTCTCTCAAATAAATAAAACCTTTTTTAAAAAATAACAATTGCAGTGGATTGAAACACAGACTTCAAATAGGAAAAAACACTTCATAATAGTTAAAAAATCTTAAAGGTGACCAACCATTAGAAGCTAGCTAGGACACCAATTCGGTTTTGTGAAAACTAGAATATACAGGAGTTCTATTTCAGGGAAGCAAATAGTTGATGAGGGGAAGTTATTTATAGGAGAATTTCTACTAATAAGTAAAAAAGACACGTTCATGAAAGTTGTTGATCATGGGATAGAAGGCTGATGGGAGAGCCAGAATGGATGGATTGGACTGAACACCTGAGCCCATCGGTCAATCACAATGTCACAGGGGAGAGAACATGGTCCTTCCAATGCAATGAGGAAGTCTACAGGCATCCATGAAATGCTCTTTTCAAAAAAAATCCAAAGCGAATCTAATCAAGCCTAGATCTAATGACCAGTTTTAGGAAGTGTAGAGGAGAGGCAAAAATAAAGACTCCTTGATTGCAGTCAACCAAATCCAGAGTTTGGCTAATTCTCCGAAACAAGTACCTCAGGTTAGTCATCAAATAAATGGCGAGGGAAGAAAGATAGATTAAAAGATCTATCAACCAAATGAAATGTGTGAGGACCTTCTTGGAATCCTGATTTGAACAGCTGTAGAAAGACATTTATGGACCAATTGGAGAAATTTGATCTCTGGCGAAATAATAGGGAAAATTTGCTGTCTTTGTTCTTTGTGTCTAAGCTTTTTATTTTGATATCATTTTAGATACTTAGGCTGTTGTAACAAGAATTATGGAGATTTCCTAAGTACCCTCTACCCAATTTCCCCCAGGGATGACCTATAAAAGTTAGACAATATCACATAGAAAAATACCAACACAGTCAAGATACAGAACATTTCTGTTGCTACAGGGGTCTCCTCTTGCCCTTTTGTAGCCCTGCCTACTTCCCATGCCTGTCCCCACCTTAAGTGGCAACCACTAATCTGTTCTCCATTTCTTTCATTTTATCATTTCCAGAATGTTATGTAAATGTAATCACACTCTATGTAAACTTCTTGCGACTGGCTTTTTTCACTCAGTGTAATTCTCGGGAGATTTATCCAGGTGGTTTCGTGTATCAACAGTTAGCTCCTTTTATCCCTGAATGGTATTTGTTGTTATTTAAAAAAAAAAGGGGGGGGTGATCAATTTGCAATATATACCTCTATCAAGTCATTACATTATATACCTTAAGCTTAAATTTTATCTGTCAATTATATCTTGATAAAGCTGGGGGGAAATGGCATTGTAAAAGGAAAAAAATCAATAAAATACAATGCCAGGTAATAAAAGGTTTCATTTTCTTATGGAATAAAAAAAGGAACTTTATCTCTTAGGGATACTGCAGAATTTTCACATGAAATGGGGTAATGCCTGGGGTTTGCTTTAAAATAATCTGAGGGAAGGGGATCATAAGTGAATCCTGATTTCTATATGTTAGTAATTGTTGAAGCTAGAGGTTGGGTACCTGGGATTCAATATACTATTCTTCTTGTTGTGTGTTTAAATTTTTCATTATGGAAAGTTAAAAATACAACACTATGAGCCTCTTATTTAGAGAGATGGAGGTAGCTATAAGAACTAAAAATGGAACCAATAAGTAAACGAGGGGTAGGGAAGTACGTGCTTTTCATCGTAAGTTCTCCTGTACAATTTGATTTGTTGCCATGTACATGGATTATTTTTAAATAATTTTAAAGCTACGCACAGGAAGCAAGTTAAGAATTTGTGCAAATATAAGAATTTATGTCTGTTTCATGATCTCCTTCACTGAGAAGAAATATTGGTGATTCTGGACTAAATGGAAGCACTCTGGGGATAATACCTTCACTTGTCCTTTATCTGCCTGAAGTCATAAACCAACCTAACTGTTTGTAGATCAATGGCTTCCCTAGGATCCCAGTCATGTGCGGCTTCTTTAGTACAGTATAAGTAAGGCTTTTTTGTATTGGAGCAAATTTAAGTTTTGATAAGGTTCTGGCCTCTGCAGATGAAACCTTCTAATGGACAAGCAATACTAGATGTATGTTCATGACAGGTGTTTTAATCTTTCGTCTTGGGTGGTGTACTTCTACTGGTGTACTTTGGGTGGTGTACTTCTACTGGTCCATAAGAATGAAAAAGCATTATTAGTTTTTCATCATGTGTAGCAAATTTTATGAAGTTTAATGATATCTTTTCTTTTACATTTATTCATTCATTTGTTCATTATTCTTGTTTGTTGAGAAGTCATTATGTGCCGGGCACTGTTGCAGGTACTGGAGACATTTTATATGAAGAAAGATGTCCAAAATCCTACTAAAAGGGTATTTTCTGTACTATGAATCAGAGGCTATTCCAGAAGTTATAACCTGATGACAATGACCATAATGTATTAACTGTGTAGCGCCTGTGTCCCATAGAAATACTGAGCATAATTTGGTCTTAAAAATATTTTTCCCTGTATCAGTTCTCACAGTACTAGGAAGGAATGTAAAAGAAAGAGAACAGCCGACTCATAGCTCTTCTGTATATGGCTCAGGCCTTATTTTAACCATTTTGCTTATGTTGACTGAGTACTTGCCGCAGTTATCTGTGGTGTGGGCTGATGGGGTTCCCACTTTGGAGCGGAGGAGGTACAGAGAGGTGAGGTAACTTGCCTAAGATCGTAAGGCAATTTAGGGGGCAGAGGCAGGCATCGGGCACCAGAGGTCATATGCTCTCTTTGGCAGCTCATCCATGGAGCCCAAGTTAAGATTTTTCTCTTGATTTCCACATCCATTGACCAAGCTATCATTTCCCCAACTGTTCCATGGAATGTCAACAGATGTTCATTAAAAAAAAAAAAAATTTTTTTTAATAAAATAAAAATTCATGGAAAAATAGTTAACCCAGCATTTTCCTAATGTGTATGGAGATTATTTATACCGAGGACTTCTCAGAGAATTTAATGTTAAATGTATATTGTAAATCACCAAGAGGAACATTTATCTTGTACAGTTCTAAAATTATTTTTCCATGGAATGTTTTGTTTTGTTTTGTTTTTACAGGATATCTATAGATATCTCAAGGAACATACAGTTCTGTGCCGTTTTTGTACTCTTGAATCTCATCCACTCTTTCATATCATTAGTTTCTATGCTTTCACCCAAATGATCTTTCTTCAATGTAAAATCAAATGTTGTCACTCCCTGAATCACTGTGCAGTGACACTTCCTTCCTTTCAGATTCCTACTCATTGCGTACCAGGTTGCCTTGCTTACTTTATGGAGCGGTCTTGAAGGCCCCCTGTGGGCCAGGTACCCATCTCGCTCCATATAGAGTCTGTCATGGTTTACATGTATTACAGTTACCGTTAGACTGGGAGCCCCCTAAAGACCACATTCTGTTTGGTTTTTGTTTTCTACCTAGCAGTTAATACCTGTACATAGTGGTTTCTCAATAAATGTTTGAATGAATTCTATTTTCTGGGAGCTTTAATTGCTAAAAACATGTACCTTACGTTGACCTAAAGTCTGGTTCTCTCCAGTATTACCACATTGAGTGTATTTCTTTTTGCTCATAACAATACAACGTTTGAGTTTCCCCGAAGTCCTTTCCATGTGAAACTTATTTTTTTTTAAAGTGAACAATACAACGTTTGAGTTTCCCCGAAGTCCTTTCCATGTGAAACTTATTTTTTTTTTAGTTCTCAGTTGCTAACATGGCAATCAAAACTGAATTTAATACTACATTCCAGATGTTGTCACAACAGTTAATTTTTATAGAAACCCACGTGTTTTCCATCAGTTATTACCAGACCATTGTCCATCATCTTCTACTTGTGCTTGTTAACCCATCTTATTTTGACTACTCATTTTAATCTTGATTAAATCATCTGTTGTTAGAAGCATCTCAGGTAGCTTTGTGTCATCTTTAACTTTCATGTATACAACTGTTGTTTCTCCTTCCAAACCTATGAGCAGAAGACAGTCTACCATAGCTTCCAGTAGATGGCTCATTCTAGGTTAAACTCAAGTCAGCCTAACTGTATCCTACTTACAAATATCTCATGTCTTAAGTCTGTCAATTCTACAACATCTAATCTATCTTTCACTCACCCAGAACTTATTTTGGCAAATGTTTTGTGGAAATGTAGACCATTGATAACCATATAATCTGTAAATTCAGTTCTGCTTCATATTCTATTTGGCTTTGTGTAAGCTCCCCAGCCCCCCATGCCTGACTCAGAATTTTAAACAGCATAGCCGGTCTCAGGTTTTTTGGTAAGAATTAGTTAAAGGATCAAAATTGTGTATGGTGTGACATCTTTCCCAATTACGGCATTTTAATGTATTTCACAGGCTTTAAAAAGTTGCAGGAAGAAGAAAGCAAAGGGAAAGAAGAGCGTTCAGAAGTCTTTATACGGGGAAAGAGACCTTGCTTCGAAGAAGCCGCTCCTCAGTCCAATTCCTGAGCTTCCCGAGCTCTCGGAGATAATGCCTCCCACTCCAGGCGCCGGAAGGCTGTGTTCAGGTATCCTGTTCTTCTGTTGATGTTATATGTTCTCCACCACCTACTTGCTGTTGCACCCTCTTTTCCCTTTTTCCCATTCACTGTTAAGGAGCATACAAATAAAAATAACAGTCATATGACCATGAGAATTTTAAGGAAGCAGTAGTTTGTAAATTTTACCCTCTTCAGAATCTGATGGGAGCTCTGGATCCTCTCCCCAGAGAAACTAAGACACAAGATAGTGCGTATAATTTTAGGGGAAATAATTTCCTTCCATCCCTTTTCTTTTTAAAGCATTTTAATATTTTTTAAAGCATTCTGTTAAAGTAAAATGAATTCCGTGTGCTGTTATGGTCCGTCATGAAGAGTAAACAAGGTGATGGTTCAGTAATAGATAAATCTTTTATACTTATGGACAAAAATAGAAAATGATGTTTCATAACATTTATAAATTGAACTTAAAACAGTTTTGTTGGAAAGCGAAGATTAAGTCAGTTGACATACTGGTTAGATAAAAATTTTAGTTGCTTCTGTTTTTTAATGCCTGTGTTTTAAAAGTCACTAAAATCATGCTGAAATTAATGAGTATGTGTGCATTCAGTGTGTTAATTTTGTATAGAATAATTTTAAAAATAACTCTTTGTCGGTCATCAGAGATGTAGAGCCTGCATTCCATTTGCAACATATCTGTAGGATTTGTAATAGATCCAAGGACGAATAAGGTATATGCCACCCTTGACTGTTGGCTTCTACCTCCTTAACTTCTGGAGAGCACAGAGTTTAAACATACCCAGCTAGACCATCATCACACACACGCTGCTCCAGACCCTGGGCTCCAGCCACTGGGCATGGGCGGGGCTCTCCTGCCCCAGCACCTTTATGTACTGTCTTGGGACAGGGGGTTGGCCACCCCACTTCTTTTTAATCTGGCCTAATGCTGCTTATCCTTTAAGATTTAGCTCTGCTGGCTGCCTTTCCAGGAAAAGTCTTTGTTCACCTTACACCTTTACCATCGAGTTGGTAATGTTCCATCTACCTCCCTCCCCTGCAAACTGCAGTCCCCTTGAGACTGAAAACTAAGTCTTATTTCATTGTATCTCCAGTTCCTGACCAGAGTTTTTCCAAAGATATTTAAACAATGACTGTTAGTATAGGTTTTCCGTATTGCATCTTATCGGAGAATTTATTTTTAGAAATACCTGAAGGATTCTTTATCTATAACCAGTGGTATCATCTGTTATAAGGGTTTAAAGCAAAATCTTCCCTCCTTTTCCATTTTTCCCTGTCCCTTTTTGTCTCTCTTCCTGCCTTTATCCCTGTCCCCTATCTTTCTTCTCTAGCATGTCATTTTCATGAAGAATACATAAACATCAATTTGTAAAGTTGTGTAAAGAGCCCAACTGATATACTAGTTGGTTGCCACTGAGTGGACCCTATGTTAATCTCTACCTTACATGACCTGATTTTAAGTACCCAAATCATGAAATACTGGTTTTTAGATTTTTGGCTTAGCTGATGTTTTATATATTTTACAGTTCTGGTTTTGTTTAAAACATTTTTTATACTTAAATGACTGGCCAATTAAGAACCTTACTCTGCGATAGCAAGAGAGATGGCATCCAGTAGCATTGAGGTTTTGAACACGGAAAGCCTGAATTTTTTTAGGCTATGTTCCACAGCCTAAATTGTTTTTTAAGATTTGCTTATTTATTTGAGAGAGAGAGAGCACACATGGGAAGTAAGGGAAGGGCAGAAGGAGGAAGAGAATCTCTAGCAGACTCCCTGCTTAGCGTGGAGCCCAACCTCGAGCTCTATCTCAGGACCCTGAGACCATGACCTGAGCTGAAATCAAGATGCTTAACCGACTGAGCCACCCAGGCACCCCTTTTCTTTTAAAAAAAATTTTTAAAGTTGTATTTATTTAAGGCTGTGCTGCATAGCTTTAAAACCTTGATGATGTTTCTTTCATCTGTGTGATGTGACAGAGACACAGGACAGCCTCCACATGCCGTATCTTTCTGGAGTCTGACTTTTTAGTCAGATGGAGGTGGAAGGGGAAGATTTTTAGAATATTGAAGCAAGTATAGCTCTGTTTGAGAATACAGTGCAGTTGAAATCATATTAAAATTTTTAACACAGAGCATAAGACCTAAATGTCTTCAAAAGTACCCTTTTGGCTAAACCCTCAGATCCCCCAGAATTCCAAGTTTTCTTTTCTCTATTTCAGGGGAAACATAGCTAGAAAAGTTGCAGAAGCACCGTGGTGCCCATTTTCAGTAATTCATTTCTCGGGAAATGTGAAATGTGGCTGCCTCATGCTAATTAACCTTGTAGTGTGGAAAGTACATTAGAATAGAGGAAGCAATTTGAGATATACTTCTCATTTTCATGGTCTGAGATTATGTACTTTATTCACTCATGTATTAAATACATATTTTCTTAACCTGTGGCTTGGGAAAGAACTAAAAAAGAGCAGGATGACAGATGGGGCAAGTACAGCGTACCATTTGTAAATCTTGTGAGTTTTGAAAGCCTAAAACACAGAATAGGATATGGCACCTGTTTGATTTGTCGACCTTTCTTTCCATTGTTACTTTTTAGTGAGATTTAAACTTATTTACATGCCCTTAGATGATTTCAACTCCAACGGTGAACTTGAAGAAGCAAAGCTTCCTAAAAGAAAGACTCTTTTGCCCCAGAACCCAGAAGATTTGCAGATGAATCAAGGCTTTAATAAACGCGATCTGTCTGCATTCTGCGGCTCTTACACGAAAAGTTCCTTGTCGCTTATTAACGCTACTTTAGATCAAGATTTAAATATAAATGCCGTGGCAACTAATGAACATAAAACTATTCCAAAAGCAGAAATTAAGTCGGAAGTTGAGAATGGACTGAGAGCTGGCCCTGAGAGTGAAAGTGGTCATGTTTCTTGTGCTCCTGTGACCGCAGAGCCCTTGGCATCAGATGATGCAGAATCCAGTGCTATCCTGCCGTCCCGGGAATTGGCTGCTGCCGGTCAAAATGTGGAAAACCTTTTTCAAATCTTTAAAATTTCAGAAGATGTAAACATAAAGTATGAAAAACAGGATGACTTTTTAATAGCTACAGAAGGAAAACTGCAGCCCATGCATTTAATGTCTGACTTACAAAATGAAGAGGTCTTAAGTGGCAACGTAAAAGAAAGTAAAAGTCCGGAGGGAAGAAACTCCCTAGAAGGTAAAAGTAGCACTGGTATGAGTGGTGGAGAAAAGAAGCATAGAAGACGCTCTACGTGTTATTCCAACAGCCAGAGTTTATATTTGGAAAAAAATGGCAATCACAAACCTCCCTACATTGTGAGTAGCTCTCTAGAAATTGGTTTAGAAAATTCTGAACTGTATAAAGATTTATCGGCCTCCATAGAGCAAACCTTCCAGAGAACAAATAGCAAAACAAAAGTAAGACGTAGCACAAGGCTACGAAAAGATTTGGAAGATGAAGGGCTTGTATGGATTTCAGTTCCATTTCCTTCCACGTCCTGCACGTCGCAAAGAATGAAAAGGAGAACAATATGTACCGTTGACAGCAGAGGATTTGAAAGCCTGTCCCTCTCTCAAGAAACTGTGTCTTCTGGGCAGAAACCGGGTCTGTCGCTGTCCGTATCAGGTAAAGAAAACAGGGAGGGCCTCGCGGCCGGTTCTTCCAGTTTACCTGGAAAGAGGAGGAAGAGCCTCTGTACATCTACACTCGCAAATTCGGAAGATACTACTCAGTCCAAGTGCTACAAAAGAAGAACCTCTCTCGGCCAGAAGGGAGAGAGCTCTCTCAAGGACTTCGAAGCAGTCGGACACGTCCGGGAACTAAAGCAGTGACTGGCATTTCCTACAGACGTGTGGCGGCAGAGAAGGTAACTGTCTGTGCTTAAAAGTTCCTTTCATTCTGATTCTCATCGTTTGTTCAACTTCGCTGTTCTACAAGTTTCAAATAAAATCATTTGAGTTGAACCTATTTCTAAGTAGAAATAAGTGAATTTCTTCATTCGAAAGGGAAACATTCTATTAAAAATGTTCTTCTCTCCCCAAATAGTACATATTTACTGAAGCTTTCACATTAGTACATGTTTACTGAAGCTTTAGAGTCTCTGTTGTAAAAAAAAAAAAAAAAAACCACCACCATCTTCTAGAATTGACTCATTCTGTCTGCATGAGAAGAGTTTAACAAACAACATGGTAGAATTAATGTAATTTTACAAAAATTGAAGGGAATACAAGGTTAAACACTGTTAGAAAATGAGAAAAGATGTGTTTTTAAAATGCTGCCAAAAAAAAAAAAAACTGGTTAAAAAATGTTAGGAGGAAAGATGGAAATCATAAGACTTGTTGGTTTAAAGTTGAGAAGTTTTAATGATTTGCTTTGTCTCAAATGAAAATTGTGTATTAATAGGTTAAAATCAAAACCTAAACATGGCATTTTGGAAAATTCTTTCAATAATCAGAATATTATAAATCTAGCATTATAAAATGAATATATAGTTTATAAATAACTAAGGTGAAAGCATTTTCTCCTTCAAACAAGATTCTTACATGCTTTGTGGGGTGGGAGGTGAAGGATTGGTTTTTGGTGAAAACAGCAGTTTAGTTGAATCATCTTCCAGATCATTCCAATTAGTCACATGTAGGATTTATTCCAAGAAATCCCAAATTAGTAATTTGGGATTTAATTCATGGCTCTCCATTTAAAAATAACATTTTTTTAAATCCAAAAACTCGTAAGAAAGGGCCCTGGAAAATGAGTTTACTTAACGTGAAGGTGGTGGTAGATGGCTGATTTTTTTTTTTTTTTTAACATGGTCTTTTCCAGCAGTTCTCTTTATTTCACAATATCAAGTACTGTCACTTGTTTCGGATTTTCCAGTTACATTTCAGCAGCGTCCTCTCCTATCGCCGTTTTGATGATGGCAGTTGGAAAATCTAAATTGCTATATATCTGGAATATGTGAATGCACATAAATCATTGTATCATTAAACAATTGTCTTTGAAATCCTTTAAATCATTAAACTCTCCCGCTCCCTGATAGCAGAAACATGTTAACAAATAGAGCTCTCTATAAATAACACAACAGGGAAGAAAGCTCCTGCTGAGCGCCCATTTCCCCCGCCTCAGATAGAGACTATTTGTTACCTTCTTGGCACCAATAGGTCTGGAACTCCTGCTGCTAAAGACTCAATGTATTTTACATTAACGCTCAAAGTGATCCCCAATTTCTTCTGCTAAAGGGTGGATTGTTTAAAAAATTCTTTTATCTTTACACGTAAATTATTTATGGGCTTTTTTCTCCCCGTTTATAGTTTGGTATGGTTGGCAAATCACTACCACTGAAAACAAGCCCCCCCCCACACCAAAACGAAGCTTTTGGGTTTGGGTAATTTAAAAAGAAAAGAATAAAAACTTTCAGAAACATGCGATGTTTAGGGTTTTGTTTTTTAAAAGCTTTTGGTTCTCCTTTAATGTGAAGACTAAAACTACTGATCGTTTTTTCTCCCCTTTTTGCTGTATGATGATGTATAATCTCATGAGTATTTGAATTTTAAGAATTTCACATGCTTATTTTATTAAAATGTGCTGATGAGGATAAGAGAAACATTTGATCCGTGGGATTTTTTGGCTGGACTTTTCAAATGTAAAATTGTTATGTGGCATCTCCAGTTAAAAATGTAAACACTTGATGCCTTTTGCTGGTTTCAGGATGTGTGGGTTTAAATGTTGATATTTGTAAATAACAAATAGGCAGTTTTTCTAAAAAGAAGAGGTCCGAGAAATCAAAGCAATTTGGACATAGCTTTATCCACTGTCTCGTTTGTATCCTAAGATTTGTGAAAAGTTAATTATTTCTGTATTTGATCATGCTTGCTTGTTTTTAGCTGTTTCTTTTCATTATTGGTTGAATCAGAAACTGGGCTTCAGAAGAGTTTGTCCTTGCCTTATCTTTTTTTCCTGCGGTAACCCTTGACATTTTGCCTTGCCAAGTCTGGGGGTCTTTTGTTGCTCCTGTAGATGCTCGTTTGCTCCAGAAGATGGCAGCATGACATCTGGATACTTTACCTTAAGCCCGGGCAGCTCTTCCTTGTTGCTGTGGGTGCTTCCCTTTAACTTGTATTTTCACTCATTTTTATCACGAAAATGATATGTGTCTGTTGGAAAAAGTAGAGAACGGTATACAGTAGAAACTGTCTTCCTTCACCTCATGGGAGCATCCCGCAGCCACACCTGCCTCTTCCCAGCTTTCTGTGTAAACACTGTTAACAACTGGCCTGCGTCTTCCAGACCTTCGCCTGTGCAAACATGTTTTCTAACGGGACCACTGTAATGTGCCATTCTGCCACTTAATTTTTTTATTCAACAAAATACCATGACTAAACTTCCGTGTTGTTATGGGGAGCTCCTGTGCTCCTTAAGTCTTTTGAATCCCTGCATAGGGTTGTATACCCTGCACATCTGTAACTTAGTTAGCCGTCTCCTTACTAACGAATGCTAGTTGTCTCCACTTCTTTGTGGCTGAAAATTATGCCACGCTGAGCTTGTGTGCACATGTCCATAAGATAAAGTTCTTGAAATTAAAATTAATTGGATATCAAGTTATCCTCCACTGTTCATACCTGGTACAGTTCTCTCATAAAGATTTTGTTATGCATCGCCTTCATTCAGCCTGTCACGTTCTTCTCCTGCCGCTTGAATGCCACTTTGCTTCCGTTTCCTCTCGCTGCCCCCAGCTGGCTCTTGAGCTGTGGAATCGAGTGTGGGGCTTAGACTTGGTGTGACAAGGAGGAAATGAGTATTAATGCCCAATTCATGCTTTAGATTGAAAGAACTTTGTTTTTTCTGAAGTCAGGTGTATTGAGGTGTAATTGACTCTAGTAAACTGTACTGAAATTCACCTTTTTAAGCGTACAGTGTGAATTTTGGCAATTGATCCAGTTATCTAATGACTACCGCAGTTACGTAATAGAACATTTCCATCACCTCGGAAGACCTCCTGCCTCTTTGTGGTCAGTCCCCTCTCCCCTAACCCCAACCCCTCGCAATCACTTAGCAGATTTCTGCCCTTCTAGATTTGCCTATTCTGCAACGTTGTTAAATGGATGTAAGAGTTAGAGCCTTTTGTCTTTCTTGAAATTTAGCAGAATGCTTTAGAGATTCATCCATGTTTCATGTCATAAGTAGTTGATTCCTGTTTATCGCCAAGTAGTAGTATTCTGTTTTATGGATGTACCAGGTTTCTTCACTCATTCGCCAATCGATGTATTGATATTTGGATTGTTTGTTTTTTTTACTATTACAAATAAAGCTGCTATAAACATTCACATATGGATTTTTTTTTTTTTAGACACGTTTTCATTTCTCTTGGGTAAATACCTGCGAGTGGGGATTCCTGGGGTGTATGGTTGGGATATGTTTAACTTTTTGCGAAACTGCCGGGCTTTTCCATCGGGGCTGCACCATTGCACATGGTCACCTGCAACGTGCGTGTTCAGTTTGCTGCACATTTTCACCAGCACCTGGCGTTGTCTGCCTTTTTCATTGTAGGATTCTGGTCACTGTGCAGTCGTATCTCACTGTGGTCTTGTTGTAGATTTCCCTAACGACTAATGATGGAGAACATCTTTTCCTGTGCTTATTTGCCATTCTTGTATCCTCTTTAGTGAAGTGTCTATTCAGATTTTTTGCCCACATTTTCTTTACTTATTGGTGTTTCCCTATTGAGTGAAACAGTTCTGTGTTTATTTGGATACAAATTTCTTTTTTTTTTTTTTAAAGATTTTATTTATTTATTCAACAGAGATAGAGACAGCCAGCGAGAGAGGGAACACAAGCAGGGGGAGTGGGAGAGGAAGAAGCAGGCTCATAGCAGAGGAGCCTAATGTGGGGCTCGATCCCATAACGCCGGGATCACGCCCTGAGCCGAAGGCAGATGCTGTGCCACCCAGGTGCCCCTGGATACAAATTTCTTATTGGATGTGTCTTGCAAATTATTTTTCCCGGGTCTGTGGCTTGTCTTTTTATTTTCTTAGCACTGTCTATTAATTTCAGTATAATCTGTAATTTATCAGTTTTTTTCTTAGTGGCTCATGCTTTTATGTTTTATCTAAGAAATCTTTGCCTAATTCAAGAGCACAGGGATTTTCTCCTGTGTTTTCTTGTAGAAGTTTTAGAGTTTTATCTCTCAGGTATTAGATGTACTTTGAGTTGAATTTTTGTATATTGTGTAAAGTCAGGGTTTTTTTTAATGGAAATTATTCACCATTTTGTTGAAAAGATTATGCATTCCTCGTTGAATTTCTGTGCCACTTTTGTTGAAATTGGTTGAACGTATATGTACAGGTTTGCTCTGGACTTTATTCTTTTCCATTAATCTGTGTTTAAACCAACATCACACCATCTTGATTACTATGGAAAGCTTTTTTCTTTTTCTTTATTAGGATTCTTTATCATAGTTTACGTTTAAAAGTTCTTTTTGTGAGGGAGGCCTGTAGAAGCAAAAGATTGACCAACCAGTTCTATCTGGAGCCTACAATTATACCCAGACTGTTTTTCCATTTAGGGCAAAGAATCAATAATAAGCTATCAAATATGGGAAGGAAACCAACTTCTTTGGGTCCATACACATTCAGCCCAGTGCTCTTGTAAATCGGTGTGCTACAGTTCATGATTCTATATTGTCACCCTGAGCCACTATAAGATTTAGTCATTGAGAAAGAATTCTCTTTTTGAACACTAGCATATAAAATCAGCAAGAAAATAAGTGAGTTGAATTAAATAAGGTTCAAAAGTCTTTGCCAAAAATATTAAATTATAAGTCTGATTCATTTCTTCTCATAAATAAGGTTTTTACTATAGTTTGGTTTTCATATAAAAACTGCCACCACCCTTACACATAAAGAAGCCTTAGCGTTTGAGAATTATTTCTTAAACATGGGAAGATTTTACTGCAGTGGGTCACCCTAGGTAGGCAGATTGTAGATTAATTAATATGTATGCTAGGCATTAACTTCTAATGTGATCACTCCCTTCAAGATACTCCGTTTTCTTTAAGGGGCAAAATTATAATCCAGGGTGATTATAGAGGCACGTCCTGGTCCTCTCAACCCTGAAGTAGCACCACTTGGAGATCAGGTAAGTTAGTTTGGTTTCTTTCTGGAAGAAGTGATGCTTGAGCAAAACACACGAACAGGACTTTTAGGTGAATGGGGATCCAAAAGACATATTCTATTCCAAACATAATTATTGTAATTATTTTGTAATTTTTACAATTATTTGCTGTGATGAGGCAATATCAGTTGGCCTCATCTCATACACGTTTTTGCTTTCAGTATCTTTCTTCCCATTAAATTCTAACCTATGAGTAAATCTGGACAAAGCGTGGATTCAGAATTAGACTAGAGATTGTGAATGTACATAACCGAGTTCTAAAGAAATCTTTCCTCTTGAATGCTAATACATTTCTATCTTTTGTATTACCAGATTTCTTGGTAGTGTGTCAAAGGGTTGGCTCTGGGCTTGCAATCCATGATCAAGTAAACAGAATTGGGATGAAATTAAATCACAGTAAATAATTATACATACAAAAAAAAAGTGTTGGGTTTTTGTGGCTTTTTGGCCTTTATTTTATTTGGAGATTATTTCCTTTTTTTCTTTTTTTTTTTTTTTTGAAATTATTTCATAACCTTAACTTGGCTCTAGAATCGACTAATTACTGATGTACTATGGCCTAACAGTTTCAAATTTGTCTGCTGTTGTACTGGTGTGTTCATTTTGGTACATTCTTTGATCCTTCTCTGTTTTTTATTAAATCATGATACAGACTACAAGTAACATAATAGCTTTGGTGAGAAGATGAGTAATTACTGCCATTCTCTTGATACATAGTTTTGTCCCACATCTTCAACCAAAATCCTGCTTAGCCTGGGGGTGACCTTAATTTTAAGATTTATTAGGACTTTGGAAAATTTTAGGATATTGAGAAGCAAGTGTTTTCTGGAACTTCTATCTGTAGATACTTTAAGCATTATGTCAGTTATATGAAAAGGGAGAATGAAAAGCCATGCACATTAAAGAAAAATACAAGTTTGCATTTTCTAAGGGGTAGGTGAGGATTTGCAAAATTTCTGAAGGCTAGTTGTACAGCAGCCTTTCTTCAGGCTTCCTTCTTATCTGTCCACAGCATACACAGTGTCCAATAAACAGTTTACTTTATATTCTGTGTGATAAGTGGACTGTGGGGGTGCAAACAGCTGCCATTTTGGTTTTAGATATAATTTAAGAAAATTGCAATTATATGTATATATATATTTAAGTTCCAAATTCCTAAGTGTATTTGTGAATTTTTAAGCTCTGAAATGTTAAGATAGTTCTTCTATTTATTTGCTACATCTAATAATTTTTTTATTCTCATGGCCTTATTTACCCACTTAAAATTTGCTTTAAAAAAATTATTCTTCCACTTGCTTGTAATGTTAAATGTGGTGATTTGTTACGGACATTTCTATTTTTGCTGTTTAAAAACAAACTGCATTTCCAGGGTTGTGGTATCTGGTAAGCACGAAGTAAATGTCAATTTTTTTCTCTATTTAGGCATATCAAAGAACTAAGTAGCATCAGGTGTTTACAAAAATTGGTTCTTCCTCATGTATGGCCCAAACAGTGACATAATTTTTGCTTAGTATAAAATTGGTGTCGAACAGTTGAAACTTCATAGCAAAAGATTTTTTGATTCAAGTATATTTAGTTCAGATGCCAGGCACATGGATGTAAAGTGTGTGATTTTATGCCTAACATTTGAACCCGGACAATGTGTTCGTTTTCTAATTGTTCGTAACAGAACAATAATCCAAAACAACCAGTCTTCTCTTGTTTTAAGTATACGTTGGGAATGAAGATTTCAGAAGTATTCCCTCAAACCTGAAAAACCTGGTGTTAGTCTTGGGTGATTTCCAGTGACCCTGTGACTCCCTTCTTCCTGCCCCCTGTGTAGATTTGGAACTGGGCAGCCATTTTTGTTTTTGGAAGGGAAAGGAGACAGATATAATGAATGACTTTTATTGTGCAATATTTCAAACTCTCTTGAATGCATTCGAATGGGATGGAAAGTGTTCTGCCCTATGTCATAGCCAAAACAAACAAAACATATTCCCTAAACCTGGATGTGTGTTTCTCTCACACTGGCAGTAGTTAGAGCTCAGCTCTCAAACAAGAATTTGGTTTGACAATTTTTAGCCCTTGTTCAACTGAATATTAGGATAGGTCACAGCCAAAGCAAATATTGTGGGGAAAAATTAATACACATATTTACAGCTTGCAGGTGGCTTTTTTTTTTTCTTACATCTTTGGTATTTGTCTTAAGTAATTGCATTTGTAGTAATACTTTTAAATAGACTTTTTTTTTTCACTGATATTTTTTAAATGAACTTCTCTCCAATAATAGTAACTCCAAACGTAAATAAATTCTACAGAGGTCCCTGAAGAGTGATAAATGTTTGAATTTAAGTATTTAAACATTTAGAAAGACCACTAAGAATCTGAGAATTCTAGGAATATCAGACCCAGCAAATATGCAGTAAAACTCCCTTGATGGTAGCCTTCTATGGCCCCCGAAGAATTCATTCTAGTGAGTATCAATGACTCCTTTATGATGATGCCTCCAACATTGTTTACTGACTCCAACCACCCCACTTAGGTTGTTAAGTATTCCCACCCTTTGGATCTGTAGGGAGAAAGTACTCTGCACAATCAAGATAATTCATTTTGTAATGCACCATTGTGCTTCATGACCCTGGCAAAATATATTTTTTATTAGAATAATAACTTTAAATTTATGGTCACCCATGATCATGGTTTGTGCCTTAACCAAGAAATACTGGAAACATAAATTTTTGAGCCAGGCAGTCTGCCTCGAAAAATGGTAGCAAAGACTTCATTCAATCCACCTTTTAGGTCCTTCCTTTGAAATAGAAAATTCAAACGTTCATCAGATGTTTTGTTGAACAATTTCAGACATCTGTGCGAATGGACATAAGCCATTGGATAATTCCATTGGCCGTTAACTTTTCCTACGATAAACATTACAGTCGGAACGCCGCCTGCATCTTGCATTTCGGTTAGTAACATTTCACATTACTGCAAAGATAGCTACTTACTAAGCACTGCAAAGTCCAACTGTATTTCCATCAAGGAGCCCGACTGGCATGTTCTGGACATAAATCATTTGAAGGAGCGGGTGGTTAGTGTTGGGTGGTGTGTCTAAATGGTGGGAAATGGAAAGACTTCTGTATTGGATAAGTGGGTTCACGAGGTCCATGGCTCTCGGGCTGTCGAGAAGCCAACGTGAGTGTAAGATTTAAGATAGAGGGGATAGGGGTGGAATGCAAACATCTTGGCAAAAAAAAAAAAAAAAAAAACTCTTTTCTATTTTAAATGTTGCTCTAAGTTTTCCAACTAAGTATTCAAAATTAAATGCAGATGCATAGGGTTCTTTCACTAGGTAGTCTAGGAATAATGGGACACCGATTTATCAAAGTTCTACCTCTTTTTTTCCACCCCATGAGAGCCGAAGATTTTGTTTTGTTTTGTTTTGGTTTTTTTTGCTAAAAATAAGTATGGTTATTTTTAGATTTTAAAAATGTACGTTTCTCAGTCAAATTGGAATCTCTTAATGTGCACTGTGGCTTCCTTTCCCCTCAGAAACCTTTTCTTTAGGTATGTAACCTGGGCCCACCTGCCTTCCACTCATAAGCCTTAATCAAGGTTTTAACTCTTCCACTTTATGTGTTTGGGTTTTTTTCAACCCACACTATAGTAAAACATACAAACACCCTTCTGAGGTATTCTCCTGTCTCTCGAAGGGCATAGCAAGACATACGATGTTCCCATCTTAGAAATAAGACGAACAAGAGGGAAGTGGTTTTCTTTGCCTACACAGCGAAAGAAGCAATAATAAAACCTGGAAAGACTGGGGGCCTTCTGATACTGGGCCCCATCGCTTATTTCACTTGCTTCAGCTCTGCCCCCCCCCCCCTTCCACTTGCCTGCTTAAGGAGGTCAGGCCATTTGGGTACTTGTTGGCTGTTCTTATGAAAGTTTATTTGGAGCCCTTGAAATCAATAGCTGCCATGGGGTTTTGAAGCCATCCAGAATCTCACAAATAATCAAAAGTTGCATCTGTCTTCTTAAAATTACGTGAATGATGAGTGTTGATTTACCATTTATTCTATAATGTATTTGGGGGTGGAGGGAGAGGGGATTGGGAACAGGAAAGAAGCCAGAAGAAATAGCGTTCAAACCAGAAACCAGGACTGCATCTGCGTTTAGATGCCAACACTTTGAACAAGCAGCACTCTCCACCCGATCCCTGAAATGTGTCCAGTGTCCCCTAGACGTGTAAAGGTCTGCGGGGATTTATATCCCGTATTTCTCCACGAGGGGAAAACAGTTCTGGGCATACCCCGAACACTTCCGAGGCATGTGTCCTTTTGACATTTCCCTGCCTTCCCAGGCCCGGGGCTCTGCCATCTCCTGGAGCAAAGAGCTGTTCCGGCCAGGCCAAAGCTGTAACAATATTAAGATGTTTTCCTCAACCTTGTCCCCAGAAAGATACTGTTTCCAGAAGACTCTTCTCCCCTGGGCATTACATCATGAATTGATTCAGTTCTTGGAGGAAGAAATTGGACAAAATATAATAGATTACCTCCTGGGGAAACATACTTAGGTTGTTAAGTATTCCCACCAGAAAACTAAGAAACTGCTTATATATTACTACTCCGTCCACATTTAACCTTTCACCTTACCGCGGCTGAGCAGGGTGCTTTTTTCTGTAAAGGTTTTTGTTTTAGCGGGGGTCAGAGAGAACATTTCTCCTTTATTTTTTCAAGGAATACAAGTATTCTTTGTGTTGGCCATCCCCCGGACTAGGTCCGTTTCGCGAGCCGGGTGTGCCACCAGGCCCTGGGGCAGGCGGGGAAGCCGCAGCCGCAAAAGGGCCTCCTTTCCGCGCCCAAGCTCTGCCTCCCGGTGGGCCGCGGGGGGGCGCGAGGGGTGCAGGGAGCCGGTGGATGGATTTAATTTTCCTTAAGGGTTTCTGGCCCCTCGGGCCTCATGGCCCGCAGGGAAGATGGCCGCACGTGTGGAGCGTTCGGGAGGCAAACCCTCGGTCACATGGAGAGCGTGGCCCCGCAAGCGATACCGGGGTTGAAGAAAAGGATCGCGTTTCCTCTTTTCCTGGGAACCCGTTCTCGGACAACGAGGTTTATGATTGATGAAGTAACTCCCGTCCAGTAAACAGCGCAGGAAGAAACGCGGGAGCTATTTTCTCTCCCAAGTTCGAAAGTTGGCGCGGAAGGGGCGGGTGCAATTGGCCACGTGCATTCGCTGGCTGCGGACGGTGCTCGTTGGACTGTAAGCCGGCGGGTGGGGGAGCGGATGAACCGGAGGGACCGAAAAACAGCAAGGCTTTCATCACCCCGTGCCCAGCTGGTGACTGGAAGCCAGGCAGCGTCCAGAGCCTTGTTAGCAGATTAGAGGACCGCGCAGCGAGCTGGCAGCCTCCACGCGCGGGGTCGCTGACGACCCGGTTGGTAGGGCCAGTTTCCGACTCTGAGGCAGAAGCAGCCGAAGCCGTCAGCGATCCTCAGTTACTGTCTTGTCTCATAAATCTCCAGTCGGGGGATCGGCGCAGGCTCCCCGGAGCACTGGTATCTATTCCTTTATTCCTTTAGCCCAATAAAAGCCCTCTAGTGGCCCCAACCACGTTCCTAGGTCCACCTCAGACGGCTGGGCTCCTATCTCAGACGCGCACCTGAGGAAATAGGAACAGCCTCCGTGTTTAGGTGAGACGCAGCCACGGGGGGGGACTAGGTACACGGGACCTCTGCTATGTGTGCAACTTCCTGTGAATCCATAATTACAGCTGACCCTTGGACAACATGGGTTTGAACGGCATGAGTCCACTTATGCGTGGATTTTTGACAATAAATACAGTACTATCAATATTTTATGATGTTCTCATTGTCTCTAGCTCACTGTATTAAGAGAATACAACCTGTAACACACATAACATACAAAATACGGGTTAATCGACTGTCTGATATCGGTAAGGCTTCTGGTCAACAGTCGGCTATTAGTAGTTGAGTTTTTTGAGAGTCAAAAATTAACACATGGATTTTCAGCTGGTGGTGGGCAGTGTTGGTGCCCCTAAACCCTGCGCTGTTCAAGCATCAACTGTGAGAAGTTTAAAAAAAGTAAAGTGCTTAGAACAGTAACAACAAAAGTGTCCTCTAGTCACCTTGTCTGTAAAATGGGCAAGTTAGTGGTTCCTGCTTTATGTGGCTGTTATCAAAATTGACTTTCCTGTTACAGAAGCCCATTTCCTTTCTGGAGTGTCTATCCACACTGTTGTCACTGTAGGATTGTCCCATGGACCCTCAATTTACGCACTGTCATTATTATGCCCGCATTACAGATAAGGGAGCTGAGACTTTCAAGGGTTCGTGTGACTTGCTCAAGATCACATAGCTTCTAAGTGACAGAGCTGGAATTAGGAGTTTGTCATGCTTTCCAGTTCATTCTCTTTTGAGGAAAATGCTGTAGTCAAGGATTTGAAGGTGAGAATGTTCTCTGTGCTAGACTTGCTCATGTTATTAGAAACGCCCCTGATGGAAATCTGTTGCCCTCTGCCTCAGGATTACAGACACAAGGGCCCCCTTTGCTCCATTTGTGGGGCGGGGGGGGGGGAGCATCTTCCCACTTCTGGTCTTGCTTTCATGTCCTTAGCCCCTAGCCTCGTCCTACGTGTCTTCAAAAGGAAATTGGTCCTATTAGTACCTAAACTTCAGCCCCTGCACCACCTGCTGCACTCCTCCCTCCTCCTTTAGACATTTCTCTATCAAACGGGGGTTACGGCGGGCATACGCAAGCATCAAAGTTATTGGTTGTGTAATCCTGTACTGAATGCACTGGCCTCTGCTAAAATTTTGTATTATCTTACTCAAAACTTTCCCTAGGGTTTTCCTAGCCATGGAAATCAAATATTTTCATCAACCCAAAATATATTCACCTGTGGTTTCACAGCAAGGGGTGAGGTGTGCATTTTAGAAAAAAAAAAAAAATGGAGGAAGGTTCCCCATTTAGAACCTCTCCTCCCCAGAGTCTGACAGAAGAACAGAGTTTCCATGAGGGAGTCTTGCCCATCCTAAATCCAGTTCTGGGGATAGTTCGAGTTAAATAGACACTCCTCCATCCTTCAGGGCACCTCGACCCCAGGAAGAAATCTCTGAGCTGTGGGCAGCTGTTGTCATTTGTGTCCAGAGATCCAGGAGGTGGGAGTGCCGCAAGTCCTGTGTTGAGGGCTCAGGGCAGCTAGTGCCACAAGAAAAGTAAATGATCGTTAATTAGCAGACAGTGAGTAGAGCATAAGTTTAGTTGGCATGCTAGCTTTAAGCTGAGAGGCTGGTTCAAGTTAAGGGATCCCTTCAGCTCATTGCTCTAGTTCAGCCAGTGGTACCAAGATATTTTGGGGGGAGAAAGGGAGCTCCCTTCTAAAGGAGTTAGTATCCACATTTGGGGCGTGCTGTCCTGTGTTCCTCAATAGCTTCTGCAAAGGGCATTGAGAAAAGACATTTTTAAAAATTTATACTGCACAATGACCCCATTTCACCCGTATGTAATATGTGCCATAAACATTGATGCCATAAGATGTCAATTATAAACTTTCAAGATCTATTATTTTGTGCTTGTAGTTTGGAAGCCTTGAGATACGCAAGTGTATAAAACAATTTTAGAAAATTACAGAAAGAGATGAAAAACATAATAGAGACTATTCCCCCCCCCCAACATTCTCACTTTGTATATAAGGAAACTGATGCCCGGGCTGTTGGAACCACTTGCTCACCACTTGCCAGTATAAGGTCTCCCAATTATAGGGCGTTGTTCTTTTCCCTCTCCGTGTTGCTTTTGTGGGATATATGATATTCTATCACCGAACCATGTTTTAACCTTCTTGAAAGGTTGACCACCAGTTGACCACCAACTGGGCTTTCTTGTGTCTTGTGTACCGACCACAGCAACAAGCTCATTGCTGGTCACAGAACAGATGTCACAGATGCTTGTTGAGGGATTGAGGGGCTACGCTATCTAATGATATACCTGCTTTAGGTGCTGAGACTATTGTTTCTGTTGGAAAAGCAGGTAATCCAAATTCATTCTACACCCTTGGGACAGATGTTGAGCGGGAGGGGCTGGCTAAGTCTCCTGCGATCATTCCAGTATTTCTCAAAGCATGGTCCACTTTAAACAAGTCAGGGAACTAATTTAAAAGGCAGGTAACAATCCTGTCCCATTTTAAGGTCAGCATTTTACGTGAAGACAGTGTCCCTTTTGACCACTGCTTCCAGCAGTTGCCGGACCCTGAGACACACTGATCTTGAGCTTCTTAAGCTCTCTGCTTCCTAAACATTTTGTAAGCTTTGCCTTTGATGCCAGTTGCCAGTGAGACCTCTGTGGGTCAAGAGCAAGGGATTTGAAGTTAGACCTGAGGTTGAATCTCAGTGCCCCAGTTACTGTATTATTTGCTGAATTACTTAGCGTCTCGGGACCTCTTGGTTGCTGCATCTGTAAAATGAGGGTAATAATAATATTTTCTCCTGCAGTAATTGTGAGGGTTGAATTTTGTAGTGATTATGTATAAATTTCCTCATTTAGTACTTGGCATGTGATTGAATAAGATAACATTAATTTTTACTTTTTCTAGTGTGATTTCAGACTTAAAGGAAAGTTAACAGAAATACTACAAATCACCTTCACTAAGATTCCCCAAAGATTAGTATTTACTCTATCTGCTTCCTCTCAATAAAGGTATATCTACATAAATAGATCAATAGATCAATAGATCTAGATCTATAAAGATATGGATCTTTGACTTACAATTGGGTTACCTCCCAGTAAACTCATCCTAAATTGGAAATCTCCTAAGTCGAAATGCATTTAACGCGCCTAACCTACTGATCATCAGAGCTCAGCCTAGCCAGCCTTAAACGTGCACAGAACACTGACATTAGCCTACAGCTGGGCAAAAGCATCTGACACAAAGCCTGTTTGATAATAGAGTATTGATGATCTCGTGCGGTTATTGAATACGGTACTGAAAGTGACAAGTGAATAGTTGTGTGGGTACAGAAGGGCGCTAAGCGTATGTGTTGCTCACCCTCGTAGTGGCGGGTTTGACTGGGAGCTGCTGCCACCACTGCCCCACACCAGGAGACAGGATCATGCCACTTGTCACTAGCTCAGGAAAAGATCCAAATCCAAAATTTGGAGTATGGTTTGTATTGAATGCGTATCACTTTTGCACTATTGTAAAGTCAAATCATTGAGTTGAAACATCCTAAGTTGGGGACCATAATATCTATCTATCTCTGTATCCATATCTATCTATCTATCTATCTATCTATCTATCTATAACATATTTTTTCTGAACCACTTAATAAGGTTGCAGATATGATGCCTTTGTACCCCTAAATTCCTCAGTGTAAATCTCCTAAAAACACAGAATAACGTATCATGATGATTATTATTATGGGGCTGTAATTACAGCGATGGAAATACTTCCACAGTTCCACAGTGTTTCTCTGACTCAGATCCAGATCAGGAGCCAGCCGTCTTTTACTGAGCTCGTATGACGTGCCAGCCACAGTGCTGGATGCTTTGGAAAATATTCCGTCGAATTCTCTCAACAGCATCATGCAGCAGATATTATTAACAACATTTTGCAGAACACAGTAACTAAAGAGACTTAAGGAGTTAGTAAATTGCCCACAGGAACTTAATTAGTAGAAGACCTGGGATTTGAACCCATATTTGAGGACTCGAAGCCCTGTGTTCTTTCCAAAACTACACTCTTAACAAAAACAGTGTTCTTTGTTCAAGATTGCTGATCACATTCTATTATAAAAATGAAAAAAGTAAGGAGCAACTCTACGGGGGCCCCTAGATCAGTGTGTGCTAACCTTGGCTAACCCGTCGCGTGCTTCTGTGGCCCGAGCTATAGGGGTTTTGTTTTCACAGTTCTTTCTAAGTCTGATGAGCTCTCCAGAACTCTATTTCAAAGTAAGTGTAATCCTTTTGCACAGTTTTGTTGCTGGCTGGAAACCAACACTTTATCTTCAGATACCTTTAGTCAGGTTTATTTTTGAAATGAAGGTTTATTTTTTCAGGGAGTGCTGACGATATTGTTAACATTTTGGTGGTTAGGACTCAAGAAACTGGAGATGTTGTCTGTTGGCATGCCTTTGGCTCTGGCCAGACTCAGCAGCAATCAAGAGCTGTCGATTTGCTCTCGTTCTCAGCTAACTGGAGCTGATTGGTCTGACTCAATGTTCTCATGCCTAAACACGGAGAGTAATAACAGCGCAATCCACTGGGGTGACACATCCTCTAGAGATTTTCACTGAGGAATTCTGGTGCGACCCTTTTGGTACCAGTATTAATTTACTTCAAGTAAAATCCTGTGCTTTAATCATCAGTCCTGGCTTTCAGTCATGTTAAAAACTCAAATTCAGTGGGAAAAGAATATTAATTCACAGACTGGCCACTTTATTTTTTTAATTTTTTTAAATATTTTTATTCATTTGAGAGAGAGAGACAGAATGAGGGGTGGGGGGGCAGAGGGAGAGGGAGAAACAGGCTCCACCTATGACCAGGGAGCCCCATGAGCACAGAACCTGATGTGGGGCTTGATCCCGGGACCCTGGGATCATGACCTGAATCAAAGGCAGACACTTAACCGACTGAGCCACCCAGGTGCCCCAGACCGGCCACTTTACTAGAGAACTCCAAGTAGCTTGGGAACCAGCAATTAGCCATTGTGCGGCCCAGATGAGAGACGACATCTGGGAATATTTGGGGTTCTTGCTTACAGAACTTGAAAATGGGGAAACAGTCGTCTCTGGAGGTCGACAACTCAGGCTCCATAGTCAGACTCACCTGGGTTGGGATTCAGCTCCATGGCCTAAATGTGCAACCCTGAGCAAGATAATCTCAGATTCATTGTCTAAAATAATGGCAATGTTTTTCTTTCAAGTGTTTTTGTGAGACTTACTATAAGTAAATCACCTCGTATATAGGCGGTGCCCTTAGAAGATTCTCAAAATGGTGGCTAATTAGAACAGCAATAAACTTGAGTGGGGCCAACCCCAATTTTTTCTGTATTCTTTTCCTTCCTCTGCTCCTTCTTTCTCCTTTCCTGTTCTCTCCCTTATCCTTCCCACACCCTCCTCGCTCCTCTCCCCTACCCCAGCCCCATTCTGGATGATCTGAAGGAAGACGTTAATTATTAAAGAACATCCAGTTCTTGGCATTCTATGTAGAAGAAATCAGTGATTTTGAGGACCCTAAAGAGAATCACTGATTTTGTAAAGGCTTAATAAAAAGTCAACAATCAAACAAAAGCTTTTTCCCTTCTGAATCATTATATTCTGTTGTTCCTGAACATCTGGGCAGAGGGGAGGGCTGCCTTCGCTGGGGCCTCAAAACACAGTTTCTTGGGCTGTAGCTATGTCTCTGTTTATGCCTCATTTGGAACATAAGCCATCATTCCAGGATTCTCTTTCTGGAGCTGCCACTAACTATGTGGGTGAATTATTTTCCAACTTTGAACTTCAGTTTTTAAAATGGGACAAGTCAGGCGAGACTTGCTATAATTGATGGAAGTCGATGAAAATACCACTCAGATTTAATGCTTAATCGTATACTCTTATGTCGTTTCCTGTGTATCCATCTTGTCTTGACAGCCAGCTCTCCAAGCAGGGGGACAGTGTCACACTCCACAGGAAAGAGCATAAGGTTTAGAAGCAGAGGCCCCAGGTTCAAGCCCCAGCTCTGCAACCTACCAGCCCGCATGACCTTGGGTGAGTCACTGCACCCCCACCATCCGTGCTTTCCTCTGCTATAAAATGGGTCTGATGTACCTTTTAAAACACAAGGTTATTGTGAGGACTAAATAAGGTAATAATTAATACAGCACTTGGTAAACTTAAAAAAGAGGTTCATTACCGTTCATTGTATCGCCACAGAGCCTACCACCGTGCAACTTAAGTACGTTTTTGTTGAACGCCATCTGTTTTAAGAACAAAGCGAAGACTTGGTATTATTGATTTTAAAATCACTGAAGAAGAGTAATGTTGGTATATGATTAAAACATTTCATTTCAATGCAAAATTTTAAAGACAAAAAATACGCTTTCGAAACCAGTGGAGGCTTTGAGTAATGTTATGTAAATAATATTGATGTTAATATTCTCTAGGTGCCTTAAGATTTATGTGGTAAGAATAAATATTAAAATTAAACCTGAAATGAAATACTAGTGCTCTCAGTGGGATTAATTTTGTGAGGTTCTCTTTGCATAGTACATTGTTCTTAAATTTGCATAGATAAATTTTAAAAGTTATTTTCTAATTATAAAAATAATATTGTAGAAGATAGCAAAGTATAAATGCAAAACTAGTTGTATTACTTAGAGTTCTCCAGAGAAACAGAACTAATGGGATATCTCTTATATATAGATATATATAAAGAGATTTATTATAAGAAATTGGCTCATGCAATTATGGGAACAGAGTTTCCATAGATCTGCAGTTGGCAAGGTAGAGACCCAGGAGAGCCAATACTGTAGTTTCAGTCTGTGTCTGTGTCAGGAAGCAGAAGACCAGTGTCCCAGCTCAAAGACAGTCAGACAGAGAGGGTTCCTCTTACCCCACCTTGTTATTCTATTCAGGTCTTCCACTGATTGGATGAAGCCCACCTACATTGGGGAGAGCAATCTTCTTTACTCAGTCTACCTATTCAGATACAGTCTCATCCAAAACCAGCCTCACAGACACACCCAGAATGATGTTTGACCAATTATCTGGCCAAGTCAAGTTGACACATAAAATTTACCATCACACTAGTATTAATAGAGTATTTGGGAAACAGGAAAGAAGGGGAAAAGAACTCCCCAAATTCCACCACCCAAAGATAACCATTATTAGAGGTGTGACATGTTTCTTTTCCATCTTTTCTCCTTGGTTTGTTTAGTGTGCCATGGCTCCGTTTTTGAATCACTTGTTCTATTTGACTAGAGATTTCATGTTGTCTCTTCTTATTTACCTAGAAAAGTATCTAAAATTTCTGTGCCTTTGGTTTTGCACTTATAAAACAATTATTATTAGAAAACCTGCCTTGAATGTAAGATACTGTTATTATAACCAAATAAAATGAACACGATCCACAACCTAAGGAAAGAGAAGTGACACCCAAGTTAAGGAGGTGGAGGTGGAGGTGGGGTGGGGAGAGGTATTAGGAATTCCTGAGAGACGCCAGGGAATTCCATCCCCCTTCTCCAAGCTGATGCCTACCTTGGAAATGTCCCCAGATGGCCGGCCTATTGCTTTTTCCCCTGATCCAACACTGAAGGTGTTAATGGCCCATCTCACCCTCTCTGTGTCCCAAGGCTGAGATGTGAGCAACTAGGGAACCCCCAATAAACTAAGGGCGGCGGCCTCTCTGAGGAGGGGGGGGCTTATTCAGCATTTTAAGCCTTTTAGTTGGTGTCCTTTATCACTGATTGATTTATTGGATATTTGTGCAGCGGGCAGGGGGATTTGAAATATAACATAAGCACTTCCTGAGATGTCAGTACTCTAATGTTAGTGGTCTGCACGAGGATGTAATTCATATCTGCAGGTGCTTACTCTAGTATCAAATACTTCAATAACATCATGCCTGTGGAATCCACTGCTCCCAAGTGCCCTATTTGTATTCTGATATGCCCACCTCTTTTCCTATGTGTGTTTTCCTTTCTTAAGGAGCTCTCATTTCCTTCAATAGGATATGTTTTATTTCATCCCTTTTCCTGCATTTACTCATATTAATGTCACCGCATTCGCTGCTAATAGCTGGGCCTGGAAATAGCCCGCATGGCCATGGAAATACTAGCCCGTGGTGCGTTATTATGAAAGAATGGAATGGAACCAGTGGAAGTTATGGTTTCTTTTGGAGTTCTAACTTAATGTTGCCCAGTTTGAGAACACGTGAGGGAGCGAGTCAGAAGAACATGGTGGCCTCTCAATAGAGGGGGCAGGGTTGGGAGCCAGGAAGGAGAATTTAGAATTTTGGATATTTCATTTCCAGTTCGGAAGTGCTTGGTTGATTGACAGAAGCCTGGCACAGTCAAAACATCCCTTTGGGCTTTGGGTTGATTCCCCTGTTATAGTGCGATAGCTGAAAGTTTCCGATTGGCCAACACAGATGACTTTGAACAATTGAAGCCCCTGCAGGGTGGTACCATGGTGATAAAGGGCTGTCTTTTGGGCAAGGTCCACTCTCTTTCTCTTTTTCCGGCACCTCATTTTTGTATCTGGGAGACCGATGTGTGCAGGCAAACAGTCCTGCTTAGCAGAAGGAAAATCTGCCCTGGACATCAGGGGAATTTGTTTTGTTTTATCTTCTCTCTAGCTTCCACACTTTTCATTTATAGGATGGAGCTAGAACTTTGCCTGCTATTTATCTCACAAGAAAGTGTAGAGAGAAAACATGTTTTTTGGAAAGTTGCAGGATATCGGACATTATAAGCATGTATGAATGCACCACGGATTTGAACACAAAATGAATTTTCCTCCAGAAACTGTTTTGTAGTGTGGGAATGCAGATAATTACTACACTCCTCTAGTATCACTATGCTGATAGAGTTATAGATGCTTTAATTCAAATCGTATAGGTTTGCTCTTCCCTGTATCCGTTAAATTCTTATTTTATCTGCTAATATAAATGTAGAGTAGAGGGACCCTTGTCCCACTGTTCGGAGCAGTGGAGGGAAGTCTTGGGGGTACAGGAGGATAAGCAAGGGCAACCCTTCATAGGCTTGGGCTGTTCTAAGTCAGCAAACATGTAGTGTGTTATATATTATCTATAATATATGTATATTGAGATTAATAGATTATGTATATATGATATGTATATCTTATACACGTGTGTGTATTTGTGCATATCCGATAATAAGATACAGGCTGGAATCCTTGGGGTTTGCTGTGGGTGGCCAGCTTCCCATTTTAGGCTATGGGTTTAGAAATATTTCCTTTTTGCCTGAACTGCTGAGGTGTCTGTAGGGGAAAGACAAAAACAGATACTGTGAACTGGAGCCCTGCCAAAGAATTAGTCCTGGGATCTTGGAAACTTTCGGAAAAAATATACTTTTAAAAGATGGGGTCTTGAAGAATTTTAGGACAAATATTTCTTGGTCATAGGAAAACCAGCTTAGTGGAACCTTGGTTTTGCAAACTTCAAGATCTTTTTGTTCTTGGAAAGGACAGTTTTCAAAGAAATTGGAGTCTCTAAGAAGAATAAACCATTCTGCAGAATAATGTAGAAGGTTGTGTTTGTGGGTAAGTCATATCTCCACAGATTACTTTCATTTTTAGGAAAAAATTTCTCCCCCCATACAGATTTTGATAGCCCTCTCACTAAAAATGATTGTTGGCTTCTGATAAAAGCATTCCTCAGCCAGAAGATCAGGAGCAAGCCCCAGACAAGGCTGATAGAGAGACCCTGAGATGAGACCAAACCGAGTGCTTAAAACTCTACATGTGAAAGGCCCACGGGAATGTTCTTCCAAATTAAATAATCCGGCCCTGCACAGCCTGCTGATGGTGGGTTACTGGGCTCCACCAGAGGGGAGAGATTTAGCATGAGCCACCTTGAGTTCAGGGGGCTGAGTTTTCCCTGAAAGTGAAAATCCCTGTGGTCAATCAGCCAGCAAGGGGACAGATCCAGGAGTGGAGAAGGAAAACAGGAGTGGTGTTGGGGTGCAAAGGAGATGGGGCATCAAAGACATGAGTTTTCATTAAAGGAGGGGTGCTAGAGGCCCTTCTAGTGCCAGTGATAGGACTCAAAAGGAGGTGGGACCATGGAAAGGTTTCAGGCTGGTGGACAAGAGGTAGGAGAGAGGGGGGACTGGGGGAAGCAAAGACCTAATTAGATTAGGGGGCAATGGGAAGCCCATTGAGTTTGTCCAGGCAAGGTGCTTTCTGTTGACTGAGTTCATCGTAGGGTATGTTCTGAGAGTTGCTTTGAATGTGCAAGTCTTCCATATCTTTTGTTAAATTTATCTGTTTATCATATTTTTTTGTTATTATTATAAGTGGTGTTGTTTTATTTCATTTTCCAATTGTTCCTTGTTACTATATATATATGATTTTTGTATATTAATTTTTCATCCTGAAACCTTGCCAAATTCACTTATTAGTTCTAGTAATTTTCTTGTATTTGTTCTAATAACTTTCTTACTTTGGTTCTTTTAAAATACCTTCTATGCCTCAGGGCCCTTGGTTGGCACAATCGGTTGAGTTTCTGATTCTTGGTTTCCACTCAGGTCTGATCTCAGGGTCATGAGATCAAACACTGCATCGGGGTCTGCACTCAGCATGGAGTCTGCTTGTGTTTCTCTCTCCCTCTCTTCCACTGTACTCTCTAGCTCTGAAATAAATAGAATAAATCTTTAGAAAAAATAAAATACCTTCTATGTCTCTATTTAGCTTATTCTATCTTTCCTCTAGCATCTTGAATATATGGAATACAGTTATAAAACTTTGTCTTTTTTAATTGTCCTTTTCTCCTAATGCTACCATCTGTGTCATTTCTGGGTCAGTTTCAATTGATTTTTTTCTTTTCATAATGGGTTGTATTCTTCTTTGTATGCTTGGCAATTTTTGTTAGATGCTAGACATCATGAATTTTATGTTATTTGGTGATGGATATTTCTGCATTTTAACAAATAGCCTTGGGCTTTGTTCTGGGATGCTATTGCTTAAAAAGAGTTTGATCTTTTTTTTCCTTTTTTTCTTCTTTTCTTTCTCTTTTTCTTCTTTTCTAGCCCGTGCTACTCTATTTTAACGAGCAGGAGTGCTCGCTCACTGTTTAGAAACCCAAGCCCATACAACTTCACTGAATTTCTTTTGGTGAAAACTAGTCATATGGCTCCACTTGGATACAAGAGGGGTGGGGAAATCTAATTTCTGGCTGAATGATTACTTCCCAGCAACAACTCTGCACTAGGAGGGGAGGCACAAATTTGGGTGGCCAGCTAGCTGTCTCTACCACAGTGTTCTTGTCCTTGTCTTGCAGATGAGCAAGCTGAGGCCTGGTGTAGGGAAAGAAAACTGCAACAAGGGGAAATTGGTATGTAGTCATAACGGAGTTGCACTTGCAACACCTACAGGCTTGTCTCCTAAACTGTTTCTGTTCTGAGGATTCAGAAAGCCATAAAATCAGCTAACCTCATCCACTATCCAGTAGAGCCAGGAGGAGTTTGATTGTGAGAACAAACCTCTCCGTATTCAAAGTCGGATTGCATATGTGGTGAAAGAAATTTTTAAAGCAAAATAGAGTTCAGTGTCTATGGAGCCTAGCTTTGTTTTCTTTGTTCGACTAAAACCTCAAGTCAGAGAGGGGAATGTAGTGGGAATAATTAGCCACAACGGGTGGTATAAATCCAAGGAGAAAAATAATTCATCAGCTTTAAAGCAACTCATTTAAAACTGTGAGTGTAGTTTATTTGACCTGCATTTGGGAGCAAATATTAATGAAGAAGTAAAGGCAGCTTATGGCTTTCTCAGTTCTTTCATTTCCCACTAGATGTCTTTGATAGAAACTAATTATCAATGCTCTTGATTTAATTTGGAAAAAAATTGGATGAAGGTTTTCCTTTAGTCCCAAGTCAGTGTTCACAACCCAGGAGAACTAAAATTAACCCCTGATCCTTCCTCAGTAACTGCTTCAGCCAGTGAGGTCTGAGGAGTCCACTTTAGAAGATAAGAAAAATTATGATTATTATTATGGTGATTATTATTTTTTAAATAAAAATTTCTTGTGGGAATGCAGGAGGACTAGAGGAAATGTTCCCAGTGCTAAAGTTGCTTTTATTAAACCACTAAGCAGATACCACAAAACTTTCATTAATTGAAACCCAACTAAATTGAACTCATTTTTATCCCATATTCTACTTTTAAGAAAAAAGTCAAAGGTAAGAAAGCAAGATGCTGTCAGCAACTGATCTTTTTTTGAAAAACGACTTATTTATTTATCTTAGAGAGAGAGAGAGCAGAGGGAGGGGCAAAGGGAGAGGGGGAAAGAGAATCTCAAGTAGACTCCCCACTAAGCACAGAGCCCAACACAGGGCTTGACCTCATGACCCTGAGATCATGACCCTGAGCCAAAATCAAGAACCGGATGCTCAACTGACTGCGCCACCTGGGTGCCCCCGTCAGCAACTTATCTTAAAATCAACTTTCAAGACCATACTTAGGACCCATTACCTGTATCTCAGCAATGTACAGTTTCTATATTTTCTCTGCAGTATGTTCTTAATAATGATATTCTCCAGGATTATGTCTTCACTTCTCTTTTTTTGGTAGACTAACATTGGGATTAAGAGTGTGGGCTCTGGATTTCAATCCCAGACCATCATTTTAATTTTTTGATGTCTTCTGTAGAACAGGAAAAATATTAATGCCTACACATAGGGTTGTTTAGATATTGAGTGGATACATGTCCTGTGTAGAGAGGCTTGCCAGGTACTCTATGGAGGAAGTGCTCAATATGTTTGGCAAATCATTATTATTATTGTTATTGCTAATGATATTACTAATGATTTTTTTTGAGGGAGAGAGATGGGGCAGAAGGGAGGGGCAAAGGGAGAGGACGAGAGAGAAACCCAAGCAGGCTCCACGCTCAGTGTGGAACCCCATGCGGAACTCCATCTCATGACCCTGAGATCATGACCTGAGCTGAAATCAAGACTCAGACACTTAACCGACTAAACCGCCCAGGTGCCCCGCTAATGATATCTTCAGATGGCACTTTTCCTTCTCTATAACCATAGCTTCAATTTTCATTTATATGCTAATACTGATAGCACTCAAAATAAATACAAAATTGTATATGTATATCTAAAACTCTGACTGTTTGTCCCATGTTTTAACTGTCTGCTGGACTTTTCTTTCCATTGACCTTCACCCTTCAGGAACTCACAATATCATTTCCAAGTAGTCACCTGTATATATAGGGTTCTATATCTCCTTAAATTCCACTGCAAGACAGTATAATGCTGTATACAGAGAACCCATGTCATCACTCTTGACTACTGCTGTCTTCTTCCAGGGAAGCCAGAATCTACACATCCAGCAGAAGAGGCCTCCCTTGCACATCTATCCAGACCCTGAATGACTCAAGGTCTGAGTGTCCCTCCCCCCATCCACCATGAGACTGCTATGACTTACTCTTGTAAGAAACTCACCATCAGTAAATCCATCATGTCTACCCTCTCTGTTATTCTTGGTTACCATCCAGGTAACTTCCTCTCCTCTTTATAGCTTTCTCTCTGACTCCCCAACCCACCTTCCCACCACTCTTCTTTCCAAGCCTTCCTTGGTCCTGTAGGAAGCAAATTCTCTGCATCCTCAACTTTGTCACTAAAGATTACCTCTATTTCCATTCCTTAACTGAAATCAGCCTCTTTCCTAAGGATACTCCTTCTCTGGTAGCTATCTCAAATAGATAATTCTCATTTTCTGACTCCACACATGCCTCCAGGGGAAAGAAAAGCGCTGCTTTCTTCCAGCCTGTGCCTCTGGTTGTATCACTAACTGTCCTCTGGAATTTACCTTTCATTCAGTGAAGACACTGGTTTGGGGCTTGTCCTCCTAACTTCCACTGTAAGTCCAGCTCATCTCTGAAAGCTTTACTCTACTCCTTATCAGCCATCCTTTCCATAAACACATCATGTACCCTATCGTGACCCATAGCTATTCCATCTTAGAAAGTGCAGACATTCCACTATTGACCGGAGCTCTTAATTTCACACCTCTCTCATGTAGTTTCTCCTATTCTATGTGTTCCTTGATCATATGGCCTTGTTATTATTGTCTTCCTTGAGTCTCTTGAAGTCCAGGTCTTCCCCTATCCATTATTGTTCACTTTATTTCCCACCCAGCTTAGTCTTCATGGTCCACTGTTTCCACATTTCTCCTGCCAATTAAATTCCTTGCCCCATTTCCTTTTTCTGTTATGTCCACCCTAAAAAACCCTGGATCATTCGAGTGTCTGACTTCATCTTGCCTAAACTGGGACTGCTGTACTGCTAAAGAAAATAGCATTATCATGGAGGCTGGTGCACTCTACAGTTGGGTTTTTCAGCCCTCTGATTCTCTGAATTAATTATTCACAACTTTTTCATTCTTCTCAGTGACCTACGACACCTTGCATTTCAGGCTCTCACCTCCTACTGCTCTCTTGCCTACACCTGTCCAGCCACAATGGCCTCCTTGCTGAATCTTGACCATGACTATGATGGTCAGTTTATGTGTCAACTTGACTAAGCTATCATTCCCAGTTAATCAAACGCTAATCTAGGTGTTGCTGTGAAGGTATTTTGTAGAGGTAGATTCAAGCTCATAATAACCTGACTTTAAGTAAGGGAGATTCTCTTAGAAACTATGGGTGGACCTGATTCAATGAGTGAAAGGCCTTAAGAGCAGAACTGAGGCTTTCTTATGGATTGCAACTTAAACTCATACCTGAAAGTTCCAGCCCACCATCCTGATGGCCTGCCCTACAGATTTAGCACTCGCCTACCCAACTTCCTGACTGTCTGCTGGACTTTTCTTTCCATTGACCTTCACCCTTGTGGGGCTCACAATATCATTTCCAAGTAGTGACTTCAACATCTTGCTTCAACATCAAATAAGCCAAGTCCTTGCAATAAATCTTTTAATATATATCTGATTCTACTGGTTGTATTTCTCTTGAAACTTGGCATGCATGGATTTTCATGTCCTGAAAGTGAGGTGCTACTCTAACAAACTCCTAAAAATGTGGAAGTGGCTTTGGAATTGGGCAGTGGGCAAAAGCCAGAAAAATTTTGAATGGCATGTTAGAAAAAGCCTAGATAGATTGCCTTCAGCAGACTGTTAGTAAAAACATGGATGTTAAAAACTCTGCCTGTGAAGGTTCAGAAAGAAGTGGGGACCCATTCCCTGGTAAAGAAAGTCCATATTGTCTTGGAGAATACACAAATTACCATAAACAAATTGTTGGTAGAAATTTGGACATTAAAGGTGCTACCAGTGTGGACTCTGAAGGAAATGAGGAACACATTTTTGGAAACTGGAGAAAGAAGAATCTTTGGTATAAAGCAGCCAAAAGCCTATCAGAGTTGTGTCGTACAGTTTTGTGGAAAGCAGAACTGTTAAACAATGAATGCAGATATTTAGCAGCGATTCCCAAGCAAGACGTTCAAGGCACAGCCTTCTGTGAAGCAAGGACTGTTAAGAAAAATGAACAGGACTTGTTGATTTGGGAAATTCTCAGCTTATCTAGATGGCAAAAGATGCTGAACTTAGGAGATTTACTATTAGGAAAGCTGTGCTCTGGAGAGAAAGCCAAGGGTGTGACTGGGCAAACTTTAGTTAGTGCCTGGGATCACAAGAGTGATACATACAGATGAAGAGATTAGGTGTGTGACTCAGCCGTCTCCACAGAAGCCAGGAAAAGAGAAGAGATTACCAGGAAAAGCCTATGGAAGGGTCTAATGGAGTCTAATGGAGTCGAATGGATCCCCATGACATACACTGGACATCAGCAAGGTTTCTGAGAATGTCACACCAGCAGAAACACCACCAGCTTGACCCGAGAGGCAAAATGAAAGCGGGCTGTAGAACTCCCCAAATTCTACAGACAGGAAGCAGACTGATAAAACTATTCAGCTGCAAACACATGCTACCCTTCATGAAAAAGGAAGGATGGCTCAGAAAGCAAAACCTTGGGTCCAAAGCTTAGCGTCTTGGACCACAGGATATTATTTATAGGACTTGAAAACTAATAGCATTTCTCCTGCTGGATTACAAAATTGTCTAGGACCAGTTATGGTTTTTTCCATCCATTTTCTCCCTTTTTGAATGGGAATGTCTGTATCTGGCAGCCTGTGATGGTCCCACCACTGAATTTTAGGAACAGATAACTTGTTTTCTAGTTTTACAAGTCCATAGATGGAGAGGAAATTTGCATCAGAAATGATCATATCCAAAGTTCTGTCTGTACCTGACTTAGACAATATTTGAGATTTTTTGAGTTGATGACATCTAGATGAAATTTTGGACTTTGAATTGATGCTGTATAGGATTGAGACTTTTAGGTATGTTGTGATGGGGGTACATGTATGGTGTTTCTTTTTTTTAGAGAGAGTGCATGCACATGCATGTGTGTGGTGGGGGAGGGTCAGAGGGAGAGAATCTTAAGCAGGTTCCATGCTGGGCAGGGCTCCATCTCAGGACCCTGAAATCATGACCTGAGCCAAAATCAAGAGCCAGACACTTAACCAACTGAGCGACACAGGCATGCCTGGAGTACATGTATTTTGCATATTCGATGGATGCGAATCTCTGGGAGCCAGAGTGTGGGTTTAGTAGGCTGAAGAATGGCCCCCAAATATATGCAGGTTCTAATCCCTCAATCTGTGAATATTATCTTACCTGGCAAAGAGACTTTGGAGTTGTGATTGACGATCTTGAGATAGGGAGATTATCCTGGACTATCTTGGTGGGCACTAAATGTAATTACAGGTGTTCTTAGAAGAGGAGGCAGAGGGGGATTTGACTATAGAAGAGGAGGTAGAAGATATGAGGATAGAAGCAAGAGGTTGGAGTGATGTGAGAAAGGGGTCATGAGCAAAGACAGACTGCAGAAGCTAGAAGAGGCAAGGAAAGAGATGTCCCCTGAAGCCTCCAGAAGGAACTAGCCCTGCTGACACCTTGACTTTAACCCAGTGAAACTGATCTTAGACATCTGCTTCCAGAATTTAAGAGAATAAATTTCATGGTTTTTCTTTTTTTTAAGATTTATTTATTTATTTTAGAGAGAGCATGGCACACATGCGTGGGACCAGAGGGAGAGGGAGACGGAGATGGAGACGGAGAGAATCTCAAGCAGACTCCCCACTGAGCACGGAACCCCATGTGGGGGTCAGTCCCAGAACCCACGAGATCATGACTGAACCGAAACCAAGAATTGGACACTTAACCAACTAAGCCACCCACGCACCCCAATTTTATGTTGTTTTAAACCACGAAGTTCATGGTAATTTGTTACAGCAGCAATGGGAAACTTATACAGGGTCCAACATGCCCCACCTTAGAACTTCTGCACTATTTCTTCCTCTTCAAACACTCTTCCTCCAGATAGCCATCTAATTCCTTCATCATATTCAAACATTTCCTTACACTTCCTATTCCCAGTGAAGCCCACCTTTACCTCTCTGTTACACATTGTAAGCTGCTCTCTGCCTCCCTGTTTGGAGGCATTCTCCATCTTCTTCTCCCTCTACTTTCTCACAGTATTTATAACCTAACACATTACACAACTCATTTATTATGTTCGTTGTTTATTACCTATCTTCACATGCTGGAATATAAACTCCACAATGACAGACATCTTTGTTTTTTTCATTAATGTATTCCAAATACTTAAGACAGTTCCTGGGCGTAGTAGGCACCCAATAAATATTTGTTAAGTGAATAAATAAAAACCTCCTACCCCATCGCTTCATAGTTTCTCCTCAGTAGATCTCACTTCCAATTTCATAGGAAAAAATAGAAAGCATCAGAGAAAGCACCGTCAATTTTCTTTGATCATGTCTATTCGTGGTCTTCTTTCCTCTCTACCTTTTGCAATAGAATAGGTATTTCCCCTCCTGCTTAAGGTAAATCCCTCCACCAGTGTCCTGGTTTCTACCTGCTCCTACCTACTCAGGAAGATGGAAGATTAAGTTATCCCCTTTCTGACATTATTATTCTTTACCTCTCTCTTTTTCTTGGCTTTTCCCTATCAATATTTAAACATATTCATGTCTCTCCCAATCTAAAAACCCTTGGCCCGTTCCTCTATTCATGGGTCCTTCACTGCCAAACACTTAGAGTTGTCATTATTGTAAATTCTACACCGTCATTCTACCCATTCATTCCTCATCCCTCCATCTGGCTTTCACCCACAATCCTTCAATGACTTTGCTCCTGCGAAACTAGAGGATGACTTCTTTCTAAATTCAAGAGACCCCCTTTAGTCCTTATCTTAGATGAACTCTTGGCAGCATTAGGCAATGACTGCCACTCCCTCCTTGAAATAATCTCATCCTCTGCTTTTTACAAGAGCTACTCTTCTGATTCCCTCTCTGCTTCTCTGTACTTTCGCAGTTGCCTTTTTTCCCTCCTTTTTAATAATCTTTATTCTTTTTGGAGCAGTTTTGCATTCACAGCAAAATTAAGAGGAAGGAACAGAGAGTTCCTGTTTATACCCTGCCCCCACACATGCCTAGCACCCCGCCATTATCGTGTCCCTCATCAACGTGGCAGATTTGTTACAATCAATCCATGAACCTACTAGACACATTATCATCCAGAGTCCAGATAATTTATATTTGAGTTCACTCTGGTATTGTGCCTTCTATGGGTTTGGACGAATGCATAATGCATGTATCCACCATTGTAGTATCATAGAGAATAGTTTTATTGCCCTAAACATCTTCTGCACTCTGCGCAGTCGTCTCCCCCTCCCCCAACTCCTGGCAACCACTCTTCTTTTTCTGGCTCTGTAATTTCGCGTTGTATAGTCGGAACCACACGGTATGTATGTAGCCCTTTTAGACTGGCTTCTTCTTAGTATTAAGTTTCCTCCATGGTTTTCCATGGCTTGATAGCTCTTTTCTTCTTCTTCTTTTATTTTTTATTATTATTTTTATTATTTTTTTAGCACTGAGTACTATTCCATTGTCTGGATGTACCACAGTTTATCCATTTACCTACTGAAGGACATCTTGTTTGCTTACAAGTGTTAGTAATCATGAGTAAAGCTGCTACTTATCTGTGTATAAGTTCCTATGTGGGCATAAATTTTCAACTGCTTTGGATATATACCAAAGAGCATGATTGCTGCTGGCTCAAAGTAAGAACATGCTGATAAGAGTATGTTTAGTTTTGTAAGAAACCTCCAAACTGTCTTCCAAAGTGGCTATTGCCTTTTGCACTCCCGCCAGCAGTGAACGAGAGTTCTGTTACTCTACATCCTCACCAAAATTACCTTCTTAGATTCCTCTTTCCCACTCCCCCCAAATGTTGTTGTCTCCTAAAGTTTTGTCTTAGACTAGCTTTTCTTTTCATATCATACATTCTTTGAAGCACACAGGCTTCAACGACTATCTCTAACCCAATTATTCCCAAATGCATAATTTAACAGACATGTGCCAGCTGCTGTTACAGGTGCTGTTGCTAGAACAGTGAAGAAGATGGACACAGTGCATGGATTCTCTACCTGGAGGGTGGAAGACATAACTTAATTAATTAAACTTAATTAATTAAAAAATTTAAAAGTGGGGTGCGTGGGTGGCTCAGTCGGTTAAGTGTCTACCTTCTGCTCAGGTCATGATCTCAGGGTCCTGGGATCGAGTCCCGTGTCCTGGCTTCCTGTTCTGCGGAGAGTCTACTTCTCCCTCTCCTCCCTGCTCGCAATCTCTCTCACTATCCCTCTCTTTCTCTCTCAAGTAAATGAATAAAATCTTTAAAAAAAAAAAAAGAAAAAATTTAAAAGCTAAGTAAGGCGATTTAGAATAATAGAATTACTTTTAAAATTAATCAGGGTAACAGTAGAGAAGATAACTGGGCAGGTGCAGGGTGGGAAGGCTACTTTGAATAGAGAGCCAGAGAAGGCCTCTTTGAGGACCTGGCCTTTAAGCTGAACAGGCCTGTGACCATGTGGGGCTGGTAAGCACAGAATTGGGCACAGAATTTAGGGGGGCACCAAAATCTCAGTAATCAAAATAAATACTATTGTAATGAAATATTTTTAAAAAGCAAAATTAATGCCAAAGACATGAGGAACAAAATATCAAAACTTTGGGGGCTCCTGGGTGGCTCAGTCGTTAAGCATCTGCCTTCGGCTCAGGGCGTGATCCTGGCGTTATGGGATCGAGCCCCACATCGGGCTCCTCAACTATGAGCCTGCTTCTTCCTCTCCCACTCCCCTGCTGTGTTCCCTCTCTCGCTGGTTGGCTCTCTGTCACATAAATAAATAAAATCTTTAAAAAAATATATCAAAACTTTGAATAAAAGAGCATCAGTAAGGTGAAGCTGATTAAAAATTGTTTAAGATCATCACTTGGTCAACTATGGCAATTCTCTCAATCGAGAATGAGATCCTCTAAGAAAAAATTTTGAACATATTCTTGGAGAGTTTGCTTCTGTTGAAGCCAATAAATTCTGGTTTAGGCGTAAATAAAATGTTTAAACTTAAAATAATGTGAGTTTTAATATACTTTTTAAGTTTTTGATAATTTTTCAACTACTTTAATGTTCTGGAAAATATTAACCATTCAAAAAATACATGAAAACATAGAGAAGGGAGCATATTTCCCCTCTGGCCTCAGACTCCTGTATGATTCTGGACAGCCCTGTAACTGAGACCTAAATAACTCGTGGAAGTGTGGGGACAGACATGTGGGATCCAATCACGCGTAGATTGGGACAAGAAGTGTGGGTGATTTTTCTAGTTGCCTTAGGGAGTTGTGGGAAGGTTTCTAGCAGGAGAGAGGTGTTATTTTTTTTTATTGAGATACAGTTAACATTTAATATTATGTTAGTTTCAGGTATACAACATAATGATCCAATATTTGTAAATATTGTGACGTCACCACAGTAAGTCTAGTTCACATCCATCTCCACACATTGTTACAATTTCTTTTTCTTATCGTGGAAACTTTTTTTTTTAGTTTTAATTTTTTTTTAAAGATTTTATTTATTTATTTGACAGAGATAGAGACAGCCAGCGAAAGAGGGAACACAAGCACGGGGAGTGGGAGAGGAAGAAGCAGGCTCATAGCGGAGGAGCCTGACATGGGGCTTGATCCCATAACGCCGGGATCACGCCCTGAGCCGAAGGCAGACGCTTAACCGCTGTGCCACCCAGGTGCCCCTATCGTGGAAACTTTTAAGATGTACTTTCTTAGTAACTTCCAAACATGCAGCAGAGTGTTGTTAACCACAGTCATTATGCTGTACATTTGCATGCCATAAATTATTTATCTTATAACCAGAGGTTTGTACCTTTTGATCCCCTTCACCCACTTCGCCCACTCCTCCTCCCCATGCCCTGTCTCTGGCCACCGCCAATCTGTTCTCTGCATGAGTTCAGTTTGTTTGCTTGTTTGTTTAGATTCTATATGTGAGAGAGATCATACAGTATTTTGTCTTTCTCTGTCTGACTTATCTCACTTAGCATAACACCCTCAAGCTCCATCCTTGTTGTTGCAAATGGCAAGATTTCTTTCTTTTTTATAGCTGAGTGATATTCCGTTGTAGCTACATAGCACATTTTCTTTATCTATACCTCCCCTGGTGGACACTTAGGTGGCTGCCATGTCTTGGCCGTTGTGAATAATGCTGCAATAAACATGGGGGTGCAGATCTTTTTGACTCAGTGTTGTCATTTTCTTTTTTCTTTCTTTTTTTTTCTGTTTAGTTTCAGTTCTTTATTTTTTTAATAATAATTTTTTATTATATTATGTTAGTCACCATACAGTACATCCCTAGTTTCTGATGTAAAGTTCCATGATTCATTACTTGCGTATAACACCCAGTGCACCATGCAATACGTGCCCTCCTTAAAACCCATCACCAGCCTATCCCATTCCCTCACCCCCCCTCCCCTCTGAAGCCCTCAGTTTGTCTTTAGATGAATACCCAGAAGTAGAATTGTGGTATTTCTATTTTTAACTTTTTGAGTAACCTCCACACTATTTTCTATAATGGTTGCACCCATTCGTATTTGTCTCACAATTTCATGGCAATTAGGGTAATAGCATGTACTTGCCTGCAAATCCACCCCTCTGTGAGCTCCATGAGGACAGAAAGTATATCTTACTTTGTGTGTATCCCAAGCACACTGGCTGAGCCTCTCCATATTTTCCTTTTCAAATTCTGATGGAAGTGAGAGGTTGCTCATTACCTTGTGGGTAGATTGTTTTATGCCAGACCACCTCACTGGTTGGGATCAGTCTATAGATGGCTGACCTTGGATCAGGTGCCCATTTCTGGTACAATTAAGGCTACCACATGCTCAAGAAACATATGCCATCACTCGAGGACTATGGGTGCTTAAGTCTCCTTAAAAATGGCCGGTGGTCTTGTTAAGCATTCTGAGTGGCATACCCGCTATGTATAACAGCTTTGGAATAGGGAACTGAACTCAGTTAGCTCACCTTCTCTTTATAGCATTTATTCTTTCCAAATGAGAGTATGTAGTTGGATCAGGTTGTTACCATTCAGTTGAGAGTACTTTCATTGAGCGGTGTTTACCTACCAGGCCTCAGAGGTGGTGGACTTTCTTAAGCCTAGAGGATGGGTGGCTTATTGTTTGCATTGATATCTGGTTCCTCGGGGCCCATGTGGGTTTCCTTAACTGGGAGCACACATGCAAGAGTGAGGCAACACAAGGAGGGGAAAAAACCCTCTGCAGCTTACTGAACTTTCTGGAATTCTCTGGTATGCTTGTTTATCAGGCATCATTGGAAAATGAGGGGTTCTGCAGCAGCAAGTCTTCCAGACAACTGAGTGTATTCCATTTTAAATGCCAACCTAGACAGAAACTTAAAGCATCTTATGAGAATATTTCTAAAAAGTATTTGATACTTTCTTCTTTCATCAGCTAAGTACGTGGAACATTATTTAACTTTTTCAATGATGCTTTGATGACTTGATTACGTGCATCAGTCATTGTGCCAGACCCTCAGGGCCTGTTGAGCTGTGAAGAGCTATTTGCTCCAGCACTAAATGGCCTCAGTCTGCTGACTTTTATTAGTTTTGTATATGCTTTTAATCATTATCCAATATCTTTTCTAGTCTCTGTGTCTTAGCCTAACATCGTTTCCCTGCTGCGGCCTACTCTTCAGATGTGCCGTTCTGAACCTAACGCTGGCTGAGAATCTAGAAAACCAAGGCTGGGACCTGTGGCCGTCGAGTGTTGGTAATTACTGGAGTGAGGAGATTCTCTTGTCTATAAGAATTATGACTTTCCTGTGAGATGCATGTCTTCCTTCCTTCCTTCCTCACCTACTTTCACATCATGTCTCAGATTCCTGTGGCAGGCATATTAACTATGCGCTGATTCTTAGAAGTTCTAATTGAAAATCATAGAGTCAAAATCTAGGTTTGAAAAAAATATTTTCTTTCCCATTTTTTTTTAAAGATTTTATTTATTTATTCTACAGAGATAGAGACAGCCAGCGAGAGAGGGAACACAAGCAGGGGGAGTGGGAGAGGAAGAAGCAGGCTCATAGCGGAGGAGCCTGATGTGGGGCTCGATCCCATAACACTGGGATCACGCCCTGAGCCGAAGGCAGACGCTTAACCGCTGTGCCACCCAGGCGCCCCTCCCATTTTTTAAATTGTGGTAAAATACACCTAACATAAAATTTACTATCTTAACTGTTTGTTAATTATACAGTTCAGTGGTAGAAACCACATTCACATCGTTGTGCCATTGTCGCCACCATCCATCTGTATAACTCATTTCACCTTCTAAATCTGAAACTCTGTCCCCTTTAACAATGACTCTCCATGGGCTCCTTCCCCCAAGTCCCTCGCAACCACCGTTCTACTTTCTGGGTTTTTTTTTTTTTGCTTTCTTCCCTCCCTCCCTCCCTCCTTCCTTCTTTCCTTCTCCTTCAACTCTTTATTTCTTTTTCTGTGTCCTTAGATTTGAAAAGATCTTTTATCGTAATCTGGTTTCACCTTCCATCCACAGATTTTAGGTTCTCTCTAGAGCATGCTCTGACCCTAGTCAATTATTCAATATTCTTTTTTTTTTTTTAAAGATTTTATTTATTTATTTGACAGAGAGAGAGACAACCAGTGAGAGAGGGAACACAAGCAGGGGGAGTGGGAGAGGGAGAAGCAGGCTCCCAGCGGAGGAGCCCGATGTGGGGCTCGATCCCATAACGCTGGGATCACGCCCTGAGCCGAAGGCAGACGCTTAATGACTGAGCCACCCAGGTGCCCCAATTATTCAATATTCTTTATCATGGCTTATTTCCTCATATGTTAAAGGAAGTAAGGTAAAGCATTGATGTTGTACGTTTTCAGGAAATAGGGATGGTAACAGGAGACAATAGTCTGAAAGATGTGTGAAAGGCAAAAGATGTGTGGTTTTGGACAGAGATTGCTAGTAATATAGACAGAATGCTTATTTGAGAAGAGTGGCGCAGAGGCATGAGAGAGAGATGGGGGTCACTTCTAGGCTCTTTAATGGAGAGACAGGCCCAGGGATGGAAAGAAGCCCAGGAGCGGAATGGCCATGGGCTGATGTGGGAAGATGGATGAGCCTAGTCAGCCTCTTTGTGTAATGACTCCCTCCTTTCTCTGTTCCCCTTCTCATGCTGGGATCAAAAGGAGCCAATCAGGTGGTTGTGTTGTTTCAGTGGCTGAGTAAGCGAGGCCCCCTCCACCACTCTTGGCCACAGTGTCCTGGAGTACTTCCTATCTGTGAAGAGGAGGGCTTGGGAGGAAAACTGACCTGTTGTCCAGAGCCTGATAACAGAACAGAATTGAAGTCATATTTCAAAGGACCCAAGGGAACTAGGGTGGGGGAAGGACTGTTACAAATGATGAGCAGAATTTTGTAGACCCCAGCAGATATTTACCAGCTGTATCTTTAAAGAAGGATTAATCTTGGTCTTCCCCAATGTTCCAAGGTTCTTCTGCCTGACCTTACACACTTAAAAAGAGAGGCCATATATCTTCTCTAGACTATATTCTTGGAATAGTAGACCAGGAGAATTAGGAAAAAATAGCCCAAGTTAAATCAGACATATAATTATAAATCATAGACCTTGGGTGTAAGGGGCCTTGAAGGTTTTCTAATTAACTAGATGCTAGCCCATGCATTTCAACTATAACAGTATAGATAACACACTGCCTCTTTTTGAGCACTTCTAGCAACAGGGAATTCAGAACACCCTAAGGTAGGCTGGGCCAGCCTTGGACAGTTCTGATTGTCAGAGATTGTTGTAAGAAATCTGATTTTCTGGACTTTTCACCTATTGATGCTTGCTTTTCTGGGAGAATAACTCCAGTCCTTTGCATGCAAGACCTAAAATCTGTGGGTAACTCTGTTGGTCTTTTCAGAACTGAATACCCCAAGTTTTCAATGTTTGTTTTATTCACTTGGTGTCAGGCCTCTTAACTCTGCTAGCCATTCTTCTCCAAGGAGGTTTCAATTTGATAGTGTTTCTCTGCGTAGTACCCAGCACGGTCTACTCAGCACAAAGAAGAGCAAGAGGATCACTTCCTTTATGATAGAGTCGTCACTTCTGAGAGCACGTCTTAAGATCACATTGGCTTTGGGTTCATCATCAATTAAACACAAGCTGCTGCTGCCTCTGTGCTCATCACTGGTTTTTAAAATGCAACCAACTATAATTACCTATCATATGTCACAGGGGCCATAGTCCCAAAGTGTTAAGAAACAAAGAAGGGTTGGCTTTTAGATGACATCAGAGAGCAAACAGAGCCTGCTGGACAGAGGGTAGTGCAACTTCACATAGACAGCCCGGTATGTACCGAGGACAGAAGCCCTCTTCAGTCTCAGTGCAAGACAAATTACAAGAATTGGCCTTTTGAGTTCCTCACCAGGAAGGGGAGGAAAGTACTAGGAACTCTAAGTGGTGGCTGTGACTCAGACACTTTTTGTTGGTGAGCAGGGCATGAAGACAAGGGACTGAGGCGTCATTCTGAAGGTGAGTCCTTACAAGAGCCAGGGGATGACATTAAAAGTGTTGTGACATTATTCTGACCACAAAACAAAACAGCTGAGAGACTGGAAAGCAAATTGTTTTTGGTGGTCTGATCATGGAAAATGGTGGAAGCTGAGTTTTCAATCACTCAGGCACAGTTTTCCTGGCTTTATCCTATCTGGTCTTTCAAGGAGCTACAGGGGGTGTTTGTCAACATGCACTAGGGCAGATCCTCACACTGAAAATTTATTAAAGTTGGCCCATTTTCTCAGACTGAGAAAATTTGAGGCCTGAAATCTGTTATCTATCCCTCCTAGTTTCCTGTCATCTGCTGATTTAATAAACATACCACCACTGTCCTTGTCTAAGTCATGCAAATGTTTCGTAGAGCGTGCCAAGGACAAATAGTTCTATGGCAGGATCTAAAAGCCTCCCTTCAGGTTGACAGCCGTCTATTAATCACAACTGTGTGAGGACAGCCATCCAAGTGCTTACTAGTCTATCCAATGGTACCAGCATTTAGCTCAAATTTCTAAATCTTGTTCAAGGGATCTAATGAGAGACCCCGTCAGATGCTTTGCTGCAGTGCAATTTAGTATGTGTTTTTGCAATTATCTGTGCCAAAAGCAGAAGGAGGGTAGACGGTGTGATCTATTCTCAGTGAACGCATTCTGACTCTTGGTGACACTGTTTTCCTTTCAAGGCGTGTCCACAAACCATCTCCCTTAAAACCCACTTCAAAATTGTTTTAGAGATTGTCGTCAAGCCTATTGGTTTTCAGTTTATGGAGCCTTTTTCCTACCCTTTTTTGAAAACTGGGAAAATGTTGAGTCCTCTCCAGCCTACTGACACTTCTCTCATTCTCCATAGTTGTTCAGAAAGTATCTGTAGCATTTCAGCTCTCATTATTTCTATAAGATTCTGGTGGCATAATATGTGTAGACCCAGAGATTTGAACTCACTGAGGGCAATGAGGTGTGTTATAATAACCAGCTTTGGCTTATCTTACAATGTGTGCATTCTCTTTTCTTTTTCTTTTCTTTTTTTTTTTTTTAAGATTTATTTATTTATTTGACAGAGAGAGAGACAGCCAGCGAGAGAGGGAACAAGCAGGGGGAGTGGGAAAGGAAGAAACAGGCTTCCAGCGGAGGAGCCTGATGTGGAGCTCAATCCCAGAACGCTGGGATCATGCCCTGAGCTGAAGGCAGACGCTTAACGACTGAGCCACCCAGGCGCCCCGTGCATTCTCTTTTCTTACATGAAGATTGATCTCCTTAAGATGAAATAGGAGGAAAAAAGTGAACAGGAGCCAAGTAGTTCTATTTCTATCCATGATCAATTAACACGAACCTCTGCCCCAAACATGAAGACTTCCTTATTCTTCTTGCCTTCGATACACTCTTTAAATGTCATTTTTATCATTTTATCATTGACATTTATCAGTGCTAAAACCCAGAAAAGTGCTTATACAGTTCTTATAGGTATCTGACATCATGTTATTGAAAAAATTGTGCAAATGTCTTCCAGAGCCACCCAATCCCTGTGGGACCCAGCTGTCTTTAGCTGATTTGGGGGGTCTGAAAGATCCTACCCCATGTATAGAAGAAGTACAGCTTTTCTACAATGACTGCCATCATTTTCTCAAGCTGATGTGGGTGGGTGTCTGTTCTTTATCATAACCAAACAAGCCTAACCAGAACTAGTAGCAACCATTCATCCATCCAGTGAAGTTTCTGAGAGCTGTGTGCCAGGGTCCCCTGAAACTGTCTAAGACTAAAATCCCTCCCTCCTTATTCTGGCATTTTTCCTCTTAAAAATCCCACAATTCAAGTTTTGACTACCCGTAACTTCTCCATCTTCAAAATACAATGTCACCTGATGTCCATTGTACATATTTGCTCTATGCTGTCTAGGAGTCTTATGTCCTTTCATATGAGCTTCTAATATTCTGTATCTGTGCTGTCCCACATGGGAGCCACTAGCTTTCTGTGGTATTGAACAGCACAGATACAGAACATTCCCATGATCCTAGAGTTCTGTTGGACAGCACTGCTGTAGCTATTCTCGAGCCCTTTGGAATTCTCAAGCAGGAAAACTGGGTGCGTTAGGCACACACAGAGCTGGCACTTGCCAATGGTCCTTACAGGCCATTGGAATCCCATCTATGGGAAGGCTTTATTGCGGTGGGCTCTTGAGGCTGTCACTTTTAAGGTAGTCTGTGTGCTTGGTTTGGTCATTCCTTTAGAGGCAAGTGATTATAATGAGCATCAGCTCCTTGGGTTCCCCAAGGAACCATGGGTTGCATATCAGTGTGAGCAAATATTCCCCAGATCCCATTGGTGGGCATTGTCGTTTACCATGCCTAACGAAATGCTGGCACCTGCTGACACTCAGAAAGTTTGCCTGAATGAACAAATGAATGAAGAGAGGTTTCTTTAGTCCCTGAAAAGCCAAAGTCTCTCTGCTTCCATGCCATAGAGAGTGTCAGAGGCAGACTGGAATGAGGTTACAGAGGAAGGAAGTATAGAGAAGGAAGGAAGAAGATGAGAAAGAGAAGAAAGAAGAATCACAGCAGAGAGAGAGAGAGGCACAGCATCTTAAACCTAAAAAGGAATCCAGAGTCCAATTGGCCTCACTCCTCATGTAGCCCATGAAATATGAGCATTTCATTTGGCATTTAATACAAATCTGCTGGAAAAAAATGAAGCAATGAGGTCGAAAGACATAGGTTAAGAGACTTGTCTAGAGTTACAAAGCTAGTGAGTGTCAGAGCAAGGGCTAGAAGCCAGCCCACCTATCCAGTGATTTCCCACCATCCTGGGGTGGCTGAGGGAGGAAGGAGAAGAGTGGGAGCTTGGGCAAGGGAGGAGAATAGGGTGGGGTGAGGGCAACCTGAGGGGAGGGAGAAAAGGTGAATGTGTCTGTCAGCTGTCAGCCTCCCTTGTGACTTTATTTGAAGCAGAAAAAGGTTCCATAGTCGCTTCACTTACTCGATCTGAACTTCATGGTTTCCCCATCCCAACAGAGACTTCTAGCTGGCGGGAGACTCGCTAGACTGCACTATGCCACAGTGAGCTGCGTGACCCCAGGAGAAGCACTGCTTGACTCACTTACATGACCAGGTCGCATTTATTTAGTAACCACTGGTCCCTCATAAGTTTGGTCCAGATCCAAACTGATTTCTGAAGCAACTTGGTGTTCCTTAAAGTTCACCTACACTAGAATATGAAAACACACTGAAGCAGAATTTGGCCAGGATTTTAAACAGAGCTCTCAGGCAACTTTGTCACATCCACTACCCACCCCCCCCCCCCCCGGCAATTGATCCTTTGACAATCAAGTCCTGGAGCAGATTTTTGAAAATGGTTCACATTCCCTTTACTTCTCCTCTCTAGAAAACTCTCCAGGTCAAGAACTTTGGCATCGGAGGAGGGAGTTGGAGGTCATACAGAACTGATTTCAAATGCAAGCTGTCACATCGTTATGCTACCCTGTGGAGGGAACTTATGTTCTCTGATACGACTTTGATAGTAAGAGTAACCTGGGAAGACGGTGGAGACAGTCATTATCATGTGGGGCCACAGTGCCTGGAAAACATCACGTGACCAACATATGTTAATTACATGTGTGGCTCAGAGTGAGGAGCCCTGGGTTTGAATCCTACCACCCTCTCCTTTGCAGCAGTGTGACCTGGGGGCATGTTGGTGGATTTCTTTCTGTCTTGGCTTTCTTATCTGTATCACAGGATTAGGAATTGAGATAATGCGTGTAGAACGCTTAGCACAGAACCTGGCATGTGATATAAACATCGGCTATCACTACGACCTCCTAACGTCCTGTGGTTTCTTTATCTACACTGCATTGTCCTAGGGGGCACCAAGCAAGCTGGTTTAAAATCCTTGGTCAAAAACATCTGCCAAGTGGCAGCATTCACACCACACTTGGCGATAAATGTCCTAACTCCCACACAGCTTCAGCTGGGCTAAGTGAGGCCAGCATCAGGTTTTATGGGTCTGACGAAGATGTTTGAAATATTGTAGGAGACTGTCAAAGAATACTTAGACCCACTCCGAAAAGGGGCCGTTCTTAATTTTCATCTTTCCTGCAAGTCAGAAAGATATATACTCCCCAAATAAAGGCAGTTTCCTCGTCCTGAAGTTATGGCAGCTTGGTCATACAATAAACAGCACCCTGTCATAAGGACCGCATAAAACATGGTCTGACAGTTCTTTAAAAGTAAAAAGAAACACGACTGCAGCCGATGACCTTTCCTCCGAGGGCACAGCTGTTTTGTGTGGTTGGAGGGACCCGTGGTTTCATACTTAGGGGCTACGATATATGACTGGCTTTTCACAAAGTGTTTCCATGAGAAATTACAGTACGTTCTAAGGGGAGCGCCAAGTGTGCTGCGTTCGCATTAGGCAGGAGCACTGTTTTTCTCCCCTCTTGATGTTTTCCAAATGACATCGTGCTGAACACTTGTGATTAGAAACTTCTTTTGTAGCTGAAGTGTAAGCGGTCTCGGGAATACTGGGGGATCTTCGATTTCCTGGGGGATTTCAATTATGGGACTTTTGTCGGGTTGGTGGGTCGGCGCCTTGGAGGACTTCTGCATTTATGAGGAGTTACTCAAAGCCCAGTGCTTCTGTGGGTGAGGACTGGAAATCTCTGGAGAAAATGTAAAATAATAGCTTTGTTAGAGATGGTAGGTGATTTCCATTTTCTTGAAAAATGTTTATTCCTCCTGTAAAATGTTATTTGTGCAATGCATTGAAATGATAATGAAAAAGTGATGTCTGCAATTTCTAATTGTGCATGTGTTGTGTGGGTGAGAATGGATGTTTTTCTTCCTTTGCTTGTTTTCCAAGTTATCTTTAACATGTTTTATTTACTTCATAATGAAATTAAAAAGAAGGGTTGCATCTCCATTTCATTTTTTGACTTCCCCCTAGGTATTGGTGATTACTGAAACATTCCTGTTAAAGGACCCGATCCCCACCACCCCCAATTTCTATCCTCTAAATTCAAATAATAAGTCCTTTGAGATGGGAGTTTGGCAGCCTCTCCGCAGGGTGGGGTGGAGTATATGCCAATTACTGATGGCTGTCGTTCCAATATAAAAATGTGCTCTCCTTGCACGTATCCCAAACCCTGCTACTGACCTGCCAACAGCAGGGCACTGAGTGCAAGTCCCAGTACGGTGGGAGATTTGTTCTGATTTATCTGTGCTCTCTCACCTCGTCCCCTGAGTGACCAAAGTTGGGCATAGGCAAAATGGCTGGCTTGGTTTAGAAATATAAGCAGAGACCCTGAAACAGTTGACTTATTGGTAATTAGACCACACTGGTATTGAACCCATGACCTCAGTCTCATTAGAGCTGCATTTGGGCCAACTGAGTTGACCAGAAACAGATTCAAAACAGTGAGTGATAGAGGTCTTTGGTGCAGGGTCAAAGGCCTACTTACGCTACCCAATATCATAAGTGGATTCTTACTCTGCTGTGTTAAAGGAGCAGCTGCAGATGAAAATGGCCATATGGAGAGGTCACTGCGCTCTGTTTCATAGATGTGGCTAGTGTGGCATTGCTAATCTGGCCGACTCCCCTGCTTCAGCTGCATCTCCTTGTAACTCAAGGGTTAACAGAGAGACAAGTGTTTTAGCGGGACACTCCCCCCTTTCAGTTGCTAATGGCTACTAGTAACAAAAACACAGGGATTAAAGCCCATTTCTTTAGGAATGATTTCCTTTGAAATGACACTCTTCGATTTAAAAATATCCATGGTTAATCATTATTTTCACTCTTTTGCTTTTCAAGGAGATCTAAAAACAGTTGATTTGTCTTCGTTTCGTGTAGAAAAGGAATCCGTTTCCCAGTGGTGGAGCAGGATAAATGGAAAAGGCAGAACAGAAGAATGATGAGAGACACTATGTGTGAAAGCAATGAAATGGAATAGAAAGAGACTCCAAATATAACAGAATTTTTTATGTGATAACACTGTCTTTCAGGTCAGTGGGAAGAGAGTGAATTACCTGAGAATGACTGGCCATTTAATAAAGGTAGGTTTCTGCTTCAGACCACACCCAAAATAAAGATTTAAATGTGAAAAAAAAAAAAAAAAGCAACTTTACAGTTCTAAAAAATAATGAAGTAAATTTTTATAATCTTGGAAAGCCTTTCTAAGTGTGCTGGAAAGTACAAAAATCATAAAGAAAAATACAGAATAATTTGACTCCACAAAAATTTATCATGAAAACTTATACTGAGTAATATTAAAAAGCAAACAGGGAGACAATATTTTTGGTGCAAATGAAAGAGTTAATCACAAGATATTTATGATGCAAGTGGAAGATTTAATAATAAAGCATTTAGAAATCAACAAGAAAAAGAGGAACAAGTTAGTACAAAGCAGGCAAAAGAAATGAACATCACTTTACATAAGAAGAAATGTAAATAAATGGCCAGTGAACCCATGAAAAATATATTTAACCTCTCTGGCAAATGTCAAGAATTGCACATTTTAAACAGCTGAAAGTTAATTTTTCTTCCAAAAAATTGGCAAAGATAAAAATAAAAATGCTGGCAGTGTTGCAGGGGAATTAGTGCTTGTTTTTATATCACTTGTGGCCATGTAAATTGCTATAACTTTTCTCAAGGGATATTTGGCAATACACAGAAGAAAAGCCTTATGATTTTACTGTGCTGTGACCCAGAAATTCTACTTGTAGGAATCAGTCTGAAAGGAATAATCATGGATATGTGCGAAGATTTTGCTTTTAGAACGTTGATCAAAGCTTCTATATAATAACCAAAATTGGACACAGCTTAAGTCCCTGACAATGGAGAATCAGTTAAATGTATCCTGATGTATGGTGTATGATGGAACTTCGAGTAACTTTATCATGTAGAAAAAAAATATATGTCATGTCATGGAAAAACATTCACTATCCTCTTGTTCAGAAAACAAGTAGCTTTAAAAGTGCAGTGTTATAAAGTTATATGTTACATATGCATTGGAAAAGATGGTAGAATAATATATATCATATATATCAAACTATTAAAATACTTTTCTGTAGCCATAGGAATAACAGATAATTAAAAAATGTCTCCTTTTATCAGTTTTTTGTTTTAGAGTAAACATGTATTACTTGGAGAATAAAAGATAAAGCAATATATTTTGTTTCAGATATCATAGGTGGCACAGTTTCATCCTGGAGATTAAATGGGATAATGTATAAGAAAGTTCCTAACATAGGATTAGAAAGATAAGGAGGCCTTGGTACTCAAGATTTGAATTTGAATCTAAAAAGTTACCATATAGTCCAAGAACTTCTAGCACTCTCTGTCAAAGATTCACTTCCCTAGTTGGTGGATTGAATGAGTCCCAACCCACTCTCTGTTTCTTTTGCTTTGTAGCTAGACTTTCTATTTTAATGGTTCAAACATATCTCCGTAAGATATCAGGGAAGGAATAGACAAAAAAATAAATTCCAGCCTGTCATTTTTAAAAAAGATTTTATTTATGAGAGAAAGAGCATGAGCAGAGGGAGAGGGAGAAGCACACTCCCCACTGAGCAGGGAGTCCTCCTCAGGGCTTGATCCCAGGACACTGGGATCATGACCTGAGCTGAAGGCAGATGCTTCACTGACTGAGCCACCTCCAGCCAGTCATTTTAAGATGATTTCTATCGTATTCATCTTCTCCACTATACTGGGAGGCATGCTGAACTGTGATCCTTTCTTTAAGGTGAGCTGAAGCAATGGGTCTTCCTTTACAAGCATCCCTGGACTCCAGAGCAGTTGCTGTATTATCTACCATGCTATGCAAAAATAGAAATTATGTACATGCAACCAAAACATCAAAGCAAAGCCCAAAGCTTATGACCTATGGATCAATTCTGGAACCCCTGGGATGCTTTGGATGACAGGAGGGAGAGAAGTGTTTGGCAGGTGAAGTGTGTGCTCAGACGGTGGGTGGCACGGGGTTGGAGGATAGCATTGGATTGTTCTGGAGCCTGGTTCCCTGTTAGCACCATGGATTTACATCTGGGTGCATGGGAAATAAAAGAACTACACAGGGGAATGGAAAAGAGTGCTCTGCATAAAGGATCACTTTAAGATTTGGCGTATAACACAGCACTAATGTAGGATCATTTGATAGACCTTTTCACTAAAGGGTGTGTGTGTGTGTGTGTGTGTGTGTGTGTGTGTGTGTGCGCGCGCGCGAGCGTGTGCTCACAGGGTAGGCTAATGGTTCCTGTAGGTGGATGTTCGGAATTAGAGTAAGGTTTTTCTTTATATCCGTGGAGGATGGTGTTGCTACATTGCTGACATTCAAAGGACACAATGGCAATCCTTTTGGTGACATTAAAGGGGCAGAGAAAGAGGATGGAAAAAAATATGGAGGTGAACTCCATCCTGAAGCCGTCAGGGCTTAGTATGGTGTATTGTAAAATCCCTGCAGAGGTCCCAAGACAGAATTTGGGGGAACTTGTTAGGAAGTTGGATATTCTGTTAGAGCAAGTAGGGTGGAAAAACTCAGCAAGATATGGATTGCAACTATTAATGTAACTTCCCTTTAAGCCCAGAGCTTGAGTGCCCTGGGACAATGTGTCTTACATAGACAAGTGTTCATTTCTATGATTAATTCAGCTGGCTAGCACTTGGTACTAATGAGACCAAGGCCAAGGCTATTGGCTCTATCCCCATAGGAGCTGTTAGCGTCTCATGGCTCTAAAACTGAGGTGACACCCTTCACCCTTGCACATAGTGGGGATTGGGTGAGAAAGTATGATGTCGAGTCCACTTTGAATGCTTTTTCAACCCCCACGTTTTTCCCTTTAACACGATGCCACCACTCTGAATACACTTGTGGTTGGGATTTTGTAACGTGACAATCTAATCAATGATATTGTCTCCAGAGCCACATTGCACTTGAAGAGCAGAGGCTGCCCAAATTAGAGACATCACAGGTTATTCTGCTGCTAGTTACTTCAATGATTATAGGTTGCTGTACCAATTGGTTTTCACAGACAAATGCAGTTTGAAAGAAACCATACCCAGGTCACCGTGCTGCCTGAGTTTGGGATCTTGCATAAAACAAGCCTACATTCTTTCTCCACCTCCCAAGGAGGAGTTGGCAATTTGTAGCCATATTCGTTTGGAAAGGAATCCAATTGGATGTTTTGCCTGGGTCCCCTAGATCCTCTGTCTTGAAGTGTTCCATCACTTCAGTCAGAAGCCTTTCATCCTGAGCTTTAATTACCCCCACACCCTTCCAATCTCTGTATTTATCAGGCGTGTATGAGTTGTAAGTAACGGAAACTCAACTGAAACCATCTTTATTTATCATCTCACATACCTGGGAAGCTACCAGGTTTGTTCACAGAATTTAAAAAAGAGCTGCAGAGATTGAAGTCTAAGAAGTTGGGACTGGGACACAACTCTAACCAGACACCTTTCACTTTCTTTCTTTCTCTTCTTCTCCTCTTGGCTTCTTTCTGAGAAAGATTCCCTCTGTGTTGTAGCCAGCATCCCCAAATGCACATTCTCCTGGGTTAGCAAACACAGCCAGAATCTTTAAGGTAATCCAAGAGAAGGGCTCTCCTATGTCCATTTCTTAGACCAAACATTGTTTGCTGAGGGATTAAAGTACTAAGATTGACTGGGTCTAGGTCATGTGTCCATTCCTCTAGCTTGTGTGTATCGTGTTGAAGGCTGGGGGAAACAGGGAAATTGTGTAAAAAATAAATAAATAAATAAACTGTGCCAATCTAAGAAAAATAGTTACTGCAGTTCTTAACCTTCCCTAAGACTTAACTGGTCAGTCTCATCTGCTTAGAGCCCAAAAAAATGGTGGAATCTTGTGAAGGAGCCCAGAGTAATCAAGTCAGAGGAGAAATGAAGTCTTTTTTTGATAAATTTGGAATTTAATTTTTATATTGTCATCAGGACTATCATTTAGGTCCATCTTTAATAGATAAGGAAAATAATTCACAGTTAATTGAAGTGAATTGTCTAAGCCAAATTGGCCAATAGGTGGATAACTGGACAAAAAACCCAAAGCTCCTTCATCCTTTCTGTGTTGGCCTGCTTTCGACAGACTGGTCATTGAACTCATTACTGACTTTAGTGGTGGGAATTTCAAAGAGAAGATGAAGGTCAGCTTCGATGGTCTTTAAATCCCATTACTAGGGCAAATCTTTTTTCTTGCCTCTAGGTCAGTGGGCACATCTGCTTCTAGAGGTAAATGGAATACGTAGAGCCAGTTGGTTATGGACCTTGGACTCAGTAAATCCAGGCCTCTTTGTCTTCTTGGTCATGGGGACTTTCTGGGACCTGTGTCACAGTATCTGCTCAGAAGGAAAAGAAGGCAGAGATCAAAATTCAAACCCAGTCTGGGTTTCCCTTCTACCTAAGATGTAAATAGCCACAGAGAACATTGCTGCCCTAATAATGAGAAAAAGCTGGAGATTCAATAAAATCGTGACTTTTTTTTGAGCCCATTAGAGAGCTAAGGTCATAGGGTGACCCAAATTGAACCACACTGTTGGAAGGTAGTAAGCCCCTGCCAGGAGACGTGGGGAGACATGAAAAGGTAGCAGCCATAAACGACTGAAATTTGTAAGCAAATTCTTATAGACCAAGTGTGGGCTGACCTTGCTTGTTCCTTATTTGACCACTGACAGTTTGCTGGGCACTGAGCAGAGTAGGGACCGATCCAAAATGGTCAGCCTGCTTTTGACCCTTTTCCTTCTACAGTACTGGAAGGTGGGTATATTGGTTCTTGATTGCTATGTAACAAATTACCCCTTAAACTGCCCCTTTAAGCAGCTTAAAACACCAAACATTTATTATCTCAGTTTCTGTGAGTCAGGAATCCTGATGCAGCTTAGCCAGGGATTTCTGGCCCGGGGTCTCTCAAAAGGTTGCAAAGAAGCCATGGATCATGGCTCTGATCATCTCAAAGCATGCCTGGGCAAGGGTCACCCACGCTCATGCACCCAGGGCTTAGGTCCCTATTGGCAGTTGGTTAGAAGCAGAAGTTTCTTGCCACATGGGGTCTCCATAGGACAGCTCACAACATGGTAGCTGGCTCCCCTCCAAGTGAGTGGGTAAGTGAGAGAGCCAGAGAAGATAACCAAGAGGAAAGCCACAGGCTTTTTGTCACCTAATCTCAGAAGTGACATCCCATCATTTCTGCTGTCTTTTGTTCGTTAGGAGTGGGTCACTAGGACCATCTAAAACTCAAGGGAAGGGAATTATGCAGGAACATACCAGGAATCAGAGATCATTGGCGGCCATCTTAGTGGCTGCCTACCACACAGCAGAAGACTGTTTTTGGGGACCCACGGCTAACTATTATACCCTTGGGGTGGAAGGTGGTAAGTAGGAGTATTACAATGCCAAGTTTTGCAAGGACTGGAGCTTTGACAGGAAATTTGGAGCCATAAGTATCAAGGATTTGAGACTTGATTGGGTTAGGGTAGAAGGACACCAAGAATGAGAGAAGGAAGGAAACAAACACATGAGCCACATGCTTTATGTTATGTCATTAAATTCTCATACAAACCCCTGTAGAAGGTATTACCCCATTTTACAGATGAGGAAATTAAGGCCAGAGAGGTTAAGCATCTTTCTCAAGATTACAAAGATATGGTGGTGATGGTTGCACAACTCTGTAAATACACTAAAAATCACTGGATTGTACACTTAAGCCAACTGCATTCTATGATATGTAAATTACATTTCAATAAGCTACTAAAAAGAAAAAAAGAAGAAGACCACACAGGTGGTATGTGGGAGAATGGGAATTTCAGACTTAATTGTTTTCAGCTCTGTGTTAGTCAGCTCAGGCTTCCATAATAAAATGCCTCGGATTGGCGGGCTTCAACAGACTTTTCTTTTCCCATAGTTCTGGAGGTTAGCAGTCTACGATCCAGGTGTTGGCATGTTGGGTTTCTTCTGTGGCCTCTCTCCTTGGCTTACCGACGGCTGGCTTCTCCCTGTGCTGTGACACACTGTCTCTCTTCTGTATGTACCCATCCCTGGTTTCTTTTTGTCCAAATCCCCTCTTCTTATAAGCATCCAAGTGAGATTGGATTAGGACCCACCCTTATGGCCTCATTTTAACTTAATGACTTCTTTAAAAGCTTTGTCTCCAAATATGGTTATATCCTAAGTCAGTGGGTGTTAGAACTTCAATGTATGAATCATAATTCATAGGGAGGGGGGATGTAATTCAGCCCATAACAGACTCCAAAGCTTACGCTCTTTTGTATACACTTTTTCAGACAATAGAAGTCTATTGTATTTGTTAATGAGATCTGCTGATAAACATTATCCGGGCTTTATTAGTACAGTATTTGTTTTGTTCGCTTAAAACAGTATTGGGAAAATTCTAATTCATACAGATAAGTATTTGCAAATGGTAACAGTTGTAAATTAGCTCATATTGCAATCTCTAGATACTCTTCAGATAAATTGATACAAAGCCCAAAAGAGGAATAGTTGGATTTAAAACAAAAATTAAATTGAATGACTACCAATATTTAACATCTGTTAATATCATTTATCACAGAGAGAGAACTTAAATAAGAAGCATCCAGAAAGCATAAAAATTGCTAAAACTATTTTTAATGTGATGTTATCACGAGCCTTGTCATCTCTTTACTTGTTACTATACAACTAACGATGTACTGGGAGAACACATCCTCTGAGCGGACTCAGGGCAGCCTGCACTGTTGGAGCCTGGTACAGCCAATGCAAACTACAAGGACATACGTGTGCAATATTGCACAAGGAGACATGCATAGGCCTAGGTTTTTACAAAGTCCAGACACACAAGTTAACTTGTTGCTGTCCTGATGTGTTAAAACTTGACATAGAAGACATTTGAGAATGCATTTTAATTTTTTTAAAGGTAAAAATAATTTTTAGAGATACTCAAAACTGAGGCGCCTGCGTGGCTCAGTCGGTTAAGCATCTGCCTTCGGCTCAGGTCATGAATAATCCCAGGGTCCTGGGCTGGAGCCCTGCGTCGGGCTCCCTGCTCAGTGGAGAGTCTGCTTCTCCCTCTCCCTCTGTCCCCTGCTTGTGCTCTCTCTCTCAAATGAATAAATAAAAGGCTTAAAAAAATAAAGACAGTTGAATCAAACTTTTGTGGGACCCCAGTGCAACTTAGGGTTCAGGAGTACACAGTTTGGAACTACCTGCAATATATCCTAAGGCACCTCACAGCCCCCTGGGTCATGGGCAACTGACCAGGGGACCCGTCTGACACAGACACCATGGGCAGCTGGCTGTGGCTTCTATAGACAAGACCCTGGCTGCTGGGCTTCTACCAGCTGCATCCAGAATGGGAGGCCCACCCAAGGAAACACCGGGAATGTGCTGGAAGGAAAAACTCCAGGACAATGTGAACTAAACACTCCATTCTGGGTTAACAAACCCACGGATTTAAAGAGTGACTTGAGAATCCCTCCTATCTACTCTCCAGATCAACCACAAACCTTAGCATTCCTCAGGAAGAATCGAATGTCACTTAAACTGCCTTTTTGTCTGCTTCCTCCCTCAATTAGAGAAGCCTTTGTAGCGCTGAGACCAAATGAGTCCATAAAAAGGGCTTAGTTACCATTTGGCACTCAGATGAAGCCAGAGTCTCTCACTCTCTCCCTGGTTCTCATTTATTCCCCCTCCACACCCCACTCGCTTGTCTTTTAAGCCAATTAAGGGAACGGCAGATTTTGTTCAAGTGCCGCAAAAGTTGTTCTTTTTTGAGTATTGAGTTTTTCAATCAACAAGGACAGGCCAGTCGAGATCCCTTTATCTCAAAGCAAACAAAAGCTAATGAGGGAGGGGGGAGAACTGGGGGAAGGAGCAAGGACATTCTGGAAGCTTTAGTAATTCTTTGGAGGAGACAGCATGATTTCATGCAGACTGAATTTTATGGACTGAATCATTTCGGTCAAGAGTCTCCCCCATCACACAGTTCTTATCCACTGGGTGGCAACAGAGAGCCGTGTATGCCTTTGTTCCTCTTCTGAGATAACTTCACCTCTTACCTTGCTGAAGTTGAAAATCCCCTCTGTTTATCGAATGGAAGAATACCAGGAATTTTGCTTAAGAAATGTCTGATTCTTGGCCATTTAGACCCTCCCTTCCCACCCTCTGCCCTGATCCTACAACTGGAGCCACATCTGTTCTCTTCATTACTATACTTGGTATATACTGTCACTCATGTTTTCGCCTCCGGGAGAAACTGCCAAGCAACATTTTCCTCTTTCTCTTTTATACAAGAGGTTTTGTTGTTCTTTGAAAATCTTTTTTTTTTTTTTTTTTTTTTTTTTTTGTGGTTTGTTTCCAATTGAGAAGAACTAAGTAGCCAGCCTCGCTGGGTATGAAACTGTTTGCCACCTACCCGCAGACAACAGTTTGACCTGGCCCTGTCAGACTCTAGGCTGAGGGGCTCCTGCCTTGGGAACGTCGTTCCCTCCTGGCTTAGTCTGATTACTGAGGGGGCAACACGGGGTTTTGTGGGAGGTGTGGGAGAAGAGCCGGGAGGCTCAAATGCCTTCCTGCTCATGGAAGAGAAAGCTCGAGTTAAAAAGGGTATACCAAGGCCTGTGGGTGTTGATGCTGTCCTGGGATTTAATTCATGATGTTGTTCTAAAAACAGAAAAATTGCTGAGAGGCAGCTGCAGCAAGATGGGGACAGAGAAAAAACAGGGGCTTCGTTTCGTAGCCACACGGCAAGTCTGAAACAGAAAGCCCTTTGGTTCTGTGTGCGATGGGTACGTGGAGGTGCTACTGGCTTGCCTATCGTTTAGGAGAGGAGAGAAGGGAAAAGAGAAAGAAGAAAGAGAAGACAAGAAAGAAGAAGGAGAAAGTCTGGAAGAATGATGGAACGTTCTCACGATGCAGCTTGCCTGATGATGCTTTGAAGACAACCCTAGCTGGAACCCCCAGAGCCTTCTGCTTTGGGGTCAGGGGCCACTTACCTGGCTCTCTGTCCGGGGTGTGTGGGGGGCACGCCAAGCGCCAGATTCTGACCACTGGGAAGTCAAGGTGGCCAGTCTGGCTGGGGGAATCCAAATGGCTGATGGCTGAGCAGATCGAGAGTCCCTTGGCCTGGGGCTCGGAGCGGGAGCCCAGAGAATGCCCGAAAGCAGTGTCTGCTTAGCTGGGGACTGACCTAGGTAGTGCGAGTTCCCTTAGATCTTGAAACTACTGCATATGGTATCAGCCACTGATGGTCCCTGCAGCCTGGAGCTGAGGGAAGGGTCCGGGCCAGCAGGTGGGCAGCTGGCTGAGGAGGGGTGGGTGAGCAAGAGAGAGGGGGAGAGGAGAATGCCGGGGTGCGAATATTCAGGAGAGGCCCAGATTGTTCAAGGCATGGACTTCCCTGGGGACAACTGTTGAATCAAATTGAATATAATCTCATATTGGATCAAATAACACTACTTTGTATTTATATAACCTCATATAACAAAACGAAAGTGTGTTCTTGGCAATGAGCGTATTGAAAGACAAGAGAGGGAACTCTTGAGAGATGACAGAATTCGGTCTGCTTTTGGATCAAATAAGAAATCGTTTTTTCTAGTTAAAGGCCAATGATACCCATTTATTGTGTTTGGAGCATTTTAGATTTTCTGAATGTTTTGGCGGCCAACGTTTCTTCATTTCATGATGAGTAACACCGAGGTTAGGGATGATAGAAACTGTGTTTCTCAGACCATTTGATATTCCTGACTTGATCACTGAATTATTTTTGTTTGCCTCAACCCTCAGGAAAAAGAATACTATAGATTTGTTCAAGACTTAACATGTTCTGAAGCTTAGTCATACTCACTACCTGCCCTGCTTCATACAGAGGCTGTGAGGTAGGGAGGGCACCCTTAGCAGTCATCGTTCACTAGGTACAAGTATTTTGGCCCAGAAACAATTGAGTGGCTGATGTGCAGTCTCCGGGAAGATGCTAAAAAGAGTAGGGCAGATGTCAGGTCTCCTGGGTCCCAATCTAGTGTTTTACTTTTTAGCTTGACCTTTTCATTTTTACATATTTTACAAGATAATATATTTATGTTCATAAGATGCTTTAGGAAGTATGTCTTACTTATTTTACTTTTTAGCTTCGTAGTTATTAACTTCTATACTTAACTCTAAGTGACAGCAGAAAATGTGACATCGGAAAAATTGTCAAGAGGTCAGCAGTGGGAAAACTGTAGACTGATTCTATCTTCTCCCTTCTGGAGTAAGCCCCTAATATACGTGGTCCTGGCCCGGTATTGACTGCTTTCCTCCCGCTGTGACAGTTGTCTTGTTTATCTTAGACGTGGCTTTCATGCATCTTAAAATGATGAGAGAGTAAACAAAAAGAATTTCTGCTTAAGCAAAGGAATCTCATTGTTCCAAGCCAGAGGTTTTTACCTGATGATTAGAAGGGGGAATACTTTTTAAAGGAGAACCCACATCAGGTGTGATTATCTTGAAGAATTCTTTGAGTATGTCTTGATAATTTTCAGTGTAATGAGATTGGGAAATCTCTGAAGCCATACATCTATATCGGCAGGCGGCAAAATGGTTTCAAAACGCGTCTTCGAGCTAGCCACTTTTTGGTTGCTCTCCTTGTTCTAAATCACCCAGATATCCAGAGGGATTTAGAACTGGCCCTAATGGAACCTCAAGCAACAAGACTTCATTAGACTAACCCTCATTTAATCTTCTCCTGTAAGATATTCCTAACTCCGGGTCCCTTGGCAAAAGCCCTGAAGAAGTTTCATTTCAATAATATTGCTTTATATTTATATAACCTCTATATCTAAGGAGCTTAAAAACACTTATGGCCCATGCTTCATTACTTAGTTTAACCAAAAATAAAGTCAACCCATTTCATATTAACAAATTTAAGCTCTCCCTTTGGAGATAAGTAATAATCATAACACTTTGTCTCTATGACACATTTCTCTTCCACGAAGCTCAAAGTAATTTGAACAACTGAACTCCCAGAGAAAATAAAGAACAGATAAGGCAAGTGCTTGGTGTAAAGTAACCCAGCAAAACGGGGGCAGAGTGTAAATCACCCGACAGAACTTCTGACACTCCTGTCACCCCTCCGTTAACACTGGTCACAAGTATGGTGACAGTAAGCTTTAAAAAAAGTGGAAGGTGACTTCCCTGTTGCTGCTTTTTTGCTGTTCCCTGTTGCAAACCTGTGCAGTTTAATTCTTTTTTCTCCACTAAAGGGAAAAGTCTAAATCCTGCCTCTGCTTCTGGGTGTGAGGCTGCATTCTTTACCTTTCCATCCTGGCTAGCTCTCCTAAGGTTCGCAGAGACAGTGCAGAATGTTACATGTGGCCAAGTCCTAGTTACCCCGGTACTTTGGGGTGAGCATTTTAGTTCTTCGAGTCAAGTAGTTCAGTGAATGTCGCATAGTAAACCCTTCTCATTTCAGTGCTTGTTACATGTCCCTCTGAAGTCTGGAGCCACTGGTTGAATCAGTCTTTGATGGTTCAGGCTCTCAGAGTTCTCTGTCCAGACTGCGGCTCTTCGCTGTCAGACCTGCTGATACATCAAACGTGAGCAGTGGGAATGGCCCTGTTCTGATCTCTGGATGTACCCTGGAGAACCGCTGCGTGTTTGACGTTTACCTCTCCCTCGACCCCTTTTCTCTCTTCCCTTGGTCTGGTTCTTCCAGAGGCTTGGCTGAGTAACTCCTGAATTCACCACGGGTTTGCCATAGAAAGGGTACATAGGATGTGGGGACTGTCTGTGGGAGCCCGGGGGCACCGCAAGTTGCCCATCTGGGATTTCCATCCTTTGTATATTTCCCTTTTGCTCGTCTCTTGGGAAGACTCAGCATGCAGTTTGGGAAAGGTAGAACTTTGTATGGTTCTTTCTTTCTTCGTATGGTATGTCCTTCTATTGAAATATATTTGACATAGAACATTGTGTAAGTTGATGGCACAGAACATGTTGATTTGATACATTTCTATATTGCAATGTTATTGCCATTGTAGCATTAGTTAACACTTCTACCGCATCACATAATTATCATTTCTTTTTTAGTAGTGGCAATAATTAAGATCTAGTCTTTAAGCAAGTCTGACGTTTATATCCATATTGTATTTTTAAAACTGGCTTTTAATGCCAGATCTCATACCCTGTACTCTGGAGCTGCACAATTTCTGTATTTGTCATTGAATTTGGAATGGGGGGAACAATATATTTTCAGTCTCCTAGAAGAAACACTCCCGTACCCCCTAAGAGAAATCTGTCTCCTCAGTTCCCTTCAAAAATGTGAGCTCGTGCCTCAAACACAACCCAACAGGTAAATCCTTGGGGGAAGCACAGTGTAACTGGCCACTCTTGTGCTCTTAGGGTGGTTTTTCTTGCCCCAAAGTAGTCTGATTTAAGCTGAAGGGAAATGGAAGCTGAGAGATCAGTTGTCTGGAGACTCCAGGCTTCTTAGAGCAAATATTCCATAGCAGAGACCTCTGGGCTGCTTGGCGTAGATACGGCAACCTGAACTTGGCCCCCGTCTCAGAGCGCATATGGTGTTCCGAGTCAAGATCACACACAGCAGTATACCATACTGTGCATGGGGAAATATTTATGGGGTAATAAATGTGAGCAAAGCATGTTTGTGCTCTGTGCATAATTGGCAGTAGACTATGTAGATGAACTGATTTCTTATTTTCCCTTTCAGGGAGCTGTGGCCAAATGCCCTCTCAGACGTGCCTAGGAGCAAGATAGTCTTCAACTCCAGGGCAGGGGATGAGGCCGGGGAAACAGGCCACTGTTGAGATGTTCCGGGGTTTTTAGACAGAGAATTCAGAAAGGACATTTTCCGCATTTGAAACTATGTGATCATTCCAACGTTACTGCAATGTCATTACATTGTTATCATGCCTTTATTTTTAAAGAGCTCATACATAGAACAATAAAGAAAAATCTCAACAATTCCAAAGGTTAAATTTTCAAAATTTCACTTTTAGTAACTGTTGTACCATCAGTAGAGACGTGGATTTACTGACTAAAAGAAATTTTGGTATTTGAGCATAAATCTGTACATTTGTTGTGTAAATTTTTAAATAAAATTTAAAAATGAGGTTGCATTTCTTTTTGTGAAAGAAATCTCTTGTAGTTTTCCTGCCTGCTTGCTATTGTTATGTAGTGGGTAGATTTCTCTTCACATCCTTTTTGCATTATTGTAACAGACAAGTCTAAGACACTGTCTAATGTTAATTCTACACACTCCTGCCAATTATAATCAGAGCTAGTCAAAATAAACAAATTAAACAAATAAACATGTCAAAACATCTCTGAGTTAGCGAAAATAAGCCAAGTCTGAACTCTCCCAGTGTTTCGGCATAAATGATGGGCTGTGGGTTGTAAAACGCTCCATAACATTTTTTCACCTTTGCTAGGGGGAAGGTGGGTCAGTTTAGAATTACAGTGCAGTTCAACTTTGAGAAAGGGGTCTGTGACTGAAACCAAATCAAACCCAAATGTTGCTGGCTTCACCTAGGGTAGTAATGATCTGCCGCATGCTCTAAATGCTTTAAAAAAGAAAGAAGGAAAGAAAGGAAAAGCAGTTGATTTTTTGCTGATGTGATGCCAGAAACCCTAAATCACCAGAAAGGGTGAACACAACGCAGGTGAAAATATACCAAAGGCGGATGTACATTTCAATATGAAACATACTGTCACTGTGACATTTCCCAATCAGCACATTTAAAATACTAGGCAATTAAGTTAGAAAGCTCTATTGGCTTCAAGAAGGAACATAAAACATGACTTTGCTACCCAAGTAGGATATCTTGGCCAGAGCTATGCTTAAATAATGAGGGTATGAGGTAGAGGGGCGTGCGTGCGTGTGTGTGTGTGTGTGTGTGTGTGTGTGTAATGCTATGTTAACCTATAAAAATATGGGGAGAGGTTAGGGGAGAAGGCTGTCACTCTGGCAGGTGGTTCTCGTAAAAAGGTGATCTCTTGAAGTTCAAGAAATTTAAACGTATCTACACCCACTCCTGGGCAGCATGCCGCAAAGCAGGTGATTCGTGCAAACTCCTCTGTGCTGTTCATTCAACGAGTACCTATCTGGCACCAACTCCACGCCAGGCGCAGGGCAACGGAGATGAGCAGGGCTCAGTCTGTGCCTTCGAGGAACGCCCTTGGTCGCCACGGGGAAGTTGAAATGTTGGGTTTCAGGGGGATGTCAGTGATGGGCAGCAAGAAAGAGCAAGGGAAACCAGGCTCTGACATCTCTTGCTGTTCCAGCTTCACCTTTCACTTGTCAGGGAAGAGGATTCGGATAAGGTTATACTCCAAGGAGAGGGGCTTTGCACAGGAGTGAGAGGAGTGACATTGGAAAGGGGCTGGCGGTGGAAATCATTGTGCCTTTGAAATGTTGTTTTCTGAGGACAGTATATAGAATCTTGGTTATTAACAACCTCTCACAAGACAGTTATTTTTGGAGTGGCCTCTTAGGAGGCAACCTCTTGGAAGTGAACTCATTTATTTTGCGTCTCACTGTCCTGCCATTTCCTGCGGAGAGAGGGGAAAAGTGAAACCACATGTTTTGAGGAGCGAATGGAGGAAATCCCTCCGAAGACAAATGACGACTCCTCTCCCCTGGCAATTAGTCAAACCTGGGCTTCAGGCCAGCCCAGGTGTTCCCGACTGTGTATAAATTTGCCAAAGAACAATGAAAATAGCAGCTGATTGTGCTGACAGATTCTTCTGGTAATTTCCTGTTGTTTGGCATCTTCACGTTACTTTCCCACAATTATGGCTGCTGATGAAGTCTGGGGCCCTTCGAAGCAATTTTCTAACTCTCTCCTTGCCCCTTTCTGTCATCCCAGCAGCAAGCAGCCTCTTACCCTCAACCTAAAAGAAATGAAACAATCAGAATCTGAAACTGAGTTAAAAAATATTTCAGAGTTGTAGATTTTTCCCCTTTCCCAGATGTTTGAATTTAATCCCCTTGCAAAATGCATATTTTAATGAGTCTGAATTTAAAAGAGGGGAAAAATGATTTGCACCTGCATCATATAGAGTTTCTTGGCAACTGTAAACTGGGATTCAGGTTCCTTCAGATTCTCCAACGTACAAGCTGGAAGGTTTCCTTGTGTTGTCCATAAGTATCTAATCTCAATGAAGCGGGGTCAGCTGGTCCTGCTGTTGAAAGGCATTGGACTCCAGCCCAACACTGACCAAAAGGGGCAGCCCCAAATGGGATTGGGCGCCATTTTGATGGCCTCTGTCTAAACAAGCGCCTCTGCTCACCTACTGCCCCTGTACTCCCCCGCCCCATTCCCACTCCTCAGTTTAAGAAAATGAAACTACTATGATGTGTGGGTGGAAGTTATATTTGCACCCAAAGCATTTGGGGGTGAAATGAAAATAAGGGGAATGCCACAATTTTCTCAAATCTCCACATTATCCAATCTGTCAGGAAGCTATGCATATTTTCTTGGTTAGAGCAACTATGTAAAAGACTTTTTTTTTTTTTCTTGGAGGGTCTGGGGAGCCAGAGCTATTGTTGAGAAGCTGCCAAGTAGCTGGTTTCTTTCTCTTCACTTCTCCCTTTCCTGGCCCCTCAAACCCCCAGAGGAGAGAGTAAACGTGAACGCTACAATGTGGGTTTGCAAAAGAGTTGCTTAGGATATATTAGACTAGAGCATAATGTATTGAATTTTTCTAAACAGGGCTCCATGTCCCCTATTAATCAGGACTTCTAGTCAGGAGAATTGCAAACCAAATAAAAAACTCCAGGATAATCCACAGCATTTGAGAAGAGGGTAAATCTCAGAACCTATCACATCTGAAAAATGTTTTTGAGATTGGCTTTGAAATCACTGTCAGTCTACTCTGTTCTGGATGTACTTTCAGTAGAAAGACTGCATTTCTTTTTGTTTTAAGGCAAGAACGGTGGGAAAAACTCATTGAAGTCCAAAAGCAACTAGAAGGCTTTTTTCTAGATTCCTGGACTCCTAAAAATAATAACAAAACATCCAGGTGAAGGTAGAGTTGGAGGGTGTCCGAAATGACACAAGACATGGAGAATGCTGGTTATTTGTGACCTTGCAATAACCCTTCCATCCCCATTCACGTGCTCTATCACCATATGCATGGGGTGTTGATAAAAGGGGCTAGTTAGAATTTTAGAATAATACCTTTAATTTATGTTGCTATTCCCTTCATCAGGAAAGTCATTCATTCATTCATTTTTAAATCATTAACCTATTTATTCATTAATTTACGCTCCATGTGTTGGATATACTTTGAAACATTTTGCCTAGTCTATTGACCATAGGTTAGTCTCCTCTCTCCCTTTATCAAAATGCTTACTCACCCTAAAGGTCCAAGCCAAATAGCACTTCCTCCATGCAATCCTCCTTTCTTTACCTTCTGGTCCTTATTAATCTTCCTTTTCTCTATCTACAGCCCACATGCATTCACTCACACATACTGAGCGAGCACTTAAAAAGTGCATTGTGCTGGAGGGAGGGAATATTGTGCTGATGAACATAATTGTGGTTCCTGGCCTGTGGGATCTGGAAGTAGAATGGAGGCAACAGCCAGTCAGAAAATTAGGTCCAATATGGTATGTTAAACCCTGTGACGTGGGAGGCCGTGGAGCAAGGAAAGCGGCCCCGATGGGTAATGATGTTTAAGCCGAGACTTGAAAGATGGGCAAATAGCCAGGCACTGGGTGTGCGTAAATGCTCCTGGCAGAGGGAACAGCATGAGCAGCGCGCGGCATGCTGGGAAAGGAGCTCAGGAGCGCGGAGCGACTTTGGGAAGAGTGCAAGCTTCTGGGCCACACGTGAAGGGCAAGGAGGGAGGAGGGTGGTGAGAAACAAGGCCCAGAGGTGAGCAGAAGCTCAATCCTGAGCGCCCTTTTTTTAAAAAATGATTTTATTTATTTATTTATTTGACACAGAGAGAGAGAGAGAGACAGCCAGTGAGAGAGGGAACATAAGCAGGGGGAGTGGGAGAGGAAGAAGCACGTTCGCAGCAGAGCAGGGAGCCTGATGCGGGGCTCGATCCCAGGACCCTGGGATCATACCCTGAGCCAAAGGCAGACGCTTAAGGACTAAGCCACCCCAGGTGCCCCTTTAGCCTGAGGACAAGCATCTGGAGACCAGGCACCACATTCTATCCCACGATGCACAATGGATAGTAAGTGCTCAGTAAATACTAATGGCGGTAGGACTGGACCGGTATGCTGCTTTCTTTTCCCTTTGCCATTCCAACACTTATGACCGTGCAATAGCTCTCCAGGGGGCAATGAACGGAGGGAGACTTTTTCTGGGTGAGTCTCATGACAGCAATTTCTGAACCTCGACTTACCAGGACAAAATTCATGCTTGCCTTCCTGCTTCCTTAATTCCCAGGAGAGAACAGTTGTGATTTTATGTGCCGTATGCGGTTCCCAATATTAAAAGTCAAAGTGCTTTTGCCAAAAGGCTGGACAAAGTCTGCTGGAAGGAAAGCGGGCTGCTCAGGTTGGGCAGAAGGAGACTGCTAGGGCTCTTTGAAAGGCCACGGAGACAGAGATCCATGGTTAATTCTCCTGTATTCCCTGGGAAAATGGCTCCCCTCCACCACCCACCAGGCACATTCCTCAGTGTCCACCAGGGAACCTGACCCCGTTAGCACGGAGTATTTATGACCCACATTTGCCGGTGATTATATTCACAGTCAAATGAGTACAACTCTGAATGCAGGTGTGTGTGTGTGTGTGTGTGTGTGTGTGTGTGTGCGCGTGCGCGCATTACGGCGGTGGGGGTAGGTTGGTTAAGGAAGAGAGTATTCTTGAAGCAAATATATTGTCTCTTAAGTTGTGTCACCTCATATCAAATTGGAAATGTTGGCGATATACTTATGAAAGGATGTGGAGGTGAAAAGTGAAGTAACTGAGAGGAGTGGTTTCCAGGTGAGGGTACTGATGTGCAGAGAGAGGGTTTGTCTTGGGCCACACATCGAGACAGCATAGCTGCAACTGAAACGAGGTCTCTTGGCTCCCAGTTCAGTGGTCTTTCCATGGTGCCCCAGGGCTTTTCCTCTATGTGTTTATTACCTTCATACAGTGTTTGTTTGAAACTGAGCCTCGGGGTTTTTATACTTATCTAGACAGTCCCTCTTTCCCCCACTTCCTTGCCATCTCCCCTGGGCACCTGCTCCTCGGGCACCTGGAGCTGCTTGTCTCCACGGCGGGGGTGCAGGTAACGCTCGCCTTCTGTGGTTGTCTGTCCAGTAGTCACTGGACCAGGAGCTCAGATCCAGGAGCCCAGATTTCAACTGCAGGGAGGCTAGGGCGTTTGTTTCCTTCACCAACCCTGAAAGCTTGCGCTCTGGTTTTCCTGATGACCTCCTACCCCACTCTCTATATCTCCTTGGGTAACCTGTCTTAACTCCCGTCTGTCTTTATAGGCTGGTAGCTGTGTTTCCCAATCTTCTTTCATTAATTGGCTACATTCACAACTTATGCAGTAGCTGTATACATATTGTGTGCAATTAGGTTAACTAATTGTTTTTATTTTTTCAGCTAAGTACATTATTTAAAAACTTTATAGCAGTCCTATAAATAGATAACCAATATCATTGGCCAATAAAAAATGAAAACAAACAATGTTATTAAGTTCTAGCTAGAATCACTTGCATGCTGAACGCTATAAGGTTCCTGCTCTTTTTTTTTTGTTAAAAAAGGTGATTAGCTAAAACCACAATGAGAAAATCACCTCACGCCTGTTAGAGTGGCTATTATCAAGAAGACAGGAGGTAACAAGTGTTGGACAAGATGTAGAGAAAAGGGAACTCTCATGCACTGTTGGTGGGAATACAAACTGGCGCAGCCACTCTGGCAAATAGTATGGAGGTTCCTCACAAAATTATAACCAGAACTACCCTAGGGTCCAGCAATTCCGCTTCTGGGAATGTAGCTGAAGGAAACAAAAACACCATGTGGAAGAGATATCTGCACCCCCCCATGTTCAGTGCAGCATTATTTACAATAACCAAGACATGGGAACAACCTAAGTGTCCATCGATGGATGAATGGATAAGGAGTTGTGGTGTATATATACATTTCGCCATAAAAAGGAAGGAAATCCTGCCATTTGTGACAACGTGGGTGGACCACGAGGGCATGACGCTAAGTGAAATAAGTCAGAGAGATAAAGGCAAATACTGTATGATCTCACTTAAATGGTGAATCTGAAAAAACAAACCCAAAAGCAAAAAACCTCCAAAAAAACTGAGCTCATAGAAAAAGAGATGAGATTTGTAGTTACCAGAGGTAGGAGGGATGGGGGAGGGTGAATTGGAGGAAGGTGGTCAGTAGGTGCTTCCAGTTATAAATAAGTACTGGGGTTGTAATGTACAACATGATACTGTGGCTAACACTGCTGTGTGGTATATTTGAAAGTTCTTAAGATGGTAGAGCATAAGAGTTCCCATCACAAGGAAAGACATGTTTTTCTTTTTCTTATTTTCCTTTTTTCTTTCTTTTTTTGTATTTTTATGAGATGATGTATGTTAACTAACCTCATTGTGGCAATCATTTCACAAAATACTAAGGCAAACAATCATACTGTGTACCTTAAACTTCTACAGTGGTGTATGTCAATTATATCTCCATAAAACGGAGGGAAATGATGATTAGCAAGTGGTAGAGGGCTTGTAAATAAAAGCAGGCTTTTATTTTATTTATTTTTAAAAGATTTTTGTTTATTCACCTATTTTAGAAACAGAGAGAGAGCAGGGGGAGGGAGAGACAGTGAGGGAGAGAATCCCAAGCAGACTCCCCACTGAGCACGGAGCCTGACATGGGGCTCAGTCTCACAACCCTGAGATCACGACCTGAGCTGAAACCAAGATTTGGATGCTTGACTGATTGAGCCACCCGGGCGCCCCAAAGCAGACTTTTAAATAATAAGTGATAAAACAATGCCTGGCAGAGTAAGTACTTAATAAAGGTTAACTCTTATTATTGTTGGGAGAATGAAGGCAAAAAGAGAACCGTTCCAGGATGTTCCAGAATCCATTCAGTCATGGTGTCCTGCGGATTGTAAGCCTGATGCTAAAGGAATTCAAATCAAGGGAAAGATCGCGGAAGACTGGTATTGTCAGGGAGAGAATTGTCATAACATCCTTGCATTTCTGGCATGCTTTATTTCCCCCCTCAGTTTGTGAAATTATATTCCACTTATGGTTTCGGGAAATATGAGTAGGATTCATCACCAGAAGAAGAAATATCGTAAGATACTGGCATCTCTATCTTGCTGAATTATTTATTGTTTCTCGCTGACGAGCAGACTGTGTGCTTCTTACCCTGCTATAGATGGATTGGATTGGATTCTGTCCCCATGCAGTCTGGTGAGCTTATTTTAATAAGAACAACTTAATATTGCAACTATACAGTAAAGCTTTTGCGTCCCTCTAGGACATTCCACGCTACACGCTCTGAGCTAACCCTGCTCTTCTGATTATTTTGGGCCAGGAAATTATCTTCCTAGCTTACGTGAGTAATCTTAGAATTGATCCAGTCAGTGTGTGTGTGTGTGTGTGTGTGTGTGTGTGTGTGTGAAGTGCCAGACACCATGCTAGGCACCTTCTTATCCATTATTACAATTAGTCTTCAAAATAATCTTATGAGGTAAGCATTATTACTATAAATGTACTTAAAAGACAAGAAAGCCAAAGAGAGGTTTAGTAACTTGCCCAGGGTCACCAAGTATCATATTAGGAAACAAGGTTTCCAGCTGATTTCTGATTCCATACCTGTTTCCAGCTTGCTGTGCTGTGAGAGGCTGCACTGGTTGGCAGCTGTCTGTCTGCCTTTCTTCCTCCCTTCCTTCTTTTCCTCCTCTTCTCTCTCTCTCACTCATTTTCTCTTCCCTCCTTTTCTCCTTCCCTTCCCGATCCTTCTTTCCTCCAGCTCTTCCTTCCTTCCTCTGTTTCTCCCTCCCTTCTTCCTTTCCTCCTCCCTTTCCTCCCTTCCTCCCTCCCACCTCTCCTCCCTCCCTCCCCTCCTCCCCTCCTTTCCTTCCTTCCTTCCTTCTTCCTTCCTTCCTTCCTTCCTTCTTTCCTTCCTCTCTGTAATTTTATTTTTGTCAATTACTGTTTTTCAGCTATGAGGTAAAGTAGCAGGGACATTGGATAAAATTAACCAAGTTTGTGCTCTTGATTATTCAACTAACTATGGAAAAGAGAAAAGAAGTCGGAGTCCTCATTACTGTGCCAGGCATGTGGAAGGCACTATACATACACGTTCCAGACCTTATTCCAAAGAGCAATTCTCTGTGCTAGGCATTCTCATTCCCACATTGCAGGTGGGAAAGTGTCTTCAAGGGACTCTGACTTGCCCTCTGGTTGTACAGCTACAGCACGTGGTGGAGTCAGAATTTGAAGACACTTCTGCCTGACTCCAAATCCCATCTTTTCTTGGTTGTATTATTTTTTTCCCCTAATTAAACACAAGTTTGAGCCAGAATTTGGACTATAAGACAGGCATATTTAAGACTATTTGAGAAGAGGCATAGAGGAGTTTGCTTAATGGCAAAAATGAGACACTTCAAGCGCTGGGATCTGAGCAATCCTGCCTCATTGGTACCAGATGACCAAAATGATGGAGATGATGTAGAGATCAGTCAGAACATCTCAGCCCCGACTGAGTCCTGCGGGCTGATCAGTGAGAACCATTGCATCTGGCCTGCCTTGTGCTGGCCGGTTTGGGACTGGGATTTCCCTCACCACTGACCTCCCATCTTCCCTTATGAGGATAAGATGCTGTTTACTTTCCATGCTAAATGATTGTGGTTCTGTGAGCTGTTAAGAAGTCAACATGTTCCAGGCTCCCATGTTAATGGCATGGGGATTAAAACTAAACAAAGCAAGCAAGCATTTGACAATAAATGAGTCTATTGGAAGTGAGTAGTGAGTGCAGAAGGGAGTGCGTGTTTCTTGCTTGTTTATTGACTCTGGTATTTTGGGCAAGTCTTTAAACTTTGGTTTGCCTCTGTCGTGCCCGCTATAAAATGGGAGATAACAGTAGCACGTGTCTCTTAACACTCAGAGGTGGTGAGAGGTTAATTACTTCATGCCTCAAAAATTCTTCAGGCTTCATGGCCAGGACCAGAAATTGGAACGGTTTTCTCTCCAAACCTTATCAAGAGTTCTCTCCTGCTCTTTGAGTCTCAAATCTTAGTGGGGAATGGAAGAAACAAAAAAGGAGGGTGAAAAAGAATTGGAACAGGAGAGGTTCAGAGGAAGCTGTGGTCAGAATGTTTTGCATTCTCTTAGATAAAGACAAGTATCCAAAAGGAGATGCAAGGAGTCTGTTGGCTCTTACTCTGCAAACTTCTATGCTTAAATTACTGCTCTTTGCAGAGAAGTAGAGAAATTGTGTAAATGGTTTGAATGTGAGTGCTTCCATGATCTAGGGTGAACAGTGGATTTATTTTTGTAAATCTTTGAGTCTTCAGAGTAGACCCAGGTGCTCCCCATCTCACTGTGCCTCCCTCCCCCCTCATGTCATTTCTGGCCAGGGCTGGGATCTAGGCCACACCTGAAGGGCAGAGCACCATTGGCCCGCTGGATAAATGCCTGAATACTATGGAGAGACTTTGATTTTGTTCTGTGGGACAGTTTTTCACTTTCAGACAAAATCAGATCTACAACAGACTTCTGAAGCCAAGGTCTAGCTCTGCACGGCCCCCCATATTGTCCCCAGATTTCTACCCAGCCTGGCAACTGAAGGGCGAGGCAGAAAAGAGAGCTGGATGCATTATCTTCTTTAATCAAAGGGAAACATATTTTGCTCTGATGTTTTTAACAGTTTTTCAGAGGGTATCAGTAACATTTTTATCACAGGACCCTATGAAGTCCCAGGGTTATTCCATTTTAATCTCTTTTGCGAAGGACTCTAATCAACCTTTGCTTTATAATAGAATATGAGACAACACAGCAAAAACACTAAGCAAAACACTTCCTCACTACGGTTTTTGCCAAGGTCTTAAATACCTTCACATTAAGGAAGTTTTGGCAAAATAATTTTATGTCTCTGCTATTTATATCATATGAAAATCTGAGTTCTCACATGGCCAGATTTTTCCTTATGACCAAGAGCATTTCATTTCTGTCCCTCTGTGGTCCATGGGCAGTGCATTAGAGGGGAATGAGTGAGATTTATGGGAGTGATGGGAACAGGGGGATCACTGGCTGACCCAGCATAGTGTTCCTAGTTTCCCATTATATGCTGGAAATAGAGCTTCCGTCTGGCAGCTAAAGAGCAAAAGTTTTTTCTCCCTGGCAGAAGGATAGGTTTATCAAGCTACTTTTTATTTTTTAAAGTCACATAGAAACCTTTTATCCCTCCCCCCAGCCGCACTGAAGCTTTTTAAAAAATAATTATTATGTTTCAGGGGTACAGCATTATAATTCAGCATCTGAATACACTACAAAGTATACAAGTCTATAGGTACCAACCATCACACTACAATTGACCCCCTTCACCCTTTTTTCCATCCCCCAACTACCTTACCCTCTGGTAACCACTGATCTGTTCTCAGTATCTAGGAGTTTGTTTTTGTTTCACTTGTTCATTTATTTTGTTTTGTTTTTAGATTTCACATATGGTGAAATATTGAAGTATTTGTCATTCTCCTTCTGACTTATTTCACTTAACATAATATCCTCAAGGTCCATCTATATTGTCACAAATAACAATATTTCATTCTTTTTTATAGCTGAGTATTATTCCACTGTGTGTGTCTATATATATGGCACATGTTCTTTATCCATTTACCTGTTGATGGACATTTAGATGATGCACGAAAGCTTATTAATATGGAAGCTTATTACTGAAGCTTATTAGTTTGATGTAGTCCCATTTGTTTATTTTTGCTTTTCTTTCCCTTGCCTATGGAGTTGAATCCACAAAAACACTGCTAAGACTAATGTCAAGGAGCTTACCACCTATGTTTACTTCTAGGAATTTTATGGTTTCAGGTCTTACAGTTAAGTCTTCAATTCATATTGAGTTAATTTTTTCAAGATTTATTTATTTATATGAGAGAAAGAGAGAGTGGGGAGAGGGGAGCAGAAGGAGAGGGAGAGAGAATCTCAGGCAGATTCCCACTGAGCATGGAGCTCAACATGGGGCTCAATCCCATGACCCTAAGATCATGACCTGAGCCTAAATCAGGAGTTGGCCACTTAACTGACTGAGCCACCCAGGGGCCCCTTTATTGAATTAATTTTTGTGTATGGTTTAAGATAGTGATTTAGTTTCATTCTTTTGCATATAGCTGACCAGTTTTCCCAACACCATTTATTGAAATGACTGTCATTTCCTCATTGTATGTTCCTGGCTCCTTTGTTGTACATTAACTGTCCATATATGTGTGGGTTTATTTTTGGGATCTCAATTCTATTTTATTGATCTGTGTGTCTGTTTTTGTGCCAGTACCAAACTGTTTTGATTACTATAGCTTTGTAGTATACTTTGAAATCATAAAGCATGGTACTTCTAGCTTTGTTCTTTTTCAAGATTTCTTTGACTATTCAGTATCTTTTGTGGTTCCGTACAAATTTTAGAATTTTTTGTTCTATTTCTGTGAAATATGCCATTGGACTTTTGATAGGGATTGCATGTATCTATGGATTGCTTTGGGTAGTGTGGACATTTTAACAATATTAATTCTTCCAGTCCATGAAGACAGAATATCTTTTCATTTATTTGTATCTTTCTCAATTTCTTTCATCAGTGTCTAATAGTTTTCAGTGAATAGGTCTTTCACCTCCTTGGTTAAATTTATTCCTAGGTATTTTATTCTTTTTGATGCAATTGTAATTGAGATTGTTTTCTCAATTCCTCTTTCTGATAGTTTGTTATTGGTGTATAGAAATGCTACAGATGTCTATATATTGATTTTGTATCCTGTGATTTTACTGAGTATTTATTAGTTCTGACAGGTTTCTTTTTGTTTTTTTGTGTTTTTTTGGTGGAATTTCTAGTGTTTTTCTATATAAAGTATCATGTCATCTGCAAATAGTTACTGTTTTATTTCTTCCTTTTGATTTGTATGCCATTTATTTATTTTTCTTGCCTAATTGCTATGGCTAAGGTTTCCAATACTATGTTGAATAAAAGTGGACATTTTTCTCTTTTTCCTGATCTTAGAGAGAAAGCTGAAAACTTTTCCCCATTGAGTATGATGTTAGCTGTGGTTTTGTCATATATGGCCTTTATTATGTTGAGGTAAGTTTGCTTTATACCCACTTTTTTGAGAATTTTCATCATAAATAGATGTCAAATTTTGTTGAGTGCTTTTTCTGCATCTATTTTGGGGTGATCGTATGATTTTTATTTTTTATTTTGTAAATGTAGTGTATCATGTTGATTGATTTGTAGATATTGAACCATCCCTGTGTCCCTGGAATAAATCCTGCTTGATCATGGTCTATGAACCTTTTAATATATTGTTAATTTGGTTTGCTAATATTTCATTGAAGATTTTTACATCTATGTTAATCAAGGATAGTGGTCTGTAATTTTCTATTTTTATGTTGTCCTTGTCTGATTTTGGTGTCAGAGTAATGCTAGCCTCATAAAAGTGTTTGGGAGCATTCTCTCCTCTTCCAATTTTTTCTAAGTGTTTGAGAGAATAGGCATTAAATCTACTTTGAATGTTTGAAAGAATTCACCAGTGAAGTTGTCTGGTTCTGGGCCTTTGTTTGTTGGGAGATTTTTTTTAAAAAAAATATGGTATGATTCCATTTATTTTTTTTTTTAAGATTTTATTTATTTGCTTGACAGAGAGAGAGAACACAAGCAGGGAGAGCAGGATAGGGAGAAGCAGGGTCCCCACTGAGCAGGGAGCCTGATGTGGGGCTTGATCCCAGGACCATGGGATAATGACCTGAGCTGAAGGCAGACACTTAACCAACTGAGCCACCCAGGCACCCTGTTGGGAGATTTTTAATCACTGATTTGATGTTCTTACTAGCAATTGTCTATTCAGATTTTCTACTTTTTCCTCAGTCTTGGAATATTGTATGTTTCTAGGAATTTATCCATTTCTTTTAGGTTGTCCAATTTGTTGACATATAGTTATTGACAGTAGTCTCTTAGTACCCTTTGTGTTTCTGTGGTATCAGCTGTAACTTCTTCTCTTTCATTTCTAATTTTATTTATTTGAAACTTCTTTCCTTTTTTTCTTAGTGAGTTTAAATAAAGGTTTGTCAATTTGATTTATCTTTTCAAAAAATCAGTTCGTTGTTTCATTGATCCTTTCTATTGTCCTTATAGTCTCAATTTCATTTATTTCTGCTTGATCCTTATTGTTTTCTTCCTTCTACTAAAGTTGGGATTTTTTTGTTCTTCTTTTTCTAGTTCCTTTAATTGTTAAGTTAGACTATTTATTTGAGGGGCGCCTGGGTGGCTCAGTCGTTAAGCATCTGCCTTCGGCTCAGGGTGTGATCCCAGGGTTCTGGGATCGAGCCCTGGATCAGGCTCCCTTCTCCGCTGGGAGCCTGCTTCTTCCTCTCCCACTCCCCCAGCTTGTGTTCCCTCTCTCGCTGGCTGTCTCTCTCTCTCTGTCGAATAAATAAATAAATAAAATCTTCAAAGAAAGATTATTTATTTGAGATTTTTCTTTTCATAGAAACCTTCTTAAAGCTCCCCCATGGGATGTCAAAGGCTGCCGCTTACAGGATCCACTTAAGGAGAAGTTTCCCCCTTGTCCTAAGCCTTGTGGGTAAATGCTGGCCAAGAGCATCTGCATGCTAAAGTGGCCAGAGAAAGAAGCAGTTGACCTCTGGTGTTTGTTTTGCAACTGACAAAGAACCAGAGGAAACTTTTCTGAAATGTTCGCTTCAGGGTACAGTGATGAAACTACTGTTGGCTTCTCTTAGAAAATCTGTTATATCTGACAGCAGAAAAATAGCTCCTTTTGATTATAAAAAAAAGAAGGAAGACTTTTATAATGTCAATAGTAGGCAAAGTAATGACTTTATGCTTTTTTCCTTGCACGTGGTGACAGGTACCCTGGTAGGAATGGCAAAGCCCGTCCTGACTCTCAAACAAACCAGACTTTTACCCCACAGCCAAGCTGGGTAAGGAGTGAACATGGGTGAGGCAGAGAACAGCTTGAACAGTAGGCAACATACACCAAATAGGGCTTTAATGCCAAATAGGCTCAATATATTTCTTTCTTAGAAATGATTTCATTAGAAGAGAACATGTTATGGTGAGATAAGAAATAAGCATTTTAATGGAAACTAAAGATAAGGTTAAATCAAATCACCAAGAATTATTGAGGAATAGTGGAAAAGGAGCAAAATTATCCCTAGGTGGTTATCACTTTATGAATTTAAGTCCTTCCTTTTTTTATAGAATTTTATTTATTTTTTTAATTGAGAGAGAGCAAGAGAGCGAGAGAGAGAGAATGAGCACAGAGGGGGCAGAGGGAGAAGCAGACTCCCCACTGAGCAGGGAGCCCAACATGGGGCTTGATCCCAGAACCCCAGGATCATGACCTGAGCCGAAGGCAGAAATTAACTGACTGAGCCACCCAGGTGCCCCGAATTTAAGTCCTTTTAAAAGATCATATTTCTGGAGTGCCTGGGTGGCTCAGTCGTTAAGCGTCTGCCTTCGGCTCAGGGCATGATCCCGACGTTCTGGGATCGAGTCCCACATCGGGCTCCTCTGCTAGGAGCCTGCTTCTTCCTCTCCCACTCCCCCTTCTTGTGTTCCCTCTCTCGCTGGCTGTCTCTCTCTCTGTGAAAGAAAGAAAGAAAGAAAGAAAGAAAGAAAGAAAGAAAGAAAGAAAGAAAGAAAGAAAGAAAGAAAAAGAAATTTTTAAAAAAAGATCATATTTCTTAGTGTGGCTACACTGAAGAAGCTTTACTAATATATAGAAAGCAGGACTCTTGACTGGATGTGTATGTTAATATTTTCATAGCAGGTGACACATGCTTAAAGAAAGTCTGTTCAGATTGTGAGGTAACAACAGGAATCCCCACTCACTTGGTAGCACATACCCTAATTGCTGGCAACATATCAAGGAGAAAAGAAATTGCTTCTTTAATTCCAAACCCAAACTGATAGAGGATGATGTCATAGACCCAGAACTTGAACGTATCGCCCTACTGAAGACCAACGATATGACATCTAGAATTAGAGTAATAAAGAACTTGGGCATTTCTCGAGGCTGCAGTTAGGACTCTGTCTCTAACCCGTGGATACAAGTGTCTGGCCTGCTCTGCAGAGCTGTCCACAGCCTGGATAGTTTTATTTTGTGGGATGAGCAGAGGTAGCCATGCCTCACTGGAAATGCTTCTTAAGTTGGTGTGTAGTAGAAGCACTGAGTATTCCCACCAAGGAAGGAAAGATGAAATAATTAGAAATGGGGCATTTTCCCAAATGCTTCCAGGGAGCTTTGCTGTTTTCACCTGGGGACACAGGTTAATGCAGTTTTCCAACCAGCTGCACAGCGCAACCCAAACCCTGGCCTTTTAAGTACTCAGTGCTCACAACGACAATAGATATTGGCACCTCGGGAAATACTTCGAGGTAATAGACCTCATTTAGGAAAAAAATTAAGAGAACATCTAGCTATCTCTGAAGTGTTGATATGGAAATCCCAGCGTAATGTTATAATACCTTTTTTTTTTTTCTTTCCCTGATTCCTATTTGGATAGGCTCCAATGCCATGCAGCGAGAGTACAGTCCTACTTTATCTTCACTAGAGACTTCCGGAGCCCAGAAGACAAATAGTTCCTACTGGGAGGTCATGTCTTTTGGGCGGCCCTCTGGATTGAGGTCAGTTGTCACGAAGGAGACCAGAAAGGCAGAGTAGGCTGCTTTGCTTTTTGAAAGTAAAGCTAATTAGTCCGTTGCATTGTGTCATGTGTGTGGTTATGCGATTGATCTTCTTTCTGAGGTTATGTGTATGCGTTTGTGATTTTATGCATATCTCAACTTAGGAAAATAGCAAATGCAACTTGAGATGGAAAGTCCTCCAATCTTGTGTTCTGTTTCTAGCTCTTTATGACTTTATAGAATGACCTTTTTGCTGGACATTGACACATGCTGTTTGCTGGCTGTTCCAGTATGTTATGGGTAAAGCTAATAAAGTATAATCACAACGTCCTAAAAATGTCAAGTTGCTGCCCCTTGGGCCTCTCATAACTATTCTCATCTGCAAAATGGAGCTGGTAACTCTGCACCCTGCCTTCCCTGCACAGATGTTGGGAAGCTTGGCTAAAGAACATCTGTAAAGCAGTTTTAGATTTTGGAACATGGGAACTATAAATGACCATAACAGCTATTTATCATGCAAGAGGAGATGACGATATATTCTATATTTCAAGCCCCACTTCTCTCATCTACTTGAAAATAGTTTTGCATGATTGAAGCCATTAGTTAAGAAGGAGTAAGTGTATGCAGTGCAGAGTAAGGCAGGGGATTATGACCTAAAACGATGCCATCGTAGGTGAAAAGAAACTCTGAAAGGATGTGGAAATGCATATTCATGAGCTGAAATGATCAATGTAGCTTTAAAAATGAAAAGAGTGCTATTGAGTTTGATGCAGGATAAGTGAGGAATGGCAGGTGCCAAGAATCTGGGACTCGTCTTGGCAGTGACCTGAGGCAGTTTAACTGGGGTCTGCTGTGGTGTCTTTACTAGGTCAGGGATGACTTAGCAAGGAAGGTCTTAAGAGGAAGAAAATTATGTCCTGAATAAATATCACGGAATTCAACAAAGGTTAAATCCTAGAGGATCATAGAAAATATATGTGTTGACCAACTGGCTAATATTTTGATTAAACACTTTATCTTTTGGCGTCCATCCAAGAAGAGGCAAAACAATTATTTTCATGCAAGTGAGTAACTTTTGGGGAGAGGCCATGCTAAAAATGGTAAAGTCAGGTGTTTTATCTCTCTGGGCTTCATGGTCTCTTGTATATAGTCCTCAAATATATGCCAAGTAAAAATATTTATGTCGAATGAACCCAACTCAGTGCCTTGCTGCTTCCAAGACACTGAGGTGAAATGGTGTCTATCCTCAAGGAGCTTGCAATTTCGTAGATTTAAGACTTCCGTAATCTGTTAACTTCTCTAATTAAATTCATACTGTCTGTTGCCCCTTTCCCCCAATGCCACTGACTTGATCAGAAGTCCAACATCATCCTCTCCAGTCTCCATCCCTTGTACCTGAACCTTTTATAACTCCTCCAAGGAGGCCCTTCTGACACCAAATGCAAACAGCTGGGGATCCTGGGTCTGTCCCTTGGCTGCCACTGTCCCTGCCCCTGCCATAGCTCCTCGCTGCCACAGGGTGCCACTGTTGAATGCTGACATAGGCCAGAGTGGCTTTTTTTCCGGAGGGTAAATCCTAGCTGATTCCAATTCTTAAGAGATATGTCTTGTGGCCTTTTCTTCTCACTAGGTTCCTAGATGACAGACCTTAGTACCCAGTCCTTGGGGTTATTCACACAGTCCGTTCTCCACCTCAGAGGAGCTCTGCCGGGAAGTCCAGGAGTCAGCGCACTGCTGGGCTCACACACACTTCCTTTTTCCAATCCTGGGAACCCATGCCAGAAGATGGTCACTTTTCCTTTCAACTCCAGAAACACCATGGGTTCTTAACAGTCCCTCCATTCACTGCCTGTTTCCCTTTAATAAACTCCTTGCCTCTAAGATGTTTCTAGACCTCGAATGACTGCTTTCCTGTCACTTATGGAAAATGTCTTCTCTATCTCAGGATGAGCCACCCTCTAAAGAATGGGCAAGAATAAGCCCCAGCTGTCCTCTTGCTAAAGGAGTGAAAAGCAAAACATAGGTTGTATCTTCAATAGGGCACTCTGCTACACAAATAAAGAAATGGTTAAAACTAGTCAGAATGCAGTAACCGATAGGAGAATTACAAAGAAATAATGATGGAGAATTACAAAGAACACGGATTAAGGAACATTGGGGTCAACTTGGAGTAATCTGGGAAGACTAGATAGGGGAGGCAATATTTGTGCCTGTCTTTGACTTGCAATAGGATCTTGATAGGTGAATGTCGTAGGGAATGGTATTGCAAACAGAGAGGGTAGAATAAGCCAACACACAGAAGTAGAGGAAAACCATGTCCTAGTTGATGACCAATGGTGGGGTGGTAGCGATGGTGGCAGGGTGGTTTGTGTGCTACCGTGTGGGGGGGCCACCAGGGGAGACATGGGAGATTGAAGCCTGGGGCTCAGAATACCCTACTAAAGTATAAAACCTTAAAAAGACCAGCACTCTGTTTTCCTTTCCCATTGCCGTATCTCTTCTTGGTCAGCTCAAGTCAGTTGTCAAACAACGAATAAACAAAGAAACTAGAACAGACAAAAACAAAAGTTGAAATTTAGTTGTCCTGATGTAGCCAATCTTACATTTTTATTAAAAACAACAAAATTCCCAAAGAAAAAAGTTGAACATGTAGCTTTAGGTAAGGTGAAATAGAATGCTTGGGGAATTTCAATAAGCCACTGAATTAATAAGTCTACTTTTCTCCATTTTCAAACCATTTTTGCATTGTGTAAACAGTCAATACTTCACTGTTATGTCCTTGAACTGAGTCCTTTTCGTTTTCAGAAAGAGACATTTAGAAGAAAATGACACAGAAATTTCTTCCTCAAACCACCTTGTTGAAGTTTCTCCAGGGACCAAAGTACATGATTTGTAAATTCCTTTACTCTTAAAATAAAAGGCATTTTCATAAAAGAAAAGGTGATGGGCACAGCAACACCCACTCAGGAGGGAAAATTGTCACAGGGAAGATGTCATTTATTCTCTTCTTCACGGGGCAAAACTGTCTTGCATTCAAAAGCCTCCTAAGAGGAAGATGACATTTGTAGGTAAAAATACATTTTACAACATTTTTAAGAGTTATAGGAATCGAGAATTTCACAGGGAGAATGGTACCATCTTATACTGTATAGGTCTGTAAAGTGTTTTCAGCATCCTTTTCCACCCCAGCTTCTCATTTGTCCCTCAATGAAGTCTCATGGAAAGAGGCAGGGCATGGATTCTCAACTATTTCACAGGTGACAAAGCCAAG